>NW_022060254.1:496881-800836 GCF_007364275.1 Archocentrus centrarchus
TGCACATAAAGACAGCCACAGAGGTGTGCTACAAACACAGTTCCTTTACACATTCATGTATTTGAGACTGAACAAGAGGAAGTTACACCACAGCTGGAGCCTTCGTGTCTGAGTCCTGACAGAAGTTCTTTTTTTTAGAGATCATACGTGATCACACCAACACCACAGGAAACCACAGACATGAAGACAAGTCACACTTTACAGCAGCACTATATAAAAGCAGAAGGAATTTATTGGCAAGACACAATGGTTTTACTCACTTCAGAATTTGTCACTAAAACTATTCTAATTAAAAGTAAAGAAAAGTATTCAAATACTAAAATGCTACATAATTCAGAATGATATAACCATGACATACATACAGACAGCATTTAGGAAACTTGTTTGCTGCTCCACAGAGTTCATGTTTGCTGGTATGTTTACATTGTTAGAGCATCTATTACATTCGGGACACTTCATTTTATCATAATGCCAAGGTTGCTCAGCACCTAAGAAGCTCCTGCACCAAAATGGATATAAAAAAAAATCAGGCTGAAGTTTGCAACTGCACACACAACTTTATTTTTTTTTTAGAACTCTTTCTTAAATTTTGACCACAATGACTGATATATACATGTTTGGATCCTGGGAGGTGTTGTGTAAATTTAATAAACTGTACACACAACCAGGTTATCTTTGTGAGTTTTACTGACCTTTTTATCAGCAAAACAGAGCATGGCGGTAGCCACATCCCTTTGTGGTTGTGTCAGGGAAAGCATCAAGCTTCTGCTGCCCACCATGAACAAAGTAGCAGCCCGATGTAGCTTATATACAGATTTGGAGCAAAATGCTAGACGAGATCTTTTCATAGGAGGCCTTTTAGCCAGATCACATCCTGTAACATTTTAGCAGCATTGCTCTGTAGTAAAAGGGCCCAGGTGCTTTTCAGGAAGCTAGTTTATTAGCCACAGCAAATATTTTGAGCACTGAAGGCCCCGAACTTTATAAAGCAACAGCAGGAAACGTGGTTTTCAACTACAAGAATTGGTCTCAGAGAAGGTGACACAGCAAAAACATGTCCCTGCCCCAACCTTTGTGAAATCTGTTGCTGACATCAAATTCACATTAAGCATATATTTTTCAAGAAACGGAAAAACAAGTTTAAAAAAGTTCCAATATTTGTTGGATTGTCTTTCTATTATCTTCAAATAAAGATAAGATGTACAAGATTTTCAGATCATTGGATTCAGTTAACAGGTTTGTAAATCATAAAAGAATACATTCTTGGTTTCACAATAGACACAATAGGTTCATCATAGTGACAAACTAATGATTTGATCCTTTCCTGTCTGATATTCTGTTGAACTGCAGTCATGATAAATAGAAAGTACACCCTCTATCACATAACAGGACATAATCAGAATCATATGGTCTTTAGCAAGTCTTCAAATTATGTAAATGCAACCTCAGCTGAACTACAAAACATACATTACATTCTGTAATTATTTATTTAACAAGATGACGCCAACACGTAGGAATTAAGTACCAGCCAGATGCTGCTAATCCAATGTACCTGATTAACTGATTATCTATAAAAGCAGACATTTTGGCAGTTTGCTGCTCTGGAGCATTCAGGTATCTGTTAACATATGGAGGAAAAACATCACCAACTAGAAGCACTCAGAGAGCGCAACCTCTGCCAAGGCCATCTATATACTGTGAAATAATCTTTCATCTTTCCCAGACAACAATAACCCCCTATCCTGCAACAGTGAAGAATCCTTAAAAAAAATTCTTGGATCCAGATCATGATCCGGATCACAGCCAAAATTTAATCACTTCTTCCCCTTGTCATTTCCAACCACTCCACAAAATTTCATCGAAATCCGTTCATAACTTCTGGAGTAATCCTGCTGACAAACAAACAAACAGACAGACAGACAAACCAACGTGACATAACCTCCGTGGTGGAGGTAATGATCTTAGAGAAGCAATTGTTGGGCGCCTGGGTGGCTTAGTGGTGAAGCTGGCGACCACATACAGTACGTATGCTGCGCTGTGGTGCGGGCGGCACGGGTCAATTTGGCCCGTCGCCAAATTGCCCGCGTGTCTTCCCCTGTATCTTTGTCCCATTTCTTGTCTCTCTCCACTGCCCATAAAAATGTATTTTTTTTTTTTAATTTTTTAAAAAAAGCCGCTGTGGAAACTGGGTCGTGCAAGAGACCAGTGAACCCAAACATGGCAGCAAATCTGCAGCAGAAGTTTTGGAATGGCCCAGTCAAAGAGCTCTATGCAAACCGATACCCACAAACCTTAATGAACTGAAGCAACACGATAAAGAAGAGTGGCCAAAAATGCCTCCAACAAGTCATACCAAAAACTAATCCTTCAAGTTGTTGCTGCTAAAATTGGTTCTACAACCTAGTGGATCAGAGACTGTACTTCTGTATTTTGGCTTAATAAATAATGACAGTATAATATGCCTAATGTTTTTGTTCATCTCAGGCAAATTTTAAGACCTAGTAAGGACTAGTTCATTTTTATTATGTCCAGATATATAAAACCTTAGAATTTATGGAGAGTTTAATGTGACCGTACTCACATGAGAAGTCACCTTGATGAAACCAAAACAACTGCTGTTTTGTGCATCTTATGACAGGTACTACTGCAGTATATATTAAAGGCATTATATTTTAAGAGAGCAGGTACACAATCTTTATACAGCATCTTTTTAACAGCTATTACTGTGTTGAGAAACATCTTTCTGTTAGAGTAATATATTATACAGTTCCTAGTTTTTGCAGCTTGGCCTGACAAGTTTCACACAAAACACAGATAAAGCAGAATTAGAAATTCCCAATTTACAATCAAGGACAACATTTTCATGATTGCTTTGTGTAATATTCATGCATAACACCTGTGGCACGCTTAATAAGGAAAAAATGTTGGTATGGTAAAAAAGAGGTGACTTTAAACTGCTGGTCTAACAGCAGCCTGCCTACATGTATATAGAATTAAAGTTCATCACAGTTTTTCTTCTTTTTCTGATTTTCTTCTTTTTTTTTCCTTTTTGATGAATTTTATTCAAATCTCAACAGGCGCTCAACACTTTCTGCACATTCATACTGGTTTTACACTGCAAGCTGAATTCACCCATTCACACAATTATTATTAATGCAGACAAGCTACTCTACATCCTACTCTACCCCCCAGTGCACAGTAGACTCAAATTATATCAATTAGCCTTCAGAATGTCCTGAAGGTTTGATTTAACAGGAAATTGCTGGAACAGCCTGTTTAAAAGCATAGTCAACTTACTTCACTGTACTGTATTTTACCCTACTGTGAATGGACCTTTGTGAGTATTAAAAAGAGGTTTTCTGAGTTATAAAGAAGATTAGACAAGATGTGTTGGTGTGCAAAAACCACATCCAGTTCTCTTTGGCGCCATTGTATTATGCAAGCGTACTAAGTTAGTGAATACAACAGGCCAAACATAACCAGAGTCTCGCAGGCTGCCTCACTTTTTGTGCGCTTTACTGTGCTGTAGATTTTTTTTTTTTAAAACTAAATCAAATGCAGTTTCTTCAGTTAACCTTTACTCAACAACCCTTTATGACAAATTTCAATTAATCAATTTGTTTGTTTCTTTGTTTTTTTGTTTTTGGGAAATGTATTAATATGTCAGAAACTGAAACTCTCATTCACAAATCTATTCAGACTGCTGGTTGGAATTGATTCAGCAGTGGTGATGATCTACATCAGGTCACAGGCATAAAACTATTTTTAAAGCTTGGCAAAATGGAAAGCGTTTGGAGCCAAGTAGATTCCTACAGTTGGCTGTACAGTCAAAGTGAAGAACAGAGTTTTAATTGTAATACACAGTATGAGGAGAACCCTCTGGTAGTGCTGTCATTTAGAAAGCACTCATAAATAAGACCTGAATGGTGGAGTAGCAATATAGAGGGATTTGATAGCCTGCTTTGAGTTCATCAAATGTCACTGAAAGAGCACAAAGGAGACAAAAAATAGCTTTTTGGGTGCAACGTCAAACACACCAGGAACCTTGTGAGGGCTGAGAGAATGATAAAGGTGGACAAATACAAAAAACATGCTTCAGACTACACAGGTCACCTTTCAGCATGACAGTGACTTAAATCATGGTCGTGCTTGATTGTTGTAGGCACTCTTATTTCTGTCCGGAGCTCAGATTGTACAGAGGGAACATCTTCTTAACAGTTCCTATGGCCATGTTCTTCCTGAAAGTGTCTGTGGTGAAATAATATGCAATAGGGTTGAGCACTGAATTTAAACATGCCACCACCAGGCTGTAGCGATATGCAGTCAGGATGGGTTGTGTGGGCTGTGTATCACCGCAGGCTCTAGACGTTAAAGAGTCTTTGTGCAGAGAGAGGACAACTAGGACACCATGGTAAGGGGAGAAGCTGATCAGGAAAATAAGGAGGCCTGTAGCGATCATCCTCTGGATCTTTCTGGTGTCCACCAGGTTCGTCTGAGCCACAGTGCTTTTTTGAACAGTATGAATCAAACCCCAGGAGCATATTACCATGATTACCAAAGGGATTCCAAAGCCCACAAACAAAGTGGAAAAAGCAACTGCTGGCTGTATGGCATAAACTGGTGGGTTATCAAAACAATTTTTTGTAACATTTGAAAAAACATTTTTACGCTTGGAGATGTAGATGGGTACACTGGCACCAAAGGTCAGCATCCATATTCCAAGACAAACTAGGCGTGACTTCTTTCTTGCTCCCTGAACTCTTATAGACATAGGAAAGCTTACTGCCATGCAACGGTCAACGCAAATGCAAGTGAGGAATAAGATGCTCCCATACATGTTGGCCTTTAGGATCAATCCAAGGCAATCGCAGAGCACCTCTGGAACGCCTTTGAATCCAAGATGGTAGTAGATCCTCACTGGCAACGTAAGGATGAGTAAAACATCTGCTATGGCCAGGTTGGTCATGTAGACAACTGTTTGTGATCTAGATTTGATGTGATGAAAGAAAAAGACCAGCGCTGCAAGATTAAAAACAAGACCCACAAGGAAGATGAACGAGTACATGCACACATGGATGATGTCAAAGTGGCCTGTGGTGTCATTGGTGCAGGCAGCGGTGTTGCTGGTGGACATAATGACCTGAGAGGAAGAAGAAAGAAAAATGAATGAGGTTTGGTGTTTGGTGTATCACCTCTCTAAAGAGAATTGATGTTTGGGTCAGGAGCTGTGATTTATGTCATGTCAACATAAAGTGTCATTGCTTACTACGGCAGCAATATTTTCTTGATTCTTAATTATAAAGCAAGACTTTATTGCTAAAAGCTAAAGCTACCTAAACTGAACAAGACACACAAAAGGCACCAACAAAAAACCCCAACTATTCTGTCATTTACATAGAGGAGAAAGGGAATGTTAATGAGCAGAATACAGAGCTGTAGATAGTGCCCATAAAAATATGAGTAATTTCATCTTTAAAAAACAGATTCCTGGGGGCGCTAGTGCGCAGCTGTAGGGGGCGCTAGTGCGCAGCTGTAGGATGTAGATGTGTTGGTTTGTGCTCTCCACCACAACTTTAAACAAATATTTAAATTCCACGATAAAAACATCTAGGAGCCAGCATCGCTGGTCCTGCACCCCCGACTAGCAACCGGGCATCATGTCGCCTTTGAAAAAATCCACAAATTCCGGGAAAAATAAGACCATGGACGGATACATCAGCGGCGCTAGTGCTAATGAGGCTAATGCTAGCAGTGGCCTCGCCAGCGGGACCGTGAACGAAACTGGGGACTGCGCTTCGGGTGACAAAACCCAGATGCTCGTAATGTGCCAGGAAATATGTAAAAATATGTCGGCCTCAATTCTGGAGAAACTTGATGAGCGTTTCGACGCCCTTGAAGCCAGGCTTCAGTCTGTCTTGGCTGCACAGACTGACTTACAGAACCGCATGGCCGGCCAAGAATCAGCAATCAACGCACACGAGGAGCGTCTGGGGGAACTTGAAACGAAATGTGCAGAGCTTACAAAGCTTGTAACTCAGCAGCAAACCAAACTGCTGGACTTGGAGGCGCGTTCCCGAAGGCACAACATCAAAATCGTTGGCGTAAAAGAAAACTCAGAAGAGGGGAGACCAACTGAGTTTGTCTCTAAGCTCATTCCCGAATTACTGGGCAAACAACATTTCCCGCATCCACTGAAGGTCGACCGCGCACACCGCTCTCTGTGGCCCAAGCCGGCGGCGAGTGAGAAACCGCGTACCATCATCGCCCGAATACATCACTTTCAGATGAAAGAGCAAATTCTACGCCTGGCCAGGACGCAGCCGTTGGAATATAAGGGGAACAAAGTTCAGATTTTTCCTGACTACACCAGCGAAGTAATGAGCCAGCGCCGCGCCTTTCGAAACGTGATGCAAGCCCTGAGAGGGAACGGAATCAAGTTCCAGCTGCGGTACCCGGCTCGGCTGCAGGTGCAATGGCTGGATGGCAACCCCCCTGAGGTTTTCAGCGACTCGGCTCAGGCGGAGGCGGCTCGCCTGTGGAGGATGGGCGGCACGACTGAAAGGGAATAGTGAGCCAAGTGGCGTTCTTTCTTTCTTTTTCCTCTCTTCTGTCTTAAGGTGTGCTGACTCCCCGTTGTTAGCCGCCTGCGTCATGCAGTGGTTTTTCTGACGAACTATATTTTTAATAGCGTACGGACGCCCTGAACGCATGCTGAATAACCTGGGTCTGTTCTTTCAGAAAATACATTTTAAGATTATCTGGTAGAGTTGTTTAGTTCTTATGCCAGTTTAATGTTTGTTGTGGTGGGGGTCGTCGCGACTGGACTGTGTACGGTCCGCTATCTGTCCGGCACTGTCCGGCAGCTCCTGTTTTGCTTGGGGGGGGGGGGATGTGCGTCGTGTTCCATAGACGCCGTGATGTGGGAGGGGGGGAGCTCGAGGTGTGTGTTAATTGTTTGTTTCGTTCTACCCAGATGCGCAGGTGTTATTTGTCTGTATCGCATAGCATCAAAACTGCCAGTTCCGACAATATATGCGTTCAATGACTGATGTTCGTGGTGGGGGGCGGACAGAGGGGAGAAATCTGCAACTGATTTCATGGAATGTAAAAGGTTTAGGCAGTGCAATGAAGAGGGGGAAAATTTTTAAACACCTGAAGTCCTTAACTGCAGACATTGTTTTCCTACAAGAGACCCATATTAGAAAAGATGCACAACATAGACTAAAGTGTAGCTGGGTGTCTCAAATGTACCAGTCGCCATTCACCTCACATGCTCGTGGTGTGGCCATATTATTGAGAAAGAATATCCCATTTCAGACATCATCTGTGGTCAGTGACCCTATGGGCAGATTCGTGATGGTAACTGGCACCATAAACTCGGAACCATTAACTCTCCTTAATGTTTATGGCCCAAATTCAGATGATCCTAATTTTTTTAGAAAAGTTTTTGACCTGCTTCCCGATGATAGCCATTCAAAAGTAATAATAGCAGGGGACTTAAACTGTTATCTTGACCCCTTTCTTGACAGATCATCTAAACGACCAGCATCAGAAACGGCGTCTACCAAACTTCTAAATAATCTTCTCAAAGCAAGGAATATGGTTGATATTTGGAGGGCTCAACATCCTACGAGTAGAGAGTACTCATTTTACTCACATGCGCATAAATCCTATAGCAGGATTGATTATTTTCTAATAAGTAACAATCTTATTTCTCAAATCGCCGACTCTAAATATCATAACATACTGATTTCTGATCATTGCCCCCTAGCCATATCACTAAATCTGTCCCTCCCTAGGGAGGGTTATTCCTGGCGACTTATTGCAAACCTTCTTAACGATGATAACTTTGTTAAAAACATAACCTCCAAACTAAAGGACTTTATAGAAATAAATGATAACGGTGAAGTATCAGACCCCATCTTGTGGGAAGCATTAAAGACTGTTCTGCGCGGCGAAATAATTTCCTACACTTCAGCCCTTAAAAAAGAAAGAGATAAACGCCTATTTGAAATCAATTGCGCCCTCTCCAACCTGGAAAGAAAGCACCAAATCTCTGAATCACCTGGCGACTATAAGGAAATACTTAAACTTAGATATGAATATAACGAAATTATGAGCAGCCAGGTTAGCAATTTGCTTTGGAAACTACGACAGAAGAATTTTGAGTTTGGAGATAAGCCCGGCAAATTGTTAGCACTACAGCTCAAGGGTGCCCAAGCCGCGAGATCAATTTATAGCATTAAGTCAAAATCCGGCGTGCTCTTAACCAACCCTGCCGACATAAATCGTAGATTCAGAGAGTTCTATGCTAACCTGTATTCCTCCGAGAATAATGCAACACAATCCGATTTTAATGATTTTTTCGATTCCCTCCCGTTGCCTAAACTGAATAAGTCTGACAGGGACTATCTGGAGTCCGACTTGACGCTTCAGGAGGTCACAGAAGCTATAAAATCCCTCCCATCAGGCAAAGTAGCCGGGCCTGACGGCTTTGGTTCGGATTTCTATAAGAAATTTTGCGACCTCCTTGCACCACTCTTGTTTAGAATGATGTCTGCTTCAAAAAAGGATGGAAAACTGCCCAGAACTCTTTATGAGGCTAACATTTCTCTTTTTCCTAAAAAGGGGAGGGACAAAACCGACCCGGCCAGCTTTAGGCCAATTGCATTGCAAAATGTTGATCGCAAGATAATCACAAAAATTTTGGCCACTAGATTGAATAAATGTTTAGCATCTATCATTCATCCGGATCAAACAGGGTATATCCCTGGTAGGTTATCTTTTTTTAACGTAAGACGACTACTTAACACTGTATACTTCGATCATAAAAATACTAATGCCTCTATTCTGGCCCTTGACGCACACAAAGCCTTTGACCAGGTAGAATGGCCGTTTATGTTTGAATCATTGCGCAGGTTTGGGTTCGGCGAGACTTTCATCTCCTGGGTGAAACTGATATATCAAGAACCCATGTGTTCCATCCTGACAAATAATGACCGGTCAGCTCCATTTCGCCTACAGCGCTCAGTTCAGCAGGGCTGCCCGCTGTCACCAGCACTTTTTGCTATTGCATTGGAACCACTTGCTGCGGCAATCAGGGCGCACCCGCACATAGAAGGCCTTCGAGTCGGTGGTGTTGAAACACTCATTAGTTTATACGCCGATGATGTGATATTATATTTGCACGACACTGTAAAATCTGTCCCCCTCCTCCTCAGTCTGATTACGTCCTTCAGTAAAATTTCTGGGTATACAATCAATTGGTCAAAGAGTGAGTTGATGCCTCTTTCCAACACGTTCCCACCTGGATTCTTACAAAAAGTCCCATTTAAAGTGGTTGAGAGCCATCTTACCTATCTCGGTCTCACTATACCCAAAGACCCCAAACTTATATTCAAACTAAACTTCGCAGAGTTTATATCAGGATTAAAGCAAAATATTGAGTAATGGAAGACTTTGCCTCTGTCAATGATTGGACGCATTAATTCGATCAAAATGATCTCCCTACCTAGGTTCTTGTATTTATGTCAAAATCTTCCTATTTATCTTACAGCGACTTTCTACAAGGACCTGGATTCGATCATTCAATCCTATATATGAAATGGGAAAAATGCTAGGATTTCTAGAGTGCATTTACAGAGGCCGAGGGAGGAGGGAGGTCTGGGCCTACCTGTATTTAAACACTATTACTGGGCTGCCAATATCAGAGCACTAATGTATTGGCAACAGGGCCTCCCGGGTAACCCAGGGATAAATTTCCCTCTGTGGCTCAAGATGGAATCCAATCTGGTGAATAACTCCTCCCTACCAGCTATGCTGTTTGCCCGCCTCAAAAAACCGGAAGCCTATCGAAATTTGAGCTTTGTGTTAAGACACGAAGTAAGAATCCTAAATCAGATCAGGACCTTCCTTGCATTACCAAATACAGACGGCACAGATGCCGTTTTGCTTTAACCACAGTTTCTTGCCTCCTTGGCAGGACAAAGCTTATCATGATTGGAGGGAAAAGGGGTTAGTGTCGATTAAGGACATGTATATTGGCAATAAGTTTGCATCATTCAGCCTATTGAAAGAAAAATACAATCTGCCCCATTCACACTTCTTTCGATATCTGCAGGTCAGGCATTACATTAAGTCAAAAATTGAGAACTTCGACACCTTTCCACGGGAGCACGGTGTTCTTGACATACTTGTGAGTTCCCCTGACTCTAGACATCTCATTACAAGAATTGTACATCTACTTAGTGACCACACTGTAGCACACACCACAAAAATCAGGGAGGCCTGGGGAAACGAGCTAGGGATAACGATCCCTGAACCCTTATGGAACAGATGCCTCTCCAAAATTCGCTCGTGTTCAATAAACAGCAGACATCAGCTAATTCAGTTTAAAATCACGCATCGGTTACACTACTCAAAGGTCAGATTGCATAAGATTTATCCCTCTGTCTCCCCCATATGTGACAGGTGTAACATCTCTGAAGGCACACTGTCTCATGCTTTTTGGTCTTGTCCTTCATCAAAGGGTCTTTGGTCTAAAGTGTTTGACTGGTACTCCAAAGCATACAAGACTCCCATACAACCTGAACCAGAACTTATAATTTTTGGATGCCCTCGAGCGCAGGGGACTATACCCGCTACAATGCGGCAACCACTGGAACTGGGACTGATTGTTGCCAAGAGACTAATCCTGAGGGACTGGAGGTCCTCTGCTCCCCCTTCATTTCGCCTTTGGGTGACGGACATGATGTCCATAATACAGATGGAAAGACTTCGTAAAGGCTCTAAAGACACTTTTTCATACTACTGGAATCCCTTCCTGGAACACTTTTCACAGACTAGATTAAGCTGAACATACTTTGTCATGGACTCTCCCCTCGGTTGCCCCTTAATGGATGTATGTACTCTCATGTATGTGACTTTATATACATTTGCTATGTGGGTACACCATTTGTCAACTGGAATGTTTTATGCATAACTTGTGCATCTGGGTTCTGTTTGTTTGTCTGTATGTTCTAATCTTGAAAATTTAAAATAAAATTTATTAAAAAAAACAAAAAAAAAACAGATACCTAAATTTCCTATGTGAATGAGTCTGGTGCATGGTTGATGTCGTATACACTAGTGCAGTTCTTGTTGTCGCAGACATGCAAGCATTTCAGACCTTTTTGATCATTGACAAATATTTATTCCCTCATTATATGCTGTATGAGAGGCAGGCAGAGTAGGACTCAGTGGACAAGAAGCAACTCAAATGTGGCTCCATTTGAGGGGAATTAAATATGCTTTCAAAGATTTATAAGATTTATTGCCAAGGAGCAAAAAAATAATCGACCACACACACATTTCCTTACTTGCTGTGCTAAGTTTATTTGAGCAGAAGAAATTTCGTGGAATGAAAAATTAGTCCTCCTCTGTGGCGTCTACCTCGCTACAGTTGCAAATGCAAGCTCTTATATGGACCATAAGAGTCCACTGAAGAGCACTTTCTAATGTGATGCACATCTTGGTAGAAAATGAGGATATTTGTGGCATTATTTGTGTCACAGCATTTGTGTTTAGCAACATGCAAAACCTAGTTTCTGAAACCATACTTCCCTTAGAAGGTAACATCTTCTGACTGTCATACAAGTACCCTGGCTTCACATTTCTTTTATTATAAAATTTCCATTTGGTTATAACAAAAAGTTGAAAATTCATTGGTCAGCTGGTAGATGCAACTTTTTTTTAAAATGAGACTATCCCCAAAAACACTGTCTGTTTATCCTGTTTGACTGGTTGCTATAAACTCAAAGTGTAGCTCCAGAAAAACCCATTTGTAAATGGACTGGTTCACTTTTCTGCTCTACTCTAAGCACTCAGAGTGCTGGTTTTGAGGCCATACGATGCATGAAGATGAGAAAAGAGCCAAAGACGGAACTTTTTAATATAACTTTTTTTTTTTTTTTTACTCAACTTTTTGTAAAACTTTTCACACTATCGGTGTTTATCTGGAGAGATTGAAAATGTAAACCACTATCCCTGTTTCTGAATATTTGTTGGAAATGAGACCGATTTCCAAGAGACAAGAAAGCCTAAACCATAAACTACAAAAATTCCAGTGGAGATTTTCCATTGAATTCTTCTTTTAGTCTGATATTAGGCTTATTCTACGTCTGAGAAACTTGTTCATAATTTCTGAAGTAGACAACAGATCTTTCAAAAATAGTTCCACTAACATGATTAGTATAACCCAACACATTACCATTGCATTTCATTCATTGTATCTAAGTACACAGTCTTGAGTAAAGACATGCAAAGATATACAAAATACATGTTGTTATTCTCCAGAATGTTCAGGTTTGATTTTTGCCTTCTGTAGAACGAGTGGCTAGTACTAAAATAATAATGTTTACAGTTAATTTCTGAATGAGCTGACAGTGTGAGCTTTACCTGTTGGATGTTCAAAAGTGTAAAGATCCTGTAGAAGCAGCAGAGGAGCACTTCTCTATTCTGATAATACCCTTGTCACTTTGTGTGTGAAACTCAGCACAGGAAACTACCGGTGTTAAGAACACTCACTCCCTCTACTTATTTTTCACACGTGTCTATGGTACTAATAGTAGTTTCTATAGACTTTCTGTACCTGTGTATCCCACAGGTGTCTCTGTAGTCTAGTCTCGTGTTTTTCTTTTTTGTGTGATTTTAAAAGAAAATTATTTATTTCACAAATTTAATTTGGACTGGTGCAAGCAGATCTAAAACCATCTAAAAACCAAGACGACGATATTAAAAATGAAAAACAAATGGCATAAAACTGAGTGTCTTCCAAATTTTAAAGTAACGTGAGAGAAGAGAGAAGTCTTACTGCCAAATTAACTCAAGAAACTATTTCATTGCAGGGCTCCAGGTAAAATCTAATAAAAGCCTTAGGTCTCTAAAGAGAATAAAATACCATTAAGGGACTCAGAGAAGAGGACGAAGTGGACTGTCATAAAAACTAGTTTGAAAACTAATTAGAAAAGTTATGTCTGGTATATTAACAGTACAGTCCTGAACTGAGTAACACACATTAACTGGAGCTGCAGGACATACAGGCCATGGCAGACACAGCATATTTAAATCTGCATATAGTTCAAAAATATTTTATTCACTATCTTTTTTTTAGTTTTAGATATTATTGCCTTACATAAATAATGCTGAACTTGAATTACTTCTAGCTCAAATTTACATTGTGTTTATATCTAACAGGAGAAGGCCATCTAGAGGCAAGTAAATCATCATCCTATGTCACAATGATTTTTGGTAAAAAAAATTTTTTTAAATCCAGTTGACCCAGTTAGCTAAGATAAACAGAGGCTGTTAGTGTTTTAAAACTTCTTGTTAACCTGGTAGGTCAATAGTAACATGTTCTACCTCCAAATCAGCAGGTTACATGATCACATCATGTTGGTTTTATTAAGGTTGACTCATGCTGGATTTGATTCTGAAATTATGGATGCAGATAGTATTTTGCAGCTAAAACATTAAAATCCCATCCATTCTCTTCCGCTTATCCTGTTCAGGGTCACGGGGGGGGGGTCGCTGGAGCCTATCCCAGCTGTCATAAGGCGAGAGGCAGGGTATACCCTGCACAGGTCACCAGCCTGTTGCAGGGCCAACACAGAGAGACAGACAACCATTCACGCTCACATTCACAGCTATGGGCAAATTACTTTTGATAATTTTGTGTAGCTGTGGTTTCCTCTGGGATGGACTGAACAAGATGATAGTGTCCTTTTTTTCCCACAATGGAAGTCCAGCTCCATTCTACAGATTTATCTGGGAGATTTATAACTCCAAACTTATTTAGGCCTATGGCAAAGACATAATGAGTCAGAAGGCCTTTGCTTTATTGATCTGACTGCACTCTCACATGACTTATCTGACATATTATGGAGAACTGTGGGTCAGAACAGCCAGGATATACAAAAGCCTGCAAAATGCAACGGTCCTTGTCAAAAGTGGCCGCTTCCAACACAACTTCAAGAAATGACACGAGTCATTTTGATGAGCTTATTCATTTAACCTGACAAATGTGTTAGATCTTGTCACACATTAGTAAATATGAGCTCTGTTACACTTGTTTGGATTTTTGCAGTTTATTTACAGCTTACCTATTAGATTTAATTCCTAAGACATGGCTAATTGTGACTTGATATTTCCTGATATTCGGTATATCAGGAAGGCAACAGGCTCAGTAAGCACTCTGTTACCATTTCATCAATAATGAAATGTTTTAGCTTATGTTAAAAACTTCATTATAAAATGTTAAAATATAAGAAACTTACAATTTTACAGAACAAAATCCAGTTTTTTCAATGTTCATTCCACAATCTGTAGACTGAGAAATAAAATAATTAATAAACGAAGATTCAGCAATAATCTTAGTCTCTTCTCTTGAATAATTTGAAATAATATTGATTTGGAGGCCATAAGGAAAACCGGGAAACGGATGAACAATGTATGAGTTCTGGTTTTTTTTGGCCACAGCGGCTTTTTGTTTGCAGTGGAGAGAGACAGGAAATGGGGGGGGGGGGGGGGGGGGAGATACATGGGAAGACACACAGGAAAATTGGAGACAGGCCGGGACACGAACCCGCGCTGCCCGCACCGCAACGCGTGGCATACGTATGTGGTCGCCGGCTTCCCCACTAAACCACTCAGCCGCCCGTGAGTTCTGTTTTAATAAAATTGGGAAACCAATATTCCCTCTTGTCACTCCACTCACAGATTATGATAGCTTTGATGATGAAGATAATGTGGAAATGATGAAGACAAACTTGATGGTGATAATGAGCCCTCGGCCAAGTCTGAGGCCACAGCTCTCAGCTGGAAAAGGGTGCCGCACCCACGCTGTGTCAGGGAGGGGTTGCCGCCCCAAGTGGAGGAGTTTAAGTATCTCAGGGTCTTGTTCATGAGTGAAGGAAGAGGGGAGCGGGAGATTGACAGACGGATTGGTGCTGCGGCTGCAGTGATGTGTGGACGCTGCACCAAAATGTCTGAGCATAAAGCCAAGCTGTCCATTTACTGGTCAGTTTACATTCCTGCCCTCACCTGTGGTCACAAGCTTTGGGTAGTGATCAAAAGAACTAGCAATGGAAATGGGCTTTCTCTGAAGGGTGGCCGGCCTCTCCCTTAGAAATAAGATGAGGAGTGCAATCGAGAGGGGCTCAGAGTAGAGCCACTATTCCACACTGAAAGGAGCCAGTTGGGTGGTTGGGGAATCTGAGTAGGATGCCTCCTGCATAACCTCCACACACACTTTAAATCAAACAATCAAGATGTGAGAGGAGTTCAGACGCAGTTTTACAAAGGCACTGTATTAAGTGTTTAGGAAGTACAGACAATTTTATACACAGTTTCCCATTTTCAGAGGTTGGCCGGCTCTCTGCCTTCAGTTTTGTCTTTGTGCTAGAGGACTGGAATTCTTTACTAGAGGAACTAGGATTAGCAAACTACTTTTAAATAACTCCTCAAAATTTATTTTTACATAATATCTTTTTTCTTGTAAATCTGGAATCTCGCCTTTATCATTTCTTTGACTTTTTTTAACCTGTTTATTAAGGCTTTTTGTATATTAAGTCTTTATGTATCCTTTTATTTGTAGTATCTTTTTATTTGTAGTTGTACTTATTTGTTTTTTATAGTGATGTTTATTTAATTCTATTAACCACTTTGCAACTATGTTTTTAAAACTGTTTTATGTTTTATTATGTATTATTTTAACAGTAACTTCAAGTGAATCTGAATTTACTCTGTTTTGAAGGGTAACACAAATTAAGGCCGAGTCGCACACAATCACAAAGAACTACACTCATCTGTTGTTACAGGGGTTTAGATGTGCGTTCAGCCAGGAGCTCTTATTCTGTGAGGTCACCAAGTGTATAATGTCACTCTTGCTCCCAGTACAACATCACAGTCAGCGAAGTCACTTCAATTTACAACCCAATGGCTGAGTCATTTGTCCCTGAGAACTCTAAATGGGAGTCCATGTCCTGGTATGATCACATCAGCAACACATAAGGCCTCCCGACGACTGACTTCCTGTACTGCAGTGTTCATACTCAGCTCCCGCCAGCTGTTCTCATCTGAGCAGCACTCAAAGAGATCTCCTGCAACAAGTACAGTCCCAGCTGAAGTTCCCGTCACCTGGACACTGATATCTTGTCCTGTGTGGCCTGGAGTAGGAATTATAGACACCTGTGGATAAGAGGAGACTGTGTAAAAACACTGCATATATTTACTGAGTAATCATGTCTGAACCTGCAGAAAAACATGCAGAATCACTAATAAGACTACTACAGAACTTGGTCTTTTAATTAACAAAAGGACAGACAAAGACATACTGTTCTGTAAGGCTTTTGGTCAAACTAGCAGCAAGTATGAGCTTACACCAGCATCTTAAATATGGAAACAACAAAGATTTATTATAATTGTTTTCTAATTCTTCAGCTTGTACATGCACATGATGATGAAGTTTTGTGAAGTCATTAATGCATTGCATTAGTGTGGCACTTGATTCTGATTATCCTCTTTTTGTACTGTTTGTCTGGTTTTTCCTATTTTTAAGTGCAGTCTTATTTTTTTGTTTGTGGACTCCAGGACGACTGTGCTTAGTGTTCCAGCTAAATGAGGATCCTAGTAAATAAGTAAACAAATCTCCAGGCTCGCCCTCCAGCCACCTTTGAATTCCAGTGTCTGCTTTGGCAAAATGAAAAACTCACATGCTCGTCAATAGTGTAACTCTTTCCCTCTGCCAGTTTGTTGGGGCTGTATGTATCCCCTTCACTAATATCATATCCTATTATCATCTTTGCTGCTGGAAAAAGACTCAGATTTCCAATGTGGTCTGAATGTCCGTGGGTCCCCACGACCAAATGAATGTCCCTCGGTTCTAGACCTCTCTCTTTTAAGGCCATAAGGAGGAAGTCCCGGTCCCACGGTCCACCAGTGTCGACCAGGATTGTCCTGAGTCCTGTTATAAGAGTGATAGTCCCGTCGGCTCTGCAGGCCCCGTCAGCCTCCGGACTACAATACCCGGGTTTGAGGATAGACACGGAATACGGCTGACCAGAGAAGTCCAGCTGAGTCTCTGACAAAGCGATTCTCTTAAAGAGAGTAGGAGGCACTTCACTATCCATCTCGGTCATGTCAGCAGTTAAGAGAAAGAGGTATGAGACGTTTCTTCTTCTTGACCAGTGGAGTAAACAGAGATGTTTGCTGCCCTCTGATGGTTGGTATCCGTTACTGCGAGGTTGAACCACTATCTGTAAAAAGCATCTGTTTTTGTCAT
This sequence comes from Archocentrus centrarchus, assembly GCF_007364275.1. Taxonomy (NCBI): domain Eukaryota; kingdom Metazoa; phylum Chordata; class Actinopteri; order Cichliformes; family Cichlidae; genus Archocentrus; species Archocentrus centrarchus. The sequence goes on from NW_022060254.1 coordinate 514,199, forward strand.
TGGGTAGAACCAATGGGATAGTTTTAAAATTATATATGATTTTGAATTCTAAACCCATTCCTCCACTTATCCTTCGCAGGGGAGCTGCAGTCTATCCCAGCTGTCATTGGGTGAGGGGCACTTACATATAATCACCAATTAACTTAACCCCAGTACCACAGGTGGCTGTGGACTGTGGGAGGAAACCGGAGTACCTGGAGAAAACACACATAGTCACAGGGAGAACATGCAAACTCCACACAGAACGGCCTCGGCCGAGGGGGATTCAAACCTAAGACCTTGTTCCTGTGAGGCAGCAGTACTAACCACAAGGCCATCATGCTGCTAGAATTAAAAATTAAATTAAATTAAAAAGCACTTCATGAAATTGGGAAGGAAAAACTCCATTTAACCAGGAAGAAACCTACAGCAGAATCATGCTCAAGGAGGAGGAGCCATCTGCCACAAGCAGTTGGAGGTGAGAGGAAAGAGACGCGAGAGAGACAAGACAAAAGACACACTATGGGAGAGACAGCTAGAGTTTTGCTTGAATTAGAACTACTACTAGTTTGAAGCGTTACCAGATTTCTAGCTCCAAGTTACTATGTTGTAGCCATTGACCTGACAGCTCTCCAGAAATGAAGCCAAGCTATCACTATCGTCCTCTGGTGTCTGGCTACAGTATAGGTCATAAACTCACAGATACGACAGGGGGCAAACTAAAACAGATAATTTATTCCCAAAGCCCCATTCTGCCATATTTGTTTTTAATTGGTAAATTTAATTGGTAAATTTGACCCCTCAAGCAACTCCTCAGTCATTTGGCTCCTCACTGTCATGATGCTGTGAAAAATCTGGGTGTCATTTTAGAAACCAGTTTTAAAATGGAGAAGCAAATAAGTGCTGTTACCAAAATCAGTTTTTACCAACTCAGAGTCATTGCCAAGGTAAAACCTGATCTCTTATTCATGCTTTTATTACTTCCCGCCTGGACTACTGTAATTCCCTGTACTTATTTTTTTGTACTTATTTTTTGTACTTATTTTACTTATTTATTTATTTTATTTGAGTATAGTCCTTGGGGTTATAGATCTTATACAGCACTTTGGTCAACGTCGTTGTTTTAAATGTGCTATATTTGTGCTAAACTTGACTTGATTTGACTTGAATTGGTAACTGGATACTGTAAAATTGGGGTGTGAATGTCCATTTCAAATGGGGTGATCTGGAGTAAACTTGGACTAACCAACATAAGGGACCTGAGACATTTTTTATGGGACCTGAGTACTTTTTTGGTAACTTCTTATTTTGGCTGGTCCCCATCTGTCTCCACTACTACTGTCTCCAAACCATACATCATAGTGTGCTGGAAAAAATAAACTGAGTGCTAAAACCAAACTGATCTCATCTCTTCTCACACCATGTCTGCACTCTTATCTTCATCTATCTTGCACACTTTCTGTTGCTTTGGATGGTTGACCCCAGGTAACTAAACTCTTCTATCTTCACTACCTCTAATCCTTACATGTTCACCATTAAATCTGTCTCATCTAAACGTATTCTGCCTTGCTTAGCATACCTTGACTTCTCCTGGTTCTCCAGTCCAAGGAACTCTGTGACAATGTAATAATGAGAATTTTACATTTGCTCAAGTTTGGAAAGTTTCTTGGAGCCATTTGAAACAACTGCAGATTATCAGTTCAAACAATTGTACTTAAGTATATGTTATTCAGATGTGTCACTGTTTTGCTAAGGTCGGGAAGAAGACCCAAACTGCCATCCTCAGATGAGAGGAAATTGTTTGGGACAATCAGTAACACCCAGGCTCAAGCCTGCCATGAAGCAGAAACTGCTGGAGCACCAGTAACATAGTCCACAGTGAAATTCAATTCAATTTAATTTAATTTATATAGCACCAAATCACAACAAACAGTTGCCTCAAGGTGCCTTATGTTGTAAGTTAAAGACCATATAATTACAGAGAAAGTCCAACAGTCAAAACAACCCCATTATGAGCACGCACCTGGCAACAGAGGAAAGGAAAAACTCTCTTTTAACAGGAAGAAACCTCCAGCAGAACCAGGCTCAGGGAGGGGCAGCCATCTACAGTGACTGGTTGGGGCTGAGGGGAGGGAGACAGGGCAAAAGACATGCTGTGGAAGAGAGCCAGAGATTAATAATAACTCATGATTGAATGCGGTGGTGGTGTATAGACAGTCTGAAAAGAGGTGAATGAAAAAGAAATACTCCCCAGCAGCCTAGGCCAGTTACAGCATAACCAAGTTATGGCTCAGGGTCACCTGATCCAGCCCTGGATTTAACAGGGAGCCAATGAAGAGCAGCCGATATGGAAGAAATATGCTTTCTCTTCATAGTCCCTGTCAGTACTCTCACTGCAGCATTTTGGATCAATGGAAGGATTTTTAGGGAGCTTTAAGGACAGCCTGACAGTAATGAATTACAAGAATCCAGCCTAGAAGCAATAAATGCATGAAATAACTTTTCAACATCACAGCAAGAAGGTGGTTTGAAGGACATATCCTGGTCAAAACTGACTCCAAGATTCCTCACAGTGTTACTGGAGGCCAAAGTAATGCCATCCAGAGTAAGTGTCTGGTTAGACACCATGTTTCTAAGATTTGTGGGGCCGAGAACAAGAACTTCAGTTTTATCTGAATTTAGAATTTAGCAGGAAGTTAGAGGTCATCCAGACCTTCATTTCTTTAAGGCATTCCTGCAGTTTAATTAATTGATGTGTGTCATCTGGCTTCATGGATAGAAAAGCTGGGTATCATCTGCATTACAATGAAAATGTATGCAATGCTTTCTAATAATACTACCTAAAGGAAGCATGTATTGTGTAAAGAGAATTGTCCTAGCACAGAGCCCTGTGGAACTCCATAATTAATCTTAGTGTGTGAAGAAGACTCCCCATTTACATGAACAAACTGGAGTCTATGAGATAAATATGATTCAAACCACTGCAGTGCAGTACCTTTCATACCTATAGCAAGCTATAATCTCTGTAATAAAATGTTATGGTCAACAGTATCAAAGCTGCACTGAGGTCCAACAGGACAAGCACAGAGATGAGTCCACTGTCAGAGGCTGTAAGAAGATCATTTGTAACCTTCACTAATGCTGTTTCTGTACTGTGATGAATTCTGAAGCCTGACTGAAACTCTTCAAATAAACTGTTCCTCTGCAGATGATCAGTTAGCTGTTTTACAACTACTATTTTTGTAACCTTATACTGTGTATGTGTGTATGTATACAAAGTATGAGATGATTTTTTCCCTCATTCATCCCTAAATGTTTTCGCTATTGTTTTTCCCTCTTTTCAACGGCAGGGGGCAGCATTCCTGCAGTTCACCTATCTCCCCATGTTTGTTTGTCTTCTTGGATGGGTGTTCTGTTAACTGTCATTTCCCTGTAACTGTAATTGTGGGACTAATAAAGATATCACTCATTCATTCTCTTTCAAGGATTTTGGAGAGAAAAGGAAGGTTAGAGACTGGCCAGCTAAGACAGCTGGGTCAAGTGATGTCTTTTTAAGTAAAGGTTTAATTACTGTCACCTTAAAACGCATGTGCCAGTTAATAAAGATAGATTGATCATATTTAAGATGGAAGCATTAATTAATGGTAGGACTACTTTGAGCTGTCTAGTAGGACTGGGGTATAATATACATTAATGGTTTGGAGGGAAGTAACTATCGAAGTTAACTCAGACAGATCAACTAGAGACAAAGAGTCTAAATAAATGTCAGTAGTACTGAAATTACCTGAACATAAAGATAAGTCTTTAAGATGGTTATGAATAATTTTTTTCTCTAATGTTAAAATTTTATTTTTGAAGAAATGCATGAAGTTATTACTACACCCAAATGCCTTCTGGAGAAAAGTTTTAAGGGCAAACAAAGGAATATAGGTGAGGCTTTAAACCCAAGAACACTCTAAAGCATGATGATTGTGCTGTTTTGCTGCCACTAGTATTAGTACATTGCACAAAGTGGATGGAATAATGAAGAAGGAGGAATACCTACACTACACATTTATCATTGCTGTTGCTTGACAAGGTCAATGCAGAACTGACTTAGTCAGACACTATTTCCTTTCCAGCTTACAGTTTTTCTGCTTTAAGCTGCACGTTTGTGTGTCAAACCAGGGAGTCAAGCACCTCTAATTTGAGGCTTTCTTTTTCAGAGGAGCCACAGTATCCAGATTCGTATTAAGTGAAGATGTAAAACTACTGAGAACATAATCTACCTCTGTGGAAGCAGAGTTTAGGTAGCTGCTCTGTACTGTGTTGGCACATGGCATTGAAGAGGATAATAATGGAGGAATTGTATCCTTAAACTTAGTTACAGCACTTTCAGAAAGACTGTACTAAAACATATTCCCTAGTTACACAGCTGTAATCTGTGATTAATAAAGTTATTAAGAAATAATCAGACAAACGAGGGTTTTCAGGAATACTGTTATGTCTTCAGTTTCTATGGCATATGTCAGAATAAGATCCAGAGTGTGATGAAAGTGGTGGGTGGGCTCCTTTACATTTTGAGAGAAGCCAATTGAGTCTAATTATAGATTAAATGCAGTGTTGAGGCTGTCATTTTCAGCATCTACATGGATGTTAAAATCCTAAATCAGCTTTAAAAAAAGCCTGAGAAATCTGACAGCGCTGGATCAGGTGACACTCAACTGTTCGTTATGCAATAGGCTTAGGATGCATTTCTTCTCTTTAATCCCTTTTGTATTAGTAATTTTGTAGAGAGAGAGAGAGAGTCTATTGCCACAGACAGTATATGTTGTAGTTGTGGTAGCCTTCCGTTGTGTGAAGGGGTTATGGTTATGTGCAATTTTCTCTGGTATTTAGTAATCCAGTATTTGTGACATACCTAACTGTCACACATGCAACCACATTGAAATGTTCTTTGTAAAGTAGGGTTTTGTTATTTTCTGCTCCTTTGACTTAATTTAATTTGACGTTAATTATGAGATGTATTATAATGATAAGGATATCATAATTGTACTCTTCCAATTAAAATGATATCCTTATCACCTTATCACATCAGTGCTCCCGCGCTGTTAACCACAGTGTCTTTGCTATTAAAAAAAAAAAAAGCTTCTAAAAATGTTGGTTCTTGATCTTTAACGATCCTGCAATGTTACATGTTAACGATGGAAGAAGCACAGTCGAACACAGATTTACACGGACAGTGTGGTTGTAGTTTGTTGCCGTCTGTTAGCGGAACCTTTGTGATGTTATTTGAACTGGTGGGATCCTATTCGTGTTACACTTTCAACGCTAACGTCACATCTATTCTGTACAATGGCGGAAAAAGCAGTTTTGGTTGAGGGGATATCTTTTATGGCTCCTGTTAAAGGGTTTTTGTTGACATATTTTATGCCCGAATCATGCTACGACGAGTTCTTTCTCAATTTCAACTTTCTTGATGGTAAGGTGTTTATTTTAGTTTAATAAGAGTAGTTCATTACAGAAAAGTGCAGTTCGGGCGTCAGCAAACTAGCTACGATATTTGAATACAGTTGCATCAAACTAGTCAGCTCCTTTGCGTCACTAGTCTGTTACAAAATACCCAGACTGATGTATCTGAATTGACACTGTGCAGACTGTTTTAGGTGCAGCTGGAAGTGTGAACTCCAAAATCAGGGCTTTGTTTAAAAAACAAAAAGAAACATGACGTCCTTTCCAGCTACATTTTATTTGAGTAATGTTTTTTAAATATTGAACTGGACGAAAGTTTGGAACAAAGGTTCCTTCTAACAGGTCAAGGAAATCTTTTTTAAGCTGATCCATAGATTCTAGTCAGGGAAGCATTTCTTACAAAAGTTAAAGAATGACATAGATCCATCTATTTTAGATTGTTCTTTACTGTAGAAATGTTATCTTTGGTAGCTATGATTATTGTGACACTACTTTTTTCTCTTATTAATCTAATGCTGCTTTTTTGCCAAGTTTAAATGAAATGTAGCAAGATTTCCATGATTTTTTTCCCCACAAAACAGAAAGCTGTCAACTGCAAACTCTTTAGTAATGAACTAAAATTATTGGCATCCTTTTTGCTCTGGCACGGTGCTTTTTGTTTTCATTTTTCTGTGATATGTGTTTGACATTGATGTCTGCTTTGATTCTTTTGTTGATTCTTAACTGTTAGAAATAAAGTTTATTTAGAGGAACAAGAATATTTAACACATAGTCTGTGTTTCACAATTATTATTGTTTTGTATTTAAATTTGTTTTTGTTGGGGGGGGGCTTTTTTTGTTTTTAATTCATTTTAAGTTTTTTGTTTAAGACTCAATTGAGTTGCTTCCAGTTCAGTTAGTTTCCAGAATGGCTTTTCTGATTTTAGTTTTTATTACTAAATTAACACAGAGTAAAATGAAACATGCCTAAAAAAAAATTAGACATATCACTGCATTGCCTCAGTCTATAAGTCCTAAAGTCTTATAGTCTTCTGCTAATCACTTAGCCTATGTTTTGTTCCAGTGCCATGTCTGAAGATTGTGCTGAGCAAAGCCCTGGGGATTGGCATCATACTGGGCTCAGTGATGGGTAAAATCCCTTGCTTCCTCAGCTTCTCTTTGTAACTGCCTTTATTTGAATTCCTGACTTAGCTTTAAAATATATTGCTGCTAATGCCATTATTGTTATAGTCTTGGTTTAGTCAATCAAAACTTAAGTGTAAAGTAACTGAGAGTTGAGATTGTATAGTACTGTGCAAAAGTCTTAGCCACCTCTTATTTCTTTGTATTTTGCTTCCAAAAACTTTCTTGTAATTATTATAAAGTGGAGCAATAGGTCTCCAGGTTTTCTGTCAAAGTTGCTCTTTGGGCATTGGCTGTTTTTTTTATTTTCCACTCATTTTCAGTCCAGTCCTTGTACCTGACCATTTCCAGAGGATTTATTTTCTTTTTTGTCAAGCCACTTAACACTGACCATCATTCAAGCATTAAAAAGGAATTTGACTCAAAGGAATGAACCAGTGTTGTGTCTAAATATAATGGACAACTTGGCAAAGAACCAATTTTTAAATTGTTCCTTTAGCAGCCTGACACAAAACATACAATCTGTTCCTGTTACATTAGTTGAAAAATGCCAAAGATGACAGTTTGACAGGCGTATAATTTTATTTTTTTCACCACTGAGGTAATTAGCCAAAAACTTGGTATATCTCCATATGGTGTGCAGTGTGTCCTTAAAATTTTTAAGGAAGCTGGACAAGAGGACTGAAGAGGAAGTGGTAGGCCTAATGAAATAGGGAAAAAATCCAGCAAAGACCTGACGCAGGACCTGAGAGATGCCCTGGCCCTTTAGTTGATTTATCTACTGTTGTTTGAAGCCTCATAAGTAGTCTCATTGCACGGATGGCTGTCAAAACGCCATTCTTAACAAAAGGAAACAGGGAGAGTGCCAAATTACGTAAGAACTGGACTGAAAATCAGTGGCAACAGGTCTTACAGAGTGATGAATCCAAATTTGACATTTTATACAGAGGAGATCTGGGAGGAGGTTTCAAGAGTAGCCAACTTTAAACCACGGTGGAAGCTCTGTCGTGGTTCGTGGCTGTATTTCAGACAGTGGTGTTTGGGATATTATCAAAGGTGATGGAATTATGAACACAAAAATGGACCGTCAAATTTTGATCTACCATGTGATACCATCTGTAAAACATCTGACTGGCAACAGCTTTGTTTATCAGAATGACAATGATCCCGAAAACACTGCCGATGCAGTACAAGCATTCCTGGCTGCAACAATACACAAATGGAACACTCAATCATGGATGGGCCTCCCCAGAGCCTGAATTTCAATATTATTGATGCAGGGCAGGATGTTTTTGATAGAGAATGGAACAAAAGGAGCCGACATCCAAAGAAGAGCTTTTGACCCTTCAAGAAGTCTGGAGAGCTATTCCTGAAGACTACTTAATGAAATTATAAAAAAGCTTGTTTGAAACAGTTCAGGCTGTGTTGAAGACTAAAGGTGGTCGAGCTTGCTAGAATAGTACAAAGTCTGTTTTTGCCCTATATGCTGCATTTCCATGTATGTTTGCATATGTTTCAAGAAATCGCTGCACTTATTTTCAATTTTCTTAGTAAATAGAAATAAGTGAGGGGTGGTTTAAGACTTGCACAGTACTGTATGTTGAACGTTTTTACATGCCTGCACTCTTTTCATAAAATTTTCTCCCGACTTGTTTACAGTGAAGCTTCCTCAGATTTTAAAGCTTATTGGAGCAAAGAGCGCTGAAGGGCTGAGCTTCAAGACTGTGATGCTGGAATTGCTGGCCATCACAGGAACAATGGCGTACAGTATTGCCAACAATTTCCCCTTCAGGTTGGGCCATATTTAGTTTTGTTCTGTAAAGTCTAAATGTACATGAGGCACTCTGAATTCTACAATTCTACTATTATAACCACTATTTTCTGAAATATTTTGAGTAATGTGTGCTGAATGTCACTCCAGTTCCTGGGGTGAGGCTCTGTTCCTCATGTTGCAGACAGTCACCATTGGCTTCCTCATTCAGCACTATGGAAAAAGAACGAGCAGAGGTAAGACTGTATGCACATGTAACCTTTACTGTTACTGGTTTGGTCATTGTGGAAATTTGAGAAGATGATAGTCATCTCAAGCGCATGTGCATGTAGTTGATGATGTATATAGACAAGGCTGTTTTAGTTCTAGTCTTAACTAGTTTCAGTCCATGCTCATCCTTGTGAATGTTAACACTCTATAATGAAAGGGAATTATAATACATTAAACTAATAATTTAGTCATTGGTTTGACATTGGTGCTTAGAGCAGTATACGTTTCTTGCCTTACAGGTATCCTGTTCATGGTTATATATTTTAGCCTGCTGACCCTCCTGCTGTCCCCAGTGACGCCCATGTCAGTGGTTACCTCCATGCAGGCCTCTAACATGCCAGCTATCATCATTGGAAGGGTGGGCCAGCACAAGTCTCACACATTTTTCAAATCATTTATAGCCCTGTTCAGATGTGGAATAACTCTGTTGGCTCTGTCAGTCTCTTAAAGTGGCAACATTCTGCCATTCAGACAGCTGTTTTTACATTAATCTTCTTCACGGTCTCATTCAGGCATTCCAACAGCACTGAGGGAGCGAGTCACAGTATGTGCAGGATATCTCAGCTTACATATTCAGATGCCATCAGATTAGAGTGCGTGTCTTGTGATGGAAGTGAAACAGGATATTTTATATTTAGCTTTCCCTCATATTTGTCAGTAAAGTGTTCTTGTTGCAGATTCCACAGTTACAGCGCAAACGGGAGTCGCTAGCAAATAATGCAGAATGAAAAATGAAAACCGCTTTTTAAACATAACTATCAAACTAACACTCATCCTTGATGTGTCTGGCTTTCTTAGCTCATCCAGGCGTCCACTAACTTACGCAATGGTCACACCGGCCAGCTCTCTGCTGTCTCTGTTTTCCTCCTGTTTGCTGGGTCCCTTGCCCGCATCTTTACCTCACTACAGGTAAGACGATTACAATACAATTCATGCACTGCCAGTATTCTTCGTCAGAAACTACTTGATTATAGTTGTTACATTTATCTCTTTAATTAATTAACTAATATCCCAGTATATAGGAGTTTGCTCACATTTCTCCAAAGAAGCATATTATATAGTTATACTTTCTTTTTACAGGAAACTGGAGACTCACTGATGGCCCTCACCTACATCATATCCTCTGCCTGTAACGGCATCATTGCCGTGCAAGTTCTTTACTACTGGAACAGTCCACTTCAAAAGAAAAAGGAGGAATAGGCAAAGAGCAGTCACTAAACTTTAATCATTGGGAAACAATTTCCTTAACATATCCCACTTTAGACACTCAAACGTGTGTCTTTAAAACTTGAAAGACCAAAATTACACATGAAATTTGTATACTAAGCCAATGGAACAAGTGATGTTTTCAATGTTCATTTGACTTTACTGTAATGATAAAAATGTAACATGCCAAGCAGATCGCTTGATCGAGGAGCCATTATATTAACAGTTGTCTAGTTTTGCTGGTGATCTTGAATTCTGGGCGAGCTGCTGGGGCCAGATTCCTCTCCTGCACTCTCATCACATTCCTCTCGATGGAGCGTTCCTGATTGACTCACGTTCACGCTGGAGTTGAAATGTTTGAATCAGATGTGCACTTTCTTATTTTTCACATTTGAGCATCTAATTAGAATTCATGCAGTCAGGTTTATTTTCATTGGTTTGACGCATTGTTGATTGTCTGCTTCAAGTGTGAAACTGAATTTCATACTTTCTATTTGCTAATTTTAAAGTCTAATCTGTAGTCTGATTTGGAGGAAACACTGTCACATGACATGATGATGATCATGATCATCTTGTTTGTTTAAATAACACACTCACAGACGTTAACTATGTTGCTGGAGCGAACAAGCAATTAGCTTAACTTAGCATGAAGACTTAAAGCAAAGGAAAACATATCTATAGATCAGGTTTCTGTACAGAACTGTATCCTTTTAATAAAAGACAGATTTTTAAGTTGGAAGTGTAGGGTGTTCATTTTATCCATCATGGAATAAAGGAGGTTCTATTGACTCCATTGAAAACTACAGGTAGACTTTTGGTTGCATGTCTTTATTTGTGTTGATGAATTGGATTCTTCTGGATACATGGGTTAGAGAGATTTTCTGCCATCCTTTACAAATATTTTGTATCTGCACTTTGCTGGAGGGGTTTTGTTTATCTAATGTTCACTTTAAAAATACTCAAAATGTGTTCTGTTGGATTTGTTGAAAATTATTTGTAGCGATTGTTGGCTAATGTGGGGTTATTTTCGTTTTGGAGAATTCCTTCCCTGACTCTTGATACTGTTTGATTGATCAATTTCAAATTGGCAATCAATAAACAAATAAATAGCCTTTCTAAGTTTGGTCCATTATTTTTGGCAGCAGGAGAAAGAAACTCCCTGTTTTTTACAACTTTATCACAACTTTATCTAATATCACAACTTTTATGTGCTCTGATATTCTGCCAACTTTTAAGTTCAATGATTTTGAATGATTGAGTGTGCCCAAACTTTTGACTGGTACTGTAACAATTGGCATACGTTTGGCCTAATAGTTTTATAACAATACGCGCAGCCAGCCTCTGTCTTTAGGAGCAGCTACTGATCTAAAGCCTCTTGTTTCATCTGTGTGGATAAACTGCAGTCTAGTATGATTTCAGTTTAAAATAAGGTTTAGTGTTACACTTCATGTGGCAGATTTAGTTCAAACGCAAATGTCGGCGTAAATGGTCAAAGGAGGTTATTGGAGTCGTGTCATAAAACCTTTTCAAAGTACCTGTTCTTCACAGTATAGTTGATACCTTTATTTTTTTTTAATAGCATAAAACTTTATGTCACACATAAAGTAGATATTCAGGTACAATTTGTCTTGAATTCAGTATGGAGTATTGATGGTGGTGTGGTGGTTAGCACTTGAAGGTCTGTGTTCAAATCCACCTTGGCCGGGGAGTTTGGATGTGCTCCTCGTGTCTGTGTGGGTTTTCTCCAGGTATTCTGGTTTCCTCCTGCAGTTCCAAGATGTGGGATTAGTTTAATTGGTGATTCTAAATTGCCCACGAGTGTGAATGGTTGTCTGTCTCTCTGTGTTAGCCCTGTGACAGGTTGGCAATCTATACAGGGTGTACCCCTCCTCTTGCCCTATGACAGCTGGGGTAGGCTCCAGCCACCCCAATACAATCTGTGCTGACCACCCAACCATACTGCTAGCTTTATAACTCCCTTTGACTCTAACTCCAAAATAAAATTCAAGATGAATGGGCGTGATTTTAGCGTTTTTGGTCAGATGGGGTCTTTCAAGGTGTGGTCTAAAGATTGTAGCAGCGTTTGAAGTTGAACTTGTGCAGTAGAAGGTGCACAAGGAGGCAACCCTAACAGGGGATGCTTTTATCTTTAAATTTAATTGAACATTGTATTAACTTAATATCCTGGCCAAAAGTAAACTCCAGGAAATTACTTAATAAGCAGTGGCTGAAGAAAATAACAATTAAATAAATACATTAGACAGAGAGCAGACAGATAGATGGTGCCAGACTAACTTAACGGCATTTGAGAGATATGTTTATCTTATTTATGGCTTTCCCAGTCTCAGAGGAAAATATGTTTATCTTATCCTTGAAGGTTTTGCTACAGTACGTATAATTAAGATGTACAGGAGAGTAAATGTCACCATGTCCTGTTACTAAGCTGGATAAAACTGCCTTGTAATGATTAGGGAAACATCAGGGCAGGAAGATGTGCTTCTTTTACAGGGCTTCTATCGCTGATGGAAGAAATCTGAGTCATGAGAGCCAGCCACTGGACGGACCAATGACAAAGGCCAAACCGCAGCTCACCGTATCTGTTTGCTTGTAGATAGTGGCAGTATAAAAATGTTATGGTTAGCTAGAGTCTTTGCTCTGTGGGGAGGGGAGCACAGCCAGCTGCTGGGATGGCGTGTGTCTGCCTGAACCGATTGTACACGTAATTCTTCTGATTCTTTAATATATTAAATGTTTTCATTTTTAAATTAAAGTGTTTTAGGTATCTTCCTTCACAAAAAAAAAAACACGCAGTAACACTTAAAAACTAAGATTCTTACAAGTGCTGTGAGTATTGTCAACATATAGAAAGTACCATATACAAAGATTTAAAATGTCACATTTGACCTCTGACCTCTCCTTCATCCAATAGATTGTTCTGAATGGCAAAGTGATGATAATGCTATACAGAGCTATTTAAAACTGTTTCTTGCTGCCATGTTTTGCAGTTACAACACAGAGGCATATAGGGAATGATATATGGGGATTTTGAATATCATGTTACTTTGGACCTTTGACCTCTTCTTCAAAGTCAAATAAGGTCAAACATTTAAAATGTCTTTTAAAACTGTGCTTAAACCTTTTCTGCCCTTGTTTATATTGGTAACATTTCAGAAATGATAATGGTATTTGGACTAGGTAGGTTCTAAATATATAGTTTGCATTGAAATATGTCACATTTGACCTCTGATCTTTTACATTTCACAGCTGCATTTCTTTCAAGTTGACCCCAAAATGCACTACATATTTAAAGAAAGTGTTTTTTTTAACAAAGCAACATGTGCAGACCAGATCTCTGTAGTATAATATAATGAGCTGAAGTTATTCATGTCCAGTTATTTACAGATCAGTACCTTTGTTTGTATTCCTACATAATGTTTGTGTACTCACAGAAAACATCTGGTATCTATTACAAGAGCCAGAGGACCAAGCATAATTCCTCCTTGCAATATTAGATGGCACAAGACTGTCACATAAGAAAACTGAGATAGGCAGCCAACTAGAGTAAAATAACAGGAAGCCACATCCTGGTTTTACCAAGTGGTTGTTGTATAATACCTCCGGGACATTAAAAAGTGTCCTTAAACACTTCAACACATTAGATGTTTTCATATGGCATGAAATTTCCTCCAAGGCTGACACCAGTTTCTGAGTGAAATTACATAATTCCTGAGATTTTGCTAAATCGACCCACCAAAGCCAATTTATTTGGAACTATTCTCTTTTGCGCTGACAGATATACTTTAAATATGCTTCAGTTGTATCTTATGAGAATGTTCTGTATGAAGATGGCCTAACGAGCAGGCGGTGATGAACATGGAGAGAGGGTCCTAACTTTACACTGTGTCCATTTGCCATGAGACAATATTTGTTTTTAAAGAACATCATTTGGAAACTTTTTTCTTTTCTTTTAATGTGGATTACTGGGAAAGATAGGGAGTTACAAAACATAGGCAGTGAGCTAAGACACAGTAAGGTGTGATTTTGAGCCAAATCTTAAGGCAAGTTTTATTTTATGTGCAGCCACTTTCTGGGTGAAAGGTCATAGTGTATGGTACAGGTAAGCTTTTTTTCACACAACTGTTGAGCTGATTCATAAAAGATTTGACTAGATGTTATAAAGGCTAATAAGCATTTTTCAGGGCAGGTTAAGAGATTTAAGCTAACTGAGTTGTATGTGAAAATTGCTATTTTACATTAATTTAAACATTCTAGTAACATCATGGATGCACTGGTTCATGCAGATAAATAAACGCATCTTAATTGTGCACAGCTGTCAACTGTGCTGCACTACATTTCTCAGAAGGGGGTGGCAGAGGAGTATTTAATGGGCTTCCCTGCCATAGCTGAGGAGCACGCTGCTGCTGAGTTTGGTTACCTCTTTGTTTTGACAGATCAGCGCAGCTATGGAAAGAAATTGGTGCCACGGACATGCATGATCTGTGGCCAACACCTCATTTGTGTCCACACATTTAAAATGATTGAGTTTGTCCTCTTGTGGTCTAGCACCAGAGGTGGAATATGCATTGCAAGATTTTCTTTTTTCTTGAGTAGGCTTGCACATTCTACACTGAGCAGGGTCATTTAGACATGAGTACAGAGAAGATTTGCCTGGGCTGAGCCAACATCACCATGTTGATATATTGAGTCTGATTTATAGGACAAAAGATCTCTGTAACCTCATATATGTATCATTATATCAGCCTGGTGGGAAATTCATGTCTACTGTGCCAACTGACCCAGTGTGAGAGGTTATATACGTTTAAACTATGGATGAGCAGAAAACCAACATCCATATTGACCATTAAACACCTGGTAGCTCAGTCCTCTAACATCAATGGAAAGAAGCTACTATCAAAGCTACAGCTCAAAGGGAACAATAACGAGCAGTATGGACATAATGAGCTGACCCTGTTAGAAGAGAACAATGTGACAGAACTGGACGATGTCTAACCACCCACAATAACAGATGCATCTATTGGCCAGACTCAAGGTAACACAACCAAGGGCACAACTCCCCTGACTCACTGACAAAGTCCCATCAGAGGAGATGCTTGTAGATGTGAACGCAGCTCTACCAGGACCAGTGTCACTGAAACCAGTGAGCTCATATATACCACTGCCACAATAATCCTAGAAACACTTGGGTATAAGATCAAGAATGCATGTAGAGAGGGATAAGCTGTGGCTAGAAACCTGGAAGAATGTTAGCTGGCTAACAGAGGTGCAGAAGGGTATCATGAGAGACAGGTCAATTCAGTTTTAACAGTCGCCTCAAGGCACTTTATATTGTAATTACAGAGAAAACCCAACAGTCAAAATGACCCCCTATGAGCAAGCACTTGGTGACTGTATGAAGGAAAAACTCCCTTTTAACAGGAAGAAATATCTGGCTCAGGGAGGGGCAGTTATGTGCTGCGATTGGTTGGGGGGTGGGGTGAAGGAGACAGGCCAAAAGACATGCTGTGAGAGAGAGCCAGAGATTGATGATAACTAATGATTAAATGCAGAGTGGTGTACAAATAGAGTGAAAAGAGGTGAATGAAAAAGAAGAAAAAAAAAGCTCAGGTCCCAGATAAATAAGAGGTTTTAGCAAGATGTCTACAAGCGATGCTCTAGAAACTGTCAAACTAAGGCTCGTGGCTCTGACCGCTAGGCTGAAAAGATGCACCAGAGAAACAGAAGCCAAGAGAATAAAGACCCATCCAGGGTGTACTCTCAGCTGCAAGGGAAAAAATAGCAAATAACAAATAATGGGGCTGCTAACAGCAAGTAGTAATCTGGACTGGCTAACACAGGGCAGAACAATCCTGAACATGAAGGATTCTACAAGTGTACGCTCACAGGCTGGGATGACATCTGTGCTGCATATGGATTTGAAGTCCCCAACTCCTGATGGGAGATGCCACCAAAGGTGGTTGAGAACAAGAGTGCTGAGATCCTGTGAGACTTCCAGACAGACAAGCAGCTGTTGGCCAACCAACCAAACATAGTGGTGGTTGACTAGGACAGGAAGACTGCAGTTGTGATCAGTGGACAGCAACATCAGAGAGGAGCACAAGAAAATTAAGAAGTTCTTAAAATTAAGAACCAGGAGCCGAAGGAACAACTGAAGCAGACATGGACAGTCAAGTCCAAAATGGTAAAAGGAGATGTGATCCTGAAATGGAAAGAGTGGGTCCAGCAGAGTCCAGGCACAACATCAGAGGAGCGTATCCTAAGAAAGATTAAGATACTGCACAGAACTTTCAAGCTTGAGGAACGGACCCCCACCCTCCACCCTGACATTCCTCCAGTAGCTCAAACATAGCTACATCATTATACACACATTCACATGGATTTATATAGATAAACAAGCAGCTGATACAAGAAAGGGGAGCTCTTTACAACAAATGCTCTCCCTTCATGGTGGTGATGGTAGACACTGCATTGCAATGTAAATAAGAATTGCGGCCTACGAGTGAAAGAATATTTTCAAATTGTATCAGAATTAAGACATCTACAGATGTTCTAATATGATCACATGCTGATCTTAATGTGTAATATAATAAACTATGTGACCAGTATCAGATGGTATGCAGCTGTTTGCTGGGATTGCTGCAAAAGTGACAGTAAAGTAACAGAGCAACCAGTCACTTCACTGAACCTGCTAATGAGTATGGATATGTTAACTTTAAAGAAGATGGGATTCATATCCACTTTCTACAAAGAGGTTAGGAGTAGATTGTGCATGTGCAATGTAAACACTGAATCACACTTTAAAACTCTGTTGGTAACCACCACCTGATGCTCACACATACAAACACAGAGAGTGATTGCAACTCTTTGTAAAGACTTTTAAGTCACTCTTGGCAGATCCATGGCAACCACTTGTTGAAGCCTCACTGCTTGTTGCTAGGTGAGGGGATGTACTGGACCAGAAAATCCTTCCATTGACACTCCCTCCACCTCTTTCTCCACCCACCCCTCTTCCTGCCCCTTTCTATCCAATTCCTATCCTCTCATGGACCACAGGGAGAAAAAAAAAGAAAGAAAAAGAAAAGAAGAAGGAAAAAAAAAAAGAAAATCCATGTATATGCTCCAACTTCTCCCAGTTACACATAACACTCAACAATTGCTACCTCGGTATTTCTGCATACACGTCATATATTCCACCTTCCTTCTTTTATATATATTTATAAATGAGAATAACCCTGTTTTAAAGGTTAAGAATCTAAAGTGTTATAGGAAAGTTGGTTGGTTTGGGGATATATATATATATATATATATATATATATATATATATATATATATATATATATATAAATAGAGAGAGAGTTGCAACCTTTAACAGCTATACAATGTCACATTAAGATACGTGCATGTGTTGTTGGAGAAGTCTCAGAACCTATAGGTTTTCGCAGTCTCTCGCATCTGCTCTACATTGTCTTGCCCCTGCTGTTATTGGTCTTGGTGCCCTCATCTTTTCACCCTTTCCTCAGCATTTTATCCCCTCCCCTCAGTGACCGATTAGCCAGTGCGTGATTCGCTCCTATTTCCATGAGAAAGGCGATGATCGGTGAAAGGGTTAAGCCTGAGGACTAAGCCCTAAAAAGCAACCCTAATTTTCTGCTCGGTGGGGGAGTGAGGAAAGCGGGGAGAGGGAACAAAGGCGCCCAGGGGAGAAGCGGGGACTCCGGGTTTACTATATGCACCTGCGACTTGAAAAGCCGCGGACAATGTGCCTCCGAAACGGCCAATTACGAATGGGCCATCCACCCGCTTTTTTTGTGGAGAGAGGGGGAGTCAAAGGGAGGAGGAAAATGGGGAAAGTGAATTTTTAAAGAGCGTGAAGATAAGAAAGTAAATAATCGAGCCTCACTTGCCTAAGTTAATGTCGACAACCCCCTTCCCAACCCCCACCCCCCTCAAAAAAATTTCTAAATTCATCCTTACCTACAAACACACATACGTGTGTGAGAGAGAGAGAGATTGATTGATTCTGTCTGCCATTTTCTGGTTTAATTTCTGGGGAATAGATAGATAGATAGATAGATAGATAGATAGATAGATAGATAGATAGATAGATAGATAGATAGATAGATAGACAGTTCAACTCTAAAGCAAAAGAAATGTATTATGTATATACAAATATAGTGCTGTGAAAAAGTATTTGCACCCTTCATTTTTTTTATTTTTGCATATTTGTCACACAAGTTTCAGCTAATCAAACGAAAAAAAAATCAGGATGGAGCAAATCCTTTTTCACAGCACTATATAATGTAATATAAATGTAACATGATTATAGCACAGCAAAAGTACATATATGTAGAAACCAGGGACTCAGTGGAGTCATTCAAAAATCACATGTATATTATCATTACCATCCATTAAAAAAACAGTTGTAGAAAGTCTAGAATGATCACTTGGAAATGCAGGGAAGCTGCTGTGTAAATGTAAAAACACAGCTTATGGTTGTAAAAGAGTTTTAAGGGGATATCATTTACAGAACCACTTGTACTGGACTGGCTATTATGTAGCACTTTTCTACTCTATGAGCACTCCGCACAGCATGTCTCATTCACCCCTTCACACACACATACGAGCACTTTCTATCAAACATTCACACCCGATCATACACTGATAAATGTATCAAGAGCAACTCGAGGTACTCTGGCAGCCAGGGATTGAACCACCAACCTTCAGTTAGAAGATGAGCTGCTCTCCTGGGCCACAGCCACCCCACATATTGGCCACAACTTGGACTTGGACTCAGGAGCCAATAGGATCATTCGTGAAACCCAATACAATCCAGTACAACAGTGTCTAAATAAATGAATTCGCTAATATAATGTATACTAAAAAGATAATGAGTTTATAGTTCAGGTTGGAATTTTTAAAGAGAACATTATCACTTTTAAAGGTCAGATTCATGACAGATTGTACTGGATTGCATTCATGAAATGGAAAGTCAATTAGTTTGCCCTATTTCATAGGAGACATAATTTTCGTATAAATGAAAAACATGTTACCATATATATACTTTATTAATGTTGTCATGAAACCCATAACAAATCTTTTTAATCAAAAAGGAAGACTCTTATTATAAGAGCCTAAAAATATGTACACTATTTACATAAATGCTACTTACAGTAACTTATAAATGGCAACATTTACATAAATGAAGATTTATTAAAAAATATGTCACTATAAAAGTTGTATTTTCAAATACTTGGGTAGGAATGTAAACATCTACATGTAACTTTAATGAACTGTTCACACTTTGTCAAAAATAAGTCAGAAATCTTTTCCCAGAACACATTCAGCTGTACATATTCTACTAGCAAATAAAAAGCTGCCTAGCACAAACAAATCTAACAAATTCAGTTTTTGTAGACTGAAAAACAAATGTTTGCTTTCTTCGGCAGCACTAAACAGCTAATCAGAAAGCTAGACAAAAAAAAAGAGACAATAGAGGTTAAAACAGAGGTTCTCAAAGTTTCAATGACCCAAGGGAGAAAGCATGGGGTTACTTTCAGAAAAAAATAAAAAATAAACATACATCTCAACTTATTCCATGCATGAGCTTTGGACTGTTTCACGAGAATCAAGTCAAGTTTTCTACATTTGTCCTTTTCACATGTTGTACACCATGGGAAATGCCCCCATCATACCTGTTCACACTACTGAAAATACTCAAAGTTTAGGCATGTAGTTCCTGTGGATACAGTGGTGACTGTCCAACAAGTGCCTGACAGATATTAGCAGTAAGTGCACCATTATTCATACGTTTATCTGACATCACGCTGACCTAAGCAGGTTAGACTAACAGCTTCATTTATCCAAATGCAGTGGACATTTGTGTTCTCACGTGCACAGTTCAGAGCTGCGGTGCAAGTGGTCAGATAGTGTTTTTAATGTATCTGTGCACACAGTGGTGGTTTATATTGTAATTCTTACTTTGGCACTGATTTAAAATGTAATTATTAATGACGTGGCTGATACGATGACTAGAACAGAAACTTAAGTTGAACATTAATATGGCCTTCATCTCATTCCACAGTAATTTGTCATAATATGTGAATGACATGTCCAGTAGTGCACTCATGTTTGCAGGTCATACTTTGAGAACCAAATGCCGGTTTTTCAGAGAACCAGGATTTAAAGAAAAGAAAAGAAAAATTATCATTACTACATCCGGTTATGTTACTGGAAAAGTTTAGAAACAAGACTGAAGCATTGCTGAGGTTTAATCTGGAACACTTACGCATTCTCTTTAAAAGTTATAAAAAAAAAAAAAAATTAAAAAATACAGTTGACAGTTCATTTAAAAACACAGCTGGAGGGTCAGTGTGCTCGTACGACAACATAACTTGAAATAACCCCCGCCCCCTTCCTCCCCCCAATACTTAATGTGCTGTATTTGGAATAAAACAGCCCAAATGAAAATATAGCAGTATACATAAAAATCCATTCAGTTATTTAAAAGCATAAAAACAATACTACACTTGCCTAGTGCAAGATGAAATGAATACATGTTCAGGATGCTCACTTCAGATTCAGAAGATTAACATGAAAAGGTTCATTCTAGAACTAAATTATAGCAAATAACCCCCATATAGTAAAAACAAGTCATATCTTCTTAGAACCAATATTGTGATTTGGTCTTTTAGGCTACGTAGGAGATTCTAATTCAAGCATCTGCAAAAAGCCAGTCCTTTTTTTCTGTGGAGACGGTGGTGATTGTCCAACAGGAGTGTGTTGTCCTTTCATTCAAATGCATTTCAAGAGTAGAAATTAAAACAAAAACAAAACAACAACAGCAAGTCTACTAAACCAAAGCCATATCACAAAGAGTTAGAGTTTAAAAAGCTGTTATTTGCATTGTGCAGTTCATTCTCAAGTTCCCTGTTGGCATCAGCTCTGCTCATCGGGAGAGCAAAAGGCCCAGCAACTGCTCACTTCAGCTCACCAGCTTCATCATTAGCTGAGAGTCTGTAATCAGTTGAAAAGTTTGTACAACTTATTTGTGTTACGGCTGCCAATGGCAGAAAGCAGCTCCTGTCAAAGACAGTAATTCACCACATGAACAAGTCCAACCATCACTGACTATGGTGGAACCGTCATGAATGCCAATGTCACAAGCATTTGGGGTGAATCTAAAAAAAAAATAAAAATCAGTTCTAAAAATACATTTTAAATTGTTTTAAAACACTTAAAATAAAAATACATACTACATACACAACAAACAGACAGTACCCCTGTCATCACTGAAGACCTTGAGGGAGAGCAGTCTGTGGCAGGGTGGTGGGCAGGGTGGACTCTCAGCACTGCATGTGTAGTTGTAGATGTGTCTGGTGTGTGTGTGGCACCAAAGGAGAACATTGTCCAATATTAGAAAAATAATTGGTACATGTATTGCAGACACATCATCAAGAACTCTAAGACATTAGAATATGGGGAAAGGTTGTTTTATCCTTCACAGCTCGTATCTTTGTTTTGCCAATCTGAAGTACTCCACACCTGATTCCATCTCTTGTCCAGCTGGTCATGCATAATCTTCAGTCCTAGATATGTGTGAGGGGAACGGTTCCAGTGAGGTAGTGCTGCTGGACACTGGTGTAACCCCTCTGTGCTGTTGAGGGGTCGGTGGCATCTCCTCCTGGTCCAGGAATGTACATGCTGATCATGTCTCTGAGGTCACCCTGCAAAGCCCCCCGATGGTGGTTTGGTGTGCCCGTAGGAGGAGAGTGGGAAACTGGTTCCGATTTCACCATAGACATTGTGACAGGGCTTGGCTGCTGTGGACTGCTGCTGTATGACATGGGGCTGAAGGTTGAAGAAGACAGTACAAGTTAAACCACATTCACTACATTGTTGACAATAACTGGATTTTTTTTCCTGGCATCACCTTGTCTTTTTCCATCATTTAAAAAAAAAATTAAAAATTAAAACATGACAATATAGTGTCATGTATAGTTTTTTATTTTTATATAAAATATAATACACACATGCACATGTATATGTTTATAAATACACATTTTAAATATGTATATAATTGGGGATTTTTTTCATAGTGGTGTTGCTACTTTAACTTGTGTAAGTACCAAACCACAGCTTATACCATACAACGGTTAATGAGTAAATGAGTCTGTGCTCGTCAGTGTTCAGGCTATGATAAAAGAATCTGCCTCAACCTGCATGTTGAGACAGGATCAGGGAGGAAAACTGCCTGACAACTGCTCTATACCCTTCTACACCCTATACCCCTCTTCACCCTTCTAACCCTCTGGGTCTTCATTCAGTAGGTCTACTTTTCTATCTGAATCCCACAAGATAGTCAAGTATGTATTACTGAGCAATGATGTCAACGTGTCTTTAGCAAAAAACATGCTCACCATGATTTCATGAGGTTTCATTTAATTTGAGGATTCTAAAAATGTATTCATAAATATAGAAAAAATATTTTAAATGTTTATATAAAATTCTCTTAACAGTTTATAAGAAATATTGTTGCTATAAATACTTTGAAAATATTGTCCTAGACCATAGCATCAGTGGGAGCTAGGAAATTAGGAAATTTGCATTTGACTTGACTTGTAAAAAAAAGTTTGTTTTTTTAAATAAAATAAAATAAATCTGAGTCAAGCTTTAAGGATTCCACTGCTGATTTTGTTTTAAAAAAAAGCAGAGCAAAAGTGACTGAAACAATTGAAGGTGATTTATTAGTCAGCAGAATAAATAAAATCAGGAAATATTGGAATAAACTGCAATATCATGCATGCTTGCACCAGAAAATTTATCAGTGTGTTCAGTTTTTGTATTTTAGGGCCAGGAGGCCCTATGGTAGGAGGCAAAATCTCCTGGAACTGGGGACAATGGTTTGGGAGCAATAGGGGACTGTGGGTACAGGACCACACACAGAGCAGGCCTGACTGCCATTAAATGATCCTGATAAAGATTCCAGGCAGGATCCAGGCAGGATCCAGGCAGGGCAAATTAAACAACAGCCTGAACCTCGTTCTCCATCATATTTAGAGTTCTTTGTGATTCAGTCGGACTGGACGCATTTCACCTCAACATATCTGCTCTGAGTAAACCCACTGCATATTCACACTTATGGTAGTTGGAGAGCATTATTTCCTTCTTGTACTGCAATTTTCATTCAATAAATAATAACACTTTTCAAACTCTATTTAGAGATTAAAAAAAAGAAGAAGAAGAAGAAGCACGGTGATTTTCATCACATCACAAAGAATACTTTACTGCCGCTAAGTTTACGCCTAAGAAGCAATTAAGTCAGACTTCACTGAAGAATTGCTGCATTTTCAGCCGGTTTTAACACCAAACTGTTCAACAGTGCACTGAGTTTAGAGAAGCTTCTTCACAATTTAAAAAAAAAAAAGGCTGAATCTTAAAATATTAATTAAACACATTTGGCCGATATTTGCTCTCAATATTTTATCTCGGCACGTTTTCCCACTTTTAAGATGTCCCGTGAAGCTGCATTGTTACTCTTTTTTCATATAAATACTCAGACATACACTCACCTGTATGAGTTGGCTCCATTCATGTACGTCTGTGGCGCCGTCATTGCAGGTGGATACTGCAGAGCTGACAGATCATACCGGTGGAGCTGCTGCGTGTACCCGAGTGCCTCGCCCTGCATGCCGGCATATCCTCCAGCAGGGCCCCAGCCATAGCTCTCCATCCTAGGACTCCCACCTTGGCTTTGTGCCGCTGCCACCAATAGGTTTCCTGCTGTCAGTGGGTACTTGCCTACCTGAGTGTCTTTTTTAAGCAAAGGCTTTGTCTTGCGCCGTGGCTTGTACTTGTAGTCGGGGTACTCCTTCATGTGGACTGCACGGAGCCGCTTGGCCTCGTCAATGAAAGGCCGCTTCTCAGCATCGGTCAGAAGTTTCCACTCGGCCCCCAGCCGCTTGCTGATTTCAGAGTTGTGCATTTTGGGGTTTTCTTGAGCCATCTTCCGCCTCTGCCCCCTGGACCAGACCATGAAAGCGTTCATAGGCCGCTTAACTTTGTCCATGGGGTCGTTTCCAGGTGTACATGCCGTTTTAGAGCTCGGGTGAGAGTTTCCATTGCTGCCCATACTCCCGGTCATGGTGCCGGTGACCGGTGACATTCCCTGGGAGGTCTGATGAGAAGGGGGCTGGCCAGTCGGCTTCAGCTCGTGTTCCATCATGCTGTACATGTTGGAAAATGCAGTGAAGTTGAGTTACAGAGCAGTTGAAACGATCGAGCCTTCGTCGCCGTCAACCTGGCGACTTTTGGCCAGGTTTCGTTACAGGTTTAACCGGGTGATCCAAATTAAAAAGCCTAATTACGCACGACACACCCGTGAGACTGCAACGGACAACCTGTCTTGTTTTGTTTTTTTTTTCTCCTTTTTGTTTGGTTGTTTTTTTTTTTTTCCTCCCTCTCGTAAATTACAAGTCTGTTGTGGCAGTCATTAAACTAATACTAAGATACACTTTCACAGTAAAGTTTTGCGAATACAAATGCAGCAGCTGTTTCAGTGCTGTGAAAGAGTTTGCGGAAAACCACTTGTTGTCAGACAGCCAGCTCACACACTGAACTCATCTGTCTGTTCACTCCCAAAGTTCTCCTATTCTCGTGCAGTCAGGCATGAACCAATGGGAACAGCAAAAAGCTTCATTCTGTGCGTGTGCATTTGCAACTGAAAAGGCTCCGGCGGTGCGTGAGACACTTGTTGATGACGGAGTTGGTGAAGGGAGGCATTCCAGTAAGACAAGGCGATCTTAATAATCCCTAGGCAACTACAAACTATACGCTCCTGAAAATAAAATAGTTTTGTCATTTCTATCTGTGGTTTTATCAAGCTCTCCATATAGTATCCAGCAAGACCCCCAAATAAGTGTTTTATGATGTGGCAAAGGTTTGGTTGTTTTGTTTGTTTGTTTGTTTGTTTGTTTGTTTTTTCAGCTAGTACTGGTTATATCAGAACCACTGGTGGAGCTGTTTTTTCCTTGTCAACCACAAATATGTCCTGGTTTTGAGCTTCTGTTTCCTTTTTATGTAATATCCGCTCAGCTTTCCCTCCTTTGTGATTTTCTGCTCTGCCCCACTCCACCAGCTTCCAGCCCAAACTGACTCCTGTTTCTGCATCTGAGTTGGCTGACCCCTCTGCTGTGCTGTGCTCCACCATCAACCTCTGTCCTGTTCTCAAAACTGGAAACAGAACAATACAATCCAGGTTTTACCTTTCCACATACACTATATGGACAAAAATACTGCATTGCTTATTCCTTACACTTACAGGAGCTGCTCGGCCATGGAAGCTCACGCCGTGAAGCTCCCCAGCACACAGTTTTTGTGCTGATGTTAATGCCAAAGAAGGTTTGGAACTCTGCAGTTACTGAGTCAGCAGACCATTGGTGATTCTTTGCTCTGTGCACCTCAGCATACACCCCCGCTCTGTGGGCTGCCACTTCGTGGCTGAGATGCTGGGGTTCCTAAACGCTGCCACTGCAATAATACCATTACAGGTGACCTTTTTAATGTGTGGCGGGAAAGAGAAGGAGGAGGAGAAGAAGGAGAAATTTCACAAGCTGACCTGTTGCAATAGTGGGATCCTATTACAGTACCACACTCAAATTCAGTGAGGTCTTTAGAACTACCCAGTAAAGGTAAATACTGCATGGCGAGGTGTTTGTCCATATAGTGTAACTTAAATTCACTCCTCTAGTCACATTCACCAATTAACTTGCATGTTAGAGGAAACTCTTACAGAGACAGAGAGATCAGGCAATTCAAACCCCGAACTTTCTTGATGTAAGGCAACAGTGCTAACAACTGCACCACTGTGCCTTACCATCCCTGCCCAAAACAACTCTACATGCGTTGCCTCTTTAAACCACAGTCATGGATTATAAATCAAACAATCAAGATACAACTGAAGTGCAGAGTTTAATTCAGTGGGTTTAATGAAAGTATTGCACCAGCTGTTTAGGAATCACTGCCATTTCTGAAGACTGAAGACTTAAGACATATCTTAACTATAAGGACTGGATTTCACAAGTTTGTGCAGAATCTGGGAACTCATATTAGCAAAACACGATTTGACACTGTTCCAAAAATCCCTGAATTTTAATATATAGTTACATCATCAGCATTGTGTGAAGCATATGAAATAACATCAAAGTCATCAGTGTATTTTTAAGGCCTAAATTGATGAGATAGACTAGAAGCATAATGGCCTTCAGTATATAGTTAAGAGTCCAGTTCTCATAAGTACCTATAAATAAAAATTTCAGGAAATAATGCCCCACTGCACACAGATTACAGGGTCTTTATGAAATATTATAAGGCTACACTACATGGCTATACTATATGACTGTTGGTGCTTTACAATTTTCTAGTGGCTAATGCAGTGTCTATTTAACTTTAATTATACCATAATATCTCCTGCTGACTCCATGAACGTGTCAGAGAATCAAGTCACAGGACTTCTTTTAGTGTTAAAGAGCTTTGACCGTGACATTTCCATTATGCCTTCTCATTCACCAGACCCACAAAATAATGAGAGGATTCAAATGTTATGGAACTCATCAAGGTATAAGCAGCTTGATGGAAAGGAGGGGAAATTTGAATGAACAGAAATAAAGTGGGATAAAATAAGATGAGGTATGAAGGGAAGAGAAGTGGGGCAGTGGTATAGATTATAGGGTAAGAAATAACCAATGAAAACAGGGAAATGAAAGCCAGAAAATGAAGGAGAAAAGAAAGGAGGAGGAGGGATGAAATGATGAAGGGATGGATGATGACGGGGTGGGGTGATGGGTTGGTGCAGGAGGGTGGACTTGGGTGACAGGCTTTGAATAGACCTCTATTCTTCCCTATGCTGGCTTCTCTTATCATGCAAAACAGGCCTGTTCAGCTTCCCAGCCATCAGTCACACAAAGAAAGACCATGGCAGCCCTTTTACAAGCCTCACACTCGCATAATCCACCCGCCCCATCCCACCATCTCTCAACCCTGTGATCCAATACCCAACAGGGGGTGAGTTGGTACCCACAGTGTACATGTGGCAACTGGGGGATGGGCACAGGGTATCTTCACCACAGAAAGTGCCTTTGGAGAAAAGGCCACCTAAGCTGAAAGCAGGACAAAAAATAGAGAGCTATACTATGTTTGAGGCTATGTGCACATCATTAGAGGACTACATGAGGTTAGAACAGGTTAGATTAACAAAGTAACATATGGATGGATTTTGGATACCAGTTAATCTGAAAAATAAGTTGTGCTTGTTCACAATCCAGCCATCCATACTAAGGATCATGGGGGGGGTCTAGACCTTATTTTAGCTGACACAGGGTGAGAGGCAGAGTACACCCTGAACAGGTCATCTGTCCATCACAGGGCTAACACAGACAGTGTTTTTCTCATTTCTCTCATTTGTGCCTCTGTCCTCCTGCCTGTGACCTAGAAATCAATCTCAGAATGCCATGGACGTCCAAGATGTATCTGGCGGTTAGAGGATAAACTAAAAAGGAGGCTGGAGAAGGTATACTCAAGGGAAAACAGGTGTATTGTTTTCACCTGTGCATGAAAGAGGAGGTTTGTAGGAGGCTTCTACAAATAAGTCACCCTTTTGTATTTATAAATTTTATGAACTGTGCGATCAAAGTTTCTGCCCTTGACTGTAAACAAAAACATATATGTATATATATATATATATGCTGCCATAATGTAAAGCAGCCCTAAATAAATGACACTGCTGTACTTGTGTGACATCTAAGATCATAGAATACAGCAATAGGCTGTAATAAAACAAACTGCAACTGTCGTGTTTAAATGGCATTGCTTTAAAAATGATGGCTCTGAGTAAAGAGTGTCTTCAACTCCTCTGCACATCTGGGGGGAGGGACTATGACCTAATCATAAAAACCAACATGTACAAATGTGGAAATGAAAAAGGAGGATTTATAACTATTTACCCTGTCACAATAACACCTGCAGCTATT
Organism: Archocentrus centrarchus; assembly: GCF_007364275.1. Taxonomy (NCBI): domain Eukaryota; kingdom Metazoa; phylum Chordata; class Actinopteri; order Cichliformes; family Cichlidae; genus Archocentrus; species Archocentrus centrarchus. Next base: position 542,039 of record NW_022060254.1, read on the forward strand.
TTCACATAGCCAAAACTATGCGAAAACACTAAAATATGGTTGATATATTTATAGGGACTGATGGGAGCATGGCTGTAACCTTCCTATAACGGCCTTTACATTCATCTTTTGACATCGTTGAACTCTCAGCAGTTATTCTTTAGACAGGACCCATCATTATCTGTGTTAATGTGTCAGAAAATTTATGCTGCACTTATATCCCCATCCCCAACTTGTATGTGTATATTATAGACAGGATAAGCGGGAAAGGATGGATGGATGGATGGATGATTGATTATTGGCCACAGTCACAACTTTTGTGCCTGTGCCTATTGTCAGTAAAGCTAAACAATGACTCCCTCTAGTGGAGTGAATGTTTTAGACATTTGTCAAAACTACACTGCTCAAAAAAAATAAATAAATAAAAAAATTAAAAAAAATTAAAGAAATGCTTTTCATTTAGAATATAGTATCAGCCTTCTGGGATATTGATCTGCTCAGTTAAGTAGCAGAGATGGTTGTTAATCACCTGCTTTGGTGTAATGAAATTAACAACAGGTGCACTAAAGTAAATGGATTGGTTCTTATATAGAGCTTTTGAACTCTACTTGAGCACTCAAAGTGCTTTATACAACATGTCTTCATTCACCCATTCACACACATTCATACAAGCACTTTTTTTTACTCCTAAGTACTTTCTATCTAACATTCACACACCAATTGATGCATCAGAGAGCAACTTGGGGTTCAATATCTTGACTGGAGCAGCTAGGGATCGAACCAATGATGATCTGTTCTACCTCCTGAGCTACAGCCACCTAGAGGGGCAACAATGAGACAACCCCCAATACAGGAATTATTTTACAGGTGGACGCCACTGACATTTTTTCCCTCCTCATCTTTTCTGTTTTTTCACTAATTTTGCATTTGGCTAGGGTCAGTATCACTACTGGTAGCATGAGGTGATACCTGGATGAGTATCAGGACAAGCACTGCCAGGGCTACAAAATGATCTGAGGATCTGAGGATCTGTGATCTGAGGGCCCAGCGTCCTCTAGTGGGCCCTGTGCTCACTGCTTGGAACCATGAAGCCTGATTGGCATTTCTAATGTTACATATGTTTGAAGACGTTTCACCTCTCATCCGAAAAGCTTCTTCAGTTCTGAAACCCAAAGGTGGAGACCCAAGTATTTAAACCCCAGTGGGCGTAGTCCCCTGGAGGCTATTGTTCATGTGCATAATCACATGCACCAAGGTGGCATGGGTCATTACAGTGGTTTCAAGTGAAACCAATTTGGGACTTTGTATCAAGTAACCTACTGAGGTCATCTGAACAAAGGTGTAAATGGGGGTAGAAGCACCTGGGGAAAGTTGGTGACATAATCCACCTCCACTGTTCAGTGATGGTTGTTTACAATAGACATAGATGCTTCTTTAACTCTTCTTTCAAACCATCTTTCTTCCTGATCCAAAATGTGAACACTGGCATCCTCAAAGAGTGACCTTTGACCGTCATTTGCAGTCTTGAAGTGAAGTGGCTGTTTGGTTTCTCTAACTTAAGAGGTCTGAGCACTCTTCACTGCACTTCACAGCACACACTATGTTGCTGATCTTGTCAATTGCATGAACCAGTTTTTGCCTTAGAGTGTGATTAGGCTTGAAGTATACTGGGATGTCATGTTTGGAGAAAATTAGTTTCTCTGACAAGCCTGCCACATAAGGGATGACAATGTTCTTCTTCTTGTCATTATTATCCTCCCTAGTCTGTGTTTGACCTTTTTCCTGTGCATCTTGGCTGATTTGAGTTCATCTTCCTGAATAAGCCCAGTGTTGCAGAACTGAAGAAGCCTTTCGGATGAGGGGTGAAACATCTTCAAGGAACAAAAAAAAAAGTCCAGTCGCCTTTTTTCAAGCTCCAGAGACTACTATGACTTGGATGACTGAGAACCTACACAGACACTTCAGAAAACCTGTAAAACATAATAAAGGTCAGGCTCTTTAAACATGGTAGTGGGTAGAAGAGAGGCTAACTTGAGTATTTCAAAGAGCTGGTAGTCTCCTGGTAGTCTCAGGAGACTACCAGCTTTTCAGGAAGTTCGGGTAAAGCGCTAGCTTTTCACACTACCTGAAAAGCTGGTAGTCTCCTGAAACTCGCAGCTCTTTGAAATACTCAAATTAGTGTCTCTTCTACCCACTACCATATTTGCAGAATAGTGGAGAAAGCAGATGAGCAGGCAGATACTTCTGCAAACAAAACTGCCTTAAGGGCCACAGGGACTTCATATGTTGGTATGAAGAAAAGCCACAGTTGTCAGCATATATATAGCACATATATATATATAGCACATATATATACACACACACACACACAAACAGTCCTCTACCAGATGCCCAGGAGCTTGCGGGTGCACAGCATCTTAGCTGCTCCTAGGACTGCACTCTTCCAGAGATCTCAGATGTCATTGCTGGAGCCTCGCCCACTTTTGATATGCATCACACACAAACATTCCTCTTTAAGATCCAGATGTTTGACTTCTTTGATTATACTTATAGATATAATTTAAGGAAACGGACATGTGTCACAGGATGCTGAATGCAATAACAGGCACCAAACATTGAGATTCTTGGCAAGAATTTCTCGGTTCTCCTCAGAACACACAGATGAGGCGTCTATAATGACGCCAGAATGTTTTAAACATCCTGGCTGAAGACACGAAGATAAATGGGATCGGAATCATTTTATGACTCACAGCCAGCTTAACCAAATTGGGGTTACACCAACTTGGATGGAGCAGGTTAACACTCAAAGGGTGTTAAACCAATATTTTTTCAAAGCCATAACAGTAGACACCACAGGATTTGGCCAAGAGTACTTCCATACTATTGAACAATACAAAGGCCAGTTTACAATTGAAAACAAAAAAGTGAAACTTTTATTTTTTTTTTTTAAAGACCAATAAAATAAATACTATACAGAATCCAATGTAGAAAACCTGATACACTGTTTCTGTCTCAAAAAAAGGCTAACAATCCATAAATTTATTTTAAAAAATAGCACTGATAGCATACACCCCATGATGACAGACATTTTTAATAAGAGAGCTTAGAAAGTTTTGGTGGAGTGGAAAGCAGGATAAAAATCTCTATATGTTTTTATATTTGTAGTTTGGTCCTATCATATCAAATGACACTCCCCCACCCACAAGATGATGAAGCAGGTTACAAAATGTCACCACATGGAGAAAAAAAAAAAAATCCAGTATTTCCTTTAAAAATAAAACATCAAGAACTGGAAGTGAAAATCCCACGCCAATATCTGGGTCAGGAGGCCACGTCTCCACAACTCACCGTGTTTTTGCCTCTGAGCAACTATGGCAGGCAGACCTCATCTGAATGCTACCGTACAAATGGCTGAACAAGTCAAGGAGGATGATTATGGGCCATAAAAACATGTAAGAAACAGCAGTAAAGAGGATCAAATCCATCAGCCACACTGTACAGTTCTTTTTATTGATTATGTCCTGTGTACTTCTAGACCCCCAAAACTGCTGTAAACATGATCACAAGTGTGTGATGAAAGTTATGCAAGTACACTGAAGGTTGTTTGAATACTGAGCCAGTCAATCGCAGCACTTCTCATTTCATTAACATTGTTGTGTAAAGTCCAAACCACCCATCTGTTACCTAGCAGCACAATAACTGGTGCTGCTGTACACATAGCTAAATCTCACAAAAGCTTCAAATCACTGTATCATCAGCTGAATTAATGTAAGCATTTGCCAACAATCAGCAAGTATTCTGTCGTCGCTGTACTTTAAAGGTACTTTTGGAAACAGCTCTGTTTTGGAGCAGTGTCTAAACTGCTGAGAGAATTTCAGTGTTGATAAAGGACAATGGCAGGTAGATGTAGCAGGTCAGCAAGTTATTTTTTCCAAAATTATTTCAAATGTTGAAAGAGTAAATTCAGGGTGGAATTTAGCAAGAGAAAGTTTAGTATTCATGGGGAAACAAGCTTTACTTCTAAAAATAATTGGATATGGGTGGACAAAATGGGCACGAGGAGTCTTCTAGATAAGATCAGCAACATTCATGGGCATCTCCTCAATGGTGGTGTTGTAGAATGTCTCAATGTCCCTCAGTGTTCGCTTGTCATCCTCAGTTATCATGTTAATGGCTACTCCCTTTCTGCCAAAACGACCGCCCCGACCAATCCTGGAAAAGAAATTACATTTGAAACAAGACGTGAGTTTCAGTGCATATCTGGCAGTTTCAAGAGTATTTGCAGGCTTTCCCAAATCATAGATAGAAAATTATTAAAAAACACATTGTGTTTACTGCCTAGACATCAATACTTATTAGCTCACCTCCTGTGAGGACTTTGCTGTTTTGCAGCATTAGAACCCCTCATGTTGGGTTCAGTTACATTGAGAGTTTGTCCCTTAAATTTTACACTAATAAAATTTGAATTCAAGGACATGTGATTATGTAACAAGGAGATTTTCCCCACCAAAACTGTCTTGCAATAATAATGCCTCACATGAACAGTAAGAAGCTGTATACGTGGTGTGTACATTGTACATTTGACAGAACAGACTGCATTTATAAACTGCGACTCTTTGGTGTTTTTACCTGTGGATGTAATTTTCCCTGTTGGTTGGCAGGTCATAGTTGATGACAAGGGAAACCTGCTGAACATCGATACCCCTGGCCTGAGAACAAGGAGAACGCCTTTTAGTTAAGAGACAGACCATAATAACCAAAATAACTCAAGTAGTGCAGTTCATAGCTTGTAGTTCAGCCACAAAGGTTTCACAGTCAACTCTGTTGCATTACAAAACAGCAGCAGGTATTCCCAGGGAGGCATCGAGAAATGTCTGACTGAAAGAGACCCTTGTGTATTATGAAGCCAAGAGTGTTAAACTAGTAGTCTGGAGGAGTGTAATCTGCCAATTAGTTGTGAGTCAAGGATTTCAACCCAGCTACAGTGGAGGGCAGATATTCAGTCTACCAAGGAACTTTCACTCCATAACCAACACTGCAGATGGCAGGAAAGGGAACCTTGGATCGCAAACAGCACTAAATAAGCTGCATGAAAAGCACACTGGACATACAGGCATCCCAACAGCAGTTTCTCAGCATAGTTTTAAAGGGTTGTTACACACCAACAGGTCAGTGGTAATAAGGACTCGACTGGAGCCAGAGCGGAACTCCCTCATGATCAGGTCTCTTTCTTTCTGGTCCATGTCACCATGCTGAAAGACATAATTTCAGTCTAAGTTGGTCCGTACTTGCACCAGATACTTTTCAGACAAAATTAGCCATAAAAACAATTCAATGGAAAGGACAGATTGTTTTCAAAGCCACAATTTGAATTCAGGTGTGGAAATGATTGACAGGGCTCTTACCAGAGCAGAAACAGTGAAGTCTCTGGCGTGCATCTTTTCAGTAAGCCAGTCCACTTTCCTCCTTGTGTTGATGAAGATGACCGCTTGTGTGATCGTCAAGGTTTCATACAGGTCACACAATGTGTCCAGCTTCCATTCCTGAGGACCAATCACAGAGTCAGCTCAAGCAAGCACATTCTTTTGTAGGTTTGGAGTTAGAAATTATTTTGCAGTGATGCTCAGATTTTTTTTAAACAGACAAAAACCATCTATAGGTAGCCTGGCTGCTAGCTCAGGCATCTGTAGAAATTTAGCAAGACGTAATATTTACAAGTTGTTGAAATGGTTAACTTCACGGTAAACTCTGGCTCTAATCCTGAAAGTGCTTTTCACCTCTTTTTCCACATTGATGTAAAACTGACGGATCCCCTCAAGTGTCAGCTCCTCCTTCTTTACGAGGATTCGGATAGGGTCACGCATAAACTTCTTTGTGACCTCTAAAACATCCGCTGGCATAGTGGCCGACAGTAGGACAACCTAAAGGGGGAAGACAGAAGAGGAAAAAAAACAGGATGTCATTTGTTTTGTACCATTTGGAAGCCTCGAGTTGAGGCATTTTTGCTGTTGACATTTTAGTGTTTTAAAACCAGGTGAAACACACAAGGGATGGCTTTCACCAAAACAGCACACTGCACAGCTAATGAACAGTCAATCACCGTCACCTGCTGAGTGTCTTTTTGCTACCACACATCTCCTGGCTGGTGGCCATTAAAATATTACAAGTTTAAAAAAAACAAACCAAAAAAAAAAAAAAAAAACTGTTCTTTAGTTTGACCACAAGATGTCACTGCAAGGGAGCGAGCTCTTGACTGCTGAAAGTGCAGAACTGCATTCAGTGTTAGTCTGAGGTGATAATAGGAAAAACTGAACAAGTCCTTTAAGTATATTTTACCAGGTATTAAATATAACAGGATCTTGGACTTGCACACCCCCCCCCCCCCCCAAAAAAATATATTAGTTTGTGATTTTGTATATTGTGTATGATTAAAAATACCAACACACACACACAAATGCTAAGAGGAATATTCATTTATGGTTTAAAAATGTGTTATTCTAGTGGCCTGGCTTCAGATTGCAGAAAGATAGTGTTGCTGCCCTTACTTGTATGTTGCTCGACAGCTTCTGGAAGATCTCGTAAATCTGGTCCTTGAATCCTCGACTAAGCATCTCATCAGCCTCATCCAGCACAAACATTTTGATGTATTTAGAAGCTGTAAGACAACAAAAAAAAGTTTTGAAAAGTTTGCCCAATAGACATGAATGAGCACTATATCTGTATCGATAGATATAGCAGTTATCAAGACAGTTATGACTACTTATAAGGTTTCACTAATAGAATCATTACAGATGTAAAGGGTGCCGTATTCAGAAGTTGTGTATGTATGATCATGCTTCTGGGTCCCTGTTGTCCTGAAGACTCAGGCCAGCAGAACGCCAACCAAAGCAACAGCACACCAGGGGCTTACAGTATCAGCTGACACGCATGGGTTTCATCATTATACAGCACTTTTTTTGTTGCAGCTGCCACCGTGTAGTAGTGGCACTGCCAGGTCTATTATATCAGCAGGAATAGATGCCATAAGACAAATCTGGAAAACTGAAATCTTGTTGAGTGAAAAAGATCATATTGCAGTCCAGTCTCCACCTCAGAGGTCACCTAAAGGCTGCCTAAATGGATTCATTTCTTGCACAGTTAAGGGAGTTTGTATTCATTGCCTACAAACACTTTACTACAATTTCAACCAGAATTTGACAAATTATGATAACTTACAAAGGTTTTTGCGAGTTAGCATGTCAAAGACACGACCAGGGGTTCCCACCACAATATGTGGGGCTTCAGCCTGCAGTTTTTGGACCTCACTGCGAATGTTGGTCCCTCCGATACAGGCATAGCAACTGGCACCCATGTAGTCACCCAGGGCAAGCACCACCTTCTGAATCTGAAAGAAAGTCAACCCATTTGTAAGGTTAGCAATAGACATGGCACAAAAGAAGCCATGTAAGAGGCTCTGTGACAGATTCTGAAAAGCCTTGTAACAATTTTTAACCACAAACAGGGGCCCAGCTCCAGTGGGTCACAGTCAACTAAGAAATGCCAAACAACAAGATTCTATGATGCAACAGTGTGAGTGGGAACACCTTGATGAACTTCATGATCACACTTTTTTCTACATCATATTCTTTCAGCAGAAGCCTACCTGCTGAGCCAGCTCCCTAGTGGGAGCTAAGACCAGGGCCTGAGTGCCTTTCAGCTCCACGTCAATCTGCTGAAGGATGGAAATGGCAAAGGTGGCAGTCTTCCCTGTGCCAGATTGGGCCTGAGCAATCACATCATAACCTGGCGAAATCAAAATATGCACATTATTTCTATATCTCTATAATAGGGACTGAAAAAGTTGTAGTCAAGCACTCATGTCTTGGAAGTTTTAAATTATTGAAATTAAATTTATTAAAAACATGCACACAAATAAATCAATTTAATAGTGAAAGCACTGATCCTCTTACCCTTGATACAAGGGATAATGGCCCTTTGCTGGATAGCTGAAGGTTTCTCAAAACCATAGGCATAAATTCCCCTAAGCAGGGTCTCACGTAGGTTCATCTCATCAAAACTATCCACAATCTGGTTCCAGTTGCTCTGGCAAGAAAAAACAAAACAAAATCCATTCAAATACATTAAATGCAGTCAAAACTACCCTGTAATAATAATAATAATAATAATCATGATAATGTCAGTGTCTGCACAGAGTAAGAGTTGAGTTAGTTTTTACAATTCCTCATGTTATTCTGTGTAGCCATTTACTTTGAAGCCATTTTCACTGTATTGAGGGGGTTTCATATGGGAGACTTACCTCAATGATCCCATCTGGCTCCATGCCTTCAGGGCCATTGTCTCTGAGAAGGACAAAACAATAAGGTCATGGTTATCATTCCTTGCAAGCTTAGTTCCTTCATGCCACAGCAGAAAGATTGCCTGATTGCAAATTGCATCAACAGTGAAAGATGTTGCAACCCTAATTTAATCATCCTGTACAGTTAAAGGATCTCTGCCCACGAATGTGGTTCAAGAAAGAAAAACGTGGCTTAAAGCAATATTCCACTTTAAGTGTACGTGTCCACCCTTCAGGTTCTGACAAAACTTCTTCTTTTAGAGACTTCTTGTTATACGACACTTATTATCAAGTTCCACCTTAAACCTTGCTTCCTAAACAAGTCCAAACAACACTTTGAGCTGTTTAACTTAAGTTTAAGAAAAGTCTTCTTCCCTTGTGCTGTAACCCAAACGCCTTGTGGGGAGTCGGCCATTTTTGCTACATACAATTAAGATGGTCGTTTCTCCATACAGGGGTGGGAAAAAAAAAAAATATAGGCCGGTATGGTTTAAAGAGAAATAAATAGCCACTTCGAATATGGTCAACTAGTCGACAAACTGTGACTTCTTTCGGTTTAAAATTAACAAAGTTAATAGTGTATTGCGATGCACAGAGTACAGGCGGGTTAGCGGGCTGTAGCCGCGGCCTGCTACAAGTTAGCCACTACCAACAGGCCCTCCTCGTCATTAAGAGGCAACGTCGACGAAACCTATTGTTCATTCAGACACACATAGCACACATTGCTTTGTGAAGGCAGCATGTGTGTCTACCAGCTGTAACGTGTGTCGAGAAAAATAAATAAATTAAAAAATAAATCGAGCGGCCTTCGCTACCGGCTTTGTCCAAGACGCCGGTTAACAACCAAGACCATGTGACTACGCTCAACACCACCAAATGGCTTTTAATTTGCACAAAGAACTCCAATAAGGTTCTTCAGTCGTGTTACACACCAGGAATCCATCGGGTCCAATATAGCATTATGTTTAATATCAAATTACTACGGAAGAAATGATCTACGAATTTGTAAAGGCCTAGATCAGGATCATTCACGTGCTATCGCCGGATGCCAGCAGCAACCGCCATCAAGACCATCTGAAACCTAAAGACTAAAATACACTTATAACAATCTTAAACAATCACACTCGTTTCGTGAAACGTGAAGATCCATAATCTTAATCTGAAACAGAAGGTCTACGGGTCTTAACGTTATTCGACTACAAAACTCCGTAAAATAGCTACATTCCTATAAACACGGTAAAAATAACACAAAATGTAAAAAAAAATAAACTCCGAAACGCACATTCTTCTACGACCAAAAAAAAATAGCTTTCCTTACCTGTTATCATATTCAGCCGACATTATTCCAAAGAAAGAGTCTGCAGCAGAAATGTCTTATATAGGTTATGCGCACAATGAGGCTTTTTCATTGTAAAAGATCGCCGTCATTTAGCTGTGGTCCCGCCCACAGACACTTACGATTGGACGACTTCTACGTCATCCGCAAGTAAGCCGACCCAGAGGGCGGACCAATGTGTTTACAGTAATGTGCGCTTCTGACTCCACTAGCAAGAGGCGGAGTTTCAGTTTTTACAGAGTCCATCAGTGATGCAACCGATTTCGTTCATCCGGCTACCCAGGTGTGCCCCCGCTTTTGTTATTCCGTTCAGCCGTTCAAATGTACGCCGGACCACAAAAAAAAAAACTCCAGCGGTTATAGTGAACCGTGTTTGCTTTAAATATTTCTTACGTAGTACTTAAAAAAATGCAAATTCATACCAGTCACAGTAATGGTCTCATGTGTTATGTTGAATTATGTTGAATATTTAACAGGGTGTCAAAGAAGTTGGATGCAGAAATGAATCATATATATGTGATATGAATCATGGCCTTCATAACACACTGCTCTTGAAATATATTCACAATGCACTGTGGGAAAGTAATTAATATAAATGTATAACAGTCATTTATGTTCATTAGCTCTCCTTACTTTCATTGAGTACAGTAGATTTCAAGTGAAATTTCAACCAGAGTAGCTCAAAATGTAAAAAAGTTTGAAAAGTTGTTTTTTTTAAATGCCCTTAAAAACTACAGCTACAATCCTTTGTTTTTCAAAATGGCCACCATAAAATGATGACCCATTGCTCCATTGAGAAGTGGACAATGTGGCATCTGCCTCTACTAACAAAGTTTTGAAGCATTATCTAAATACCTTTAATGTCACCTCTAGATCAACACTGTTTGCATAGGATGTTGTGTCAAATCTAATAAAAACACTTAAAACGTTTGCTTCAAAATAAGGTTTTACAAAGCTTTTCTCCACTGAAAGTGTTATTTCTGCAACATTTTTACTGCTTTGAGTGCCATGTATCGTGCCTCTGGTATATATCTGTGTATATGAAGAACTATGACCACTGTGAAACCTAAACCTGTGAAACCTGTCTTCCTAGTGACTATGTATATTTTGGTCAGATGTGAGCAATTTGAAAAGAGGACTCAAAAGGTAAACAAGGTGATATTTGCATCAAAATTATCTCTTAAAGCAACTTTACACTCATATTCCCTTCCCTGATCTGACCTTTTTGTTTGTAGCTTGTCTCATCAGATGTGATTTGCTTCTCTGTATCAGTCTAGAATGGCCTGCGAGATGTGCCAGACTACAGGAGACCATCCCCCCCAGCAAACAAAGGGTTTTACCCCTTTGTTTGACCTAGTTGATGACCTCAATGCCATTTACTGCAAATTTGAGAGGGACACATTGACACCCCTCACCCACCACAGCCCAACAGTAGTCCTCACACCTGTAAGGGCCCCAATTTACTGATGTCATATCAGTACAGAAGCTTGGAGATTCATTAAAAAAAAAATAAAAATTCTATGGTTCAGGTTGATTTATCCTATAACAGTGCTGATGTGGAGGTATTGTCTGGGTGGTGACACCTATCATTCAGGAGAATATTGCAGGGGGTACCTGCGCGCTGTAAAGGCGAGAATAAATAGATGTAGCTGTGTGATGATGTCGTCAACAGCAGTGAGTGAAGCAGCAAATGCGGCAGGTATAATAAGGCCCCAATACCTCCCCTACTCTGCCCCACTGAAACTCAGGCTGCATTTATAGTAACTGAAATTTGCTGCTTTTTCATTTATTTTCAGTCTAATCTTTGTACCTGATCATATTCAGACTAAGATTTTGTTTGTTAGGCCACTTCCCACTAACTTGAGAATTTAAGCATTTAAAAAAGTAACCTAACTCAAGGGATGAACCAGTGTTGTGGCTACACATAAACAATATGTACACGTAACAGGATAGACAACTTGGCAAAGAACCAATTTAATTTGTATATTTAGACATTTTGTTGCTTGTTGCAAAACACAATGAGTTCCAGTTTCTTTAGTTGAATCTACAGAAAATACCAGAGAACACAGTCTGACAGGCAATAAAATAGCATTATTGCCACAAGATGACTCCCAAAGACCTATTAGGTCACAAGACAGCCCTTCAGTTGAACCATCTACTGTTTGCTGAAGCTTCATCAGAAATGCTCTCAGTGGAAGGGTGGCTGTTAAGGGGCCATTCTTAAGGAAGGGACACAGAGGAAAAAAGGCTGAGGTGTGTCAGGTTACACAAAGAAATTGGACTGAAAATCAGGGGCATCAGTTCTTGTAGAGTGATGAATCCAAATTTGAAGTTTTTGGTTCAAATGGCTGTCATTACATAGAGGAAGTCAGGAGAGAGGTACAACAATGAGTGTCAACAGCCATCTGTAAAACATGGTGGAGGCTGTATCATGGTTGGGGGCTTTATTTCAACCAGTGGTGTTGGGGATCTTGTCAAAAATGAAGGAATTATAAATGCAGTACAGTCAGATTTTGATCCACCATGTAATACCATCTGGAGAGTGTTTGATTAGGAATAGACTTTATGTCCATGTATGTTTGCACATTTTTAAATAAGTATTTCCCATTTTCCTAGCTAAATATAAAGACATGTAGGGTGACTCAAGACATTTGCACAGTACTGTATATTAATTTATCAAAGTACAGTTAAAGTTCTATATAACCTAGTTTGCATTCATAATGTGTGTTGCTGTATTTGCCAGCCTTTAGGATTATTGGGTTAGCTTGGAGAAATGATGGATGCAGGGATTGTTACTTCACTTGGCCTCATGACATTTTCAACTGAGGTCAAGGAAATGTGGTAAGGAGGTAATTTTCTTTAACTATTCGACAGCACCTGATCCAGACTAAGTTTCCCCTTCCAGCCTTAAATTCTGTGCTGATCAACTGACTCCTTTCTGTACTCAGATGTTTCATAGATCTTACAAGGTGTGCCAAGTGCTGCACTATCATTCTGGCCCCCAAGAAATCTCCCACCACAGGACAATGTCTACAGGTCTATTGCTCTGACAGCTGTAGTCAGGTGTTGGCCCACCTGAAGCACATCAGAGAATACCTGCTGAATCCCTTGGTTTGTTTATTAGACAAACAGGTATTCGGATGATGCAGCACTATACCCTACAATACCTCAACTGTGCAGGGACATGCAAGGATGCTGTTTGTAGACTTGAGCTCTGCAACCACTAAACTCTCCCAGGTCAATGTATCTACTGCAATATGTCAACAGATCACAGCTTCCTGACAGACAGGAAACAGCAGATGAGGACAGAGTACATGTGTTCAGTGACCACAGGTACTCCCTAGGTATACATCCTCTTCCTCTACACTAATGACTGCACATCTGTGGAATCTTTCAAGTATTTTTTCTCAGGTCTTGAGGTGAGAGCCAAACAACTCAACTGTCCCAAAGGCCCAGCAGTGGATGCCCTTTTTGAGGCCACTGAGGAAGCGTGGTCCACCGCAGGAGTAGCTGATCATTGCAGACACTGAATCTGTCCTGTACAACTCAGTCATTGTCTGGTTTGGTGCAGCCACAAAACGAGACAGGAAATGATTACAGCAAACTGTAAGAACAGCAGGAACAAAAATAATGGTGTGGACATCATTTTCTATCCTGCATCACCAGAGAAACACCAACAGCAAAAATCAAATTCCTTATATGCGCAATATCCTTGGCAAAATCAGATTCTGATTGAATGCCGCTTTCCTAGTTGATTATGACCAGTTCCATTTGGAGTGTGCTTTAAGTGAAATAGCTTAGTTGTAAGTGAGATATTATTAAAAGAACAAACTGGAGTTTGACGGGCTGAAGAAATGACCTCACTATGAATGAGTGGGTGTACCACTCACAATATAAGCTGCAACTGGTTCTTGAATGAGAACCACACTCCGTTAAAATAAACACATTTTTAAAAATATATAAACACACAAAATCATGTTTGCCATATATTTTTATTTTTAGCCGTCATAATGCATTGTAGAAGATATATAAAACAGTCAGCTCTTTTCCATTTGCTCCTTCTTGGAAAAAAAAATGCAAAAACAAAAACTATTCACAATTTTTTTTTTTTTGTTATAAAAAGGAGAGCACTGTATCTCCATTGTGGACATACGATGCCTGTTGTGTATTTGTGGTCCTCAACAAAATGGCTTTTTCAAAGAAACACTAACCAGAAGATCTCTTTTGTATTTACTGGGAAAAAAAAAAACAAATTTGTAGTCCTCCTTTTTACATGTTTTTTCAAAACCAAGCATATCACCACAATTACTGACAGAGATAAAACACATTAAAAAGATAAATGCAATGTAAAGATATTTCTTTGAGCCAACAGGTCATTTCAGTCCAGTCTCCCACAAACTGTTGAATACTTATGACTGGAAAGCGACTGCCGTGGGGAAAGGTTTTTGTTTTTTTTTTATTGTGTGGGCCAATATGAGGTGGGATCCATGGATGCAAGTTCAAAATTCTCTCTTCAAAAATTCACCAGAAAAAGTTTTACCTGCAAGCATAACCATGCATTTCAAGTTCTAGTTCCATCTTTAGATTAAATCCAGCAGAACATACTGTAGGAAACTTTGACAGTATATCATATGTTGGAAGTTTCACACTGTACTACACTGGCAAACATTTTGTGCCGACTAGGTATCATCCACATTGCTGGCTGTAGCATGGGGTACTTTTCATTTTGCAAAGATGTGAAGTAAAGACTGGATAGATGGAAAAGTCAACAGAACCATCTAACCACGAGCTTAAAAAACTGGTTAGGCATTTTGTCATTCACTGTTCACACATTACATGAAAGTCATCAGGTTGGACTTAACTGTGGCCCATCCCTTCATATGGCCTGAACACATGCTTTCTGTACCTTAATGCTCCCCCTCAGACTGGAAAATTAGTGGACTATCTTTACATGGATAACTAGCACATTCCCAAAATAAGATAGCTAGTCTTGGCCTCTCACAACCACAAATAACTATGACATGAAAATGAAATCAGTGTTTTCAGACAAACTGAGGGAAGCAAAACCAGACCAAATAAAGTGAAACAATGACATTGCATACAGAAGAATTTCTCTGCATGGTGGAAGAGGAAAAAAAATGAAGGTTTTTATAAAGTTTTTCCCCCCCAGTCATTTGCTCCCATTGTCCTCTTGTTTTATCCCTCCATCTTGATGGGGTTAAAGGAGGGAGCCGGTGTAGATGGCCAGAAGGAGTGGAAATGGAGGGTCACACCATAAGCTTGCAGTGACACAGTTCTTTGTACATTTGCCTTCTGAGGCGGGGCATATCCTGCTGGCCAAAGTTGAATGGCTGCCCCAGCGCCAGACACTTGCAGTACTGTGGGATGGTAGAGAGGAAATAAAGGAGGCTTAGAGTTAGGTTCAGATATTGAAAAGCAGGAACAATAAATTCCCAGAAACAGGCTTGGAACAGGATCACTCATGTATGGTAATAACCCATCTATGCAGTAGGTAGGTGCGTATCCCTAGCTTCATAAATGCTATCTACCCTGCCTGAGAAAGTCATGGCTGCTTGTGTTGTTGGGCAGTGAGAACTAAGGTTGCATTTAGTCCTGGATCAAGACTAATCCAAACTGTGCATGGCTAGCTCAATGTTGAATGTAAATGCAAGAAACGACAAGATTTCACATTTATTAGGTACAATGTAGAGAAACTCACCTGTAACACAAAAGCCCCACAGTCACTGTCATTGTTCTGGCGACCCACATTCTGCAACATTACATATACATTAGCAATATGCACTACATAAAATTGTATGGTACCACTTCAATGAGTTGGGACAAACAGTCTACATTTCCTGTCAGTCTTTACTGTAATTGTTATGCGGACTTTGAAGTGGGAAATGGTAAATAGCGATAAAAAGAAAGAGCAATTTACCATTTTGAAAAAGCCTTTCCATCCTGTCAAAAAGTCTTGCTGGTCTTTTTTGATGGCTTCAGCTTGCAGATATTTGAAAATGTGCTGGAATCAAAATCAAAGCATTCAATAAAAAAGACACCAATTTTCAAAAACAACCATTCTGACTTCAACATTTTACAACTTTAGCAGTGCACTTATGCATCTGAAAATGAGTGGAGTTCTTGAATACATTATGGGTGTGACAGTGCTGGCCTCTCCTCTCATATCAGCACTGAATCACTTGACATCAAAAAGCAGAGCAGGACAGCAGAATGCACAGTTTTTGGACCGCAGCATTTTGAAAACATTTGTATTCAGCACAGCTAGCCTAAATGAAGAAGTTACAAAAACCTTTTGTATCTTGCAACAATTTAGTATCCTTATTTACTAGTAAGATTAAAAAAAAAAAAAAACATTTGCAAGACAGCAATTGTTTATGCTGCTTGTAACCTATTACTCTCTCCTGCACTTATCTCTTATTCTCTCCATATTGCATGAAAACTAGTTTCCCCCCTGTAAACCAACCTATTTTAGTTGGTTTCCCTTTAAGATTAACTGTCAAAGTAATCAACAACCCTGTTTGCAAGAAATACCAGTTTTCAAAACAAGGTGAAAAAGATAGAACTAAAAGGAGTGAAAACATTTGAAGTTTTTTGGAAAAATAACCTACTGGTGTAAGAGCCTGGTACAGTCTAATCCCTACCTTTGGGCAGCGCCTGTTGAGTGTCCGCTGGGAGTCAAAATAAGTGATGGCTCGGCGAGGAATGTCAACACTGACCAGTGACCAATGGACCTCAAGGTGGATGGGGATCAACAATAGATCTTTCTGAAAGATGTCAACCTGAGAAATGAAAAATAAGGTCAGTGGACAAAGTAGAAGTTTGAGACATAAATAAAATTTTGTTTGTTATACTTATAGTATATCTGCATATTTGTTGAACCAATCTCAGAATAGATGCCTATCCCTTCAACGTACACACTAAGTGAAGTCAACTGTGTTTCACAATATTCCATGTAGTCTTAAGCAATGTAATTAACAATGCAGATGAAAAAAATGCTGGGCGTAGGGGGCGTGTGTACACACAGCCTTCCTGATTTCTTCTTTTAAATTATTATTATTTTTAGTTATTGCATATCTGTCATGTTTCAGATCATCAAATTTTAATATTAGACAAAAATAACCCCAGCATACAAAAACCAGCAAATTTTTTAAATTATATTTTCGTTGGGGGGGGGGGGGGGCTGATTACTGGCAGACCTGTTGAATCAAGAACTCAATTGAATAGAACCTGCCTGACAAAGTGAAGTAGGACAAAAGATTTCAAAATGCAACACATCATGCCACAATCTAAAGAAACTTCTAAATATACTCGTATTCAGTTTGTTACAACTTTTAAAGAAAGTGGAAACAGGTGTAAATTTACATTTGCATTACTGCATCTGAAGCACTGTGCAAAAGTCTTGAGCCACCCCACATTTGGGAAAATGTTACAAAGGTGCTGCAATTTAGTGAAACATGCAAACTTACAGTATATAAGGTAAAAATCTGCACAACAGCAAGTGTGAAAGTCATTAATGAGCTTGAAAGGCAAAATTTGGGATGACTCCCTTTATTCAACATAGCCAGAACACTCTTAGATAAGGTTTCTTATAATTTCTTTAAACACGTCTTCAGGAATAGTTCTCTAGATTACTTGGAAGGTCAGCCCAAAGTTCATCTTTGGATGTTGGCTCCCTTTTTTCCTTTCTCTGTGAAGGTGATCCTACACTGATTCAACAGTGTTGAGGTCCAGTGACCAGGCCATGACTTATAGTGATCCATTGTGTCTTTTTCTATCCGTGTACCTCTACTGCATTAGCAGTGTGTGTGAGATCACTGCCATACTGAAAAATAAAGCGACTGCCAATCAGATGCTTTCCAGAGGATATTGCATGGTTCCTTAAATTCTGACAAGATCCCCAACAACATTGACTGAAATGCAGTTCCAAACCATGACAGGGCCTTTCACCTTGTTTTACAGATGGCTGTAGATATTCACTGTTGTACCTGTCTCTTGACTTTCTCCTTGCATCGCAACAACCAAAAGGTTCTCAATTTAATTAATCTTCTAAATTCAGATAAAACTGAAATTCTTTTGCTCGGCCCCACAAATCTTAGAAACATGGTGTCTAACCAGATACTTACTCTGGATGGCATTACTTTGGCCTCCAGTAACACTGTGAGAAATCTTGGAGTCATTTTTGACCAGGATATGTCCTTCAATGCACATATTAAACAAATATGTAGGACCGCTTTTTTGCATTTGCGCAATATTTCTAAAATTAGGAATGCTGAAAAGCTAATTCATGCATTTATTACTTCTAGGCTGGACTACCGTAAATCGTTATTATCAGGCTGTCCTAAAAGCTCCCTGAAAAGCCTTCAGCTGATCCAAAATGCTGCAGCTAGAGTACTGACAGGGACTAGAAAGAGAGAGCAGATTTCTCCCATATTGGCTTCTCTTCATTGGCTCCCTGTTAAATCTAGAATAGAATTTAAAATTCTTCTTCTCACCTAAAAGGTCTTGAATAATCAGGCCCCATCTTATCTCAAAGACCTCATAGTCCCATATCACCCCAACAGAGCACTTCACTCTCAGACTGCTGGCTTACTTGTGGTTCCTCGGATACTTAAGAGTAGAATGGGAGGCAGAGCCTTCAGCTTTCAGGCCCCTCTTCTGTGGAACCAGCTTCCAGCTTGGATTCAGGAGACAGACACCCTCTCTATTTTTATGATTAGGCTTAAAACTTTCCTTTTTGATCAAGCTTATAGTTAGGGCTGGATCAGGTGACCCTGAACCATCCCTTAGTTATGCTGCTATAGGCCTAGGCTGCTGGGGGGTTCCCATAATGCACTGTTTCTTTTCATTCACCTTATTTACTTTGTTTATACGCCACTCTGCATTTAATCATTAATTGTTATTAATCTCTGGCTCTCTTCCACAGCATGTCTTTTCTCTCCCCTCAGCCCAACCAGTCACAGCAGATGACTGCCCCTCCCTGAGCCTGGTTCTGCTGGAGGTTTCTTCCTGTTAAAAGGGAGTTTTTCCTTCCCACTGTCGCCAAGTGCTGCTCATAGGGGGTCGTTTTTGGGGGTTTTCTCTGTATTATTGTAGGGTCTTTACCCACAATACAAAGCACGCCTTGACTGTTTGTTGTGATTTGGCGTTATATACATAAAATTGAATTGAATTAATTTATCATTTCAGAGAAATTTGGATTTATCGTTCCAAACTGGTTGCCACCGATTTTAAGTCCAGTTCTTCTGTAATTTGACATACCTCAAACTTTTCTCCCCATTTTGATTCCTTAGGGAATGGTTTCTTGATAACCACCCATCCATTGAGACCATATATGATGAGACTTCCCTGATCAGCAGATGGATTAACTGAAGAGCTAGAGATGCATCTCTCAGGTCCTATGTCAGGTCTTTATTAGATATTTTTCTTAAGGACATGAATTTCAGACATTGTTCTGTTGAAGACAGTTTTTTAGGTCAGCCACTTTTTCTTTTGTCTGTCACTTGTCCGGATTCTTCAATTCTTTAAGGACACACTGCACACCATGCCAAGATCTGTTTACAATAGTCCTTTAGGAATACACTTGCTGGTAATGCTATTTTATACCAGTCAAACTGTTATGTTTGGCATTTTTCATACATTAAACTAAAGACATGGGAACAAATTTTTTTTTGCAACACGCTGCCAGTAAGAAAGTGTTAAGTTGTCTCTTATGTGTAGAGACAACAATGGTTCATCCTTTAAGTTAGGTGCATTTTTATGACCGAATGGTATAAGCTTGGGCTATGTGGTTTAACAAAAAGACATTTCATTTTCAGAGGAAAGACTGGATGCAACATGAATGAAGCTGATGTCCAATGAAAAACTTTGAAAACCTTCAGAAGGCCTGCAAAGCTACATTAAAAAAAATTAAAAGAAAATCTGGCTCCTTGGAAGCAAAATATAATGAAATGAGAGGTGGCTCAAGACTTTTGCACAGTACTGTATAAATACAGACATAAGGAAACTGAGGAGACCGAATTCTGAAAGCAAAAGATTTTTCTATTCTCACTTAATACATGGTTAATACATGTAGCAATACAGGTAGCAATTCACAGCCCCTCTGTGAATTGCTACCTTATTGTGGTGGAGGGGTTTGTGTGTGCCAGTGATCTCAGGGGCTAAGTTGTCCAGGGGCTTTTGACCCTTGGTGGGGTCTCCCAAGGCAAATTGGTCCTGGGTGAGACTTCAACACTCACCAGGCAACAGCATTGAGACCTGGAGGGTCTCAATGCAACAGCATTGAGACCTGGAGGGTTGTGATTGGGAGGAACAGCCTTGCCTGTGCAAATTACAGTTTATCCATAACAAAATCCATGTTTGAACCGTACCTGTCAAGTCTCCCGTTTTGGCTGGGAAATTCCCGTATTTTACCCCTCTGTCATCCCGTATTTTTATTTTCCCGTATTTTCAGTTTTCAATTTTCTTTAAAGCATTCCTGTGCCGCTCCAAACTGAATTGTCACTAGGTTATCACTAGGTTAGTGCAGACAGCCAGAACAACCCCGTAAAAACAACTGGACCTCAGTTGGGCTCAGTGTTGCTTCGGCCTTTATCAACCTTTGAGACAGGCGACAGCGAGTTTTCTTACACAAGTTGGCAACGTGGCCCAAATAAAGGAGGAAGGTTTAATATAGATAGCAGTCTCACCCCACAGTGTTTTTCGTTAAATTTGATATTCTAACATTAAACAATACGGGACAAAATTGATCTATGTAATGTGGGTCTAGGCAAAGCATTAAAGTTATTAAATTATTTCATAAAGTTTATTTGTAGTTCCAAACATATTTATAGTGGGTTTTTTTTCTTCACTTTTTGCCTCTCCAAAGATGTATTTCCTCTCTCCTGCAGCTTCAATTGCAACTACAGTACATCCAAATGAACAATTATGCAAATTAGGTGATGAAGTCATACAGTGACCTATATTTTCAGCAACGGAAAATTTCCCGTATTTTTAAATGAAAAACTGGACAGGTATGGTTTGAACATAATGTTCATTAGTGCACGGGGCACCGAGACACCCTAGGCTGTAGGTCAATGATCAATTTTATAATTGTATCATCAGCTCTGTGGCTGTATCTTCTGAGCTGTCAACTGATTAACACATGGTGAACTTGCTCAGGTGGCAGGGGAGGATGCTGGACAGACCTGGCGTACCTAAATGTATAGCTGGGAAGGCCTGGCAGAGCCCCCAGTCCATGAGATATTCAACTGCTACCTCCAGCAGAACATTGACAGCATTCCGAGGGAAGCTGAGGACATTGAGTCTGCATGGACCAAGTTCTGGTTGGCGCCTGTCATTCCCAGATCAGATGGCGGACAATATCTGAACCCAAAAACTAGAGTGTGGGTGGAGTTTAGTGAGGCCATGGACTTTCAGACTGCATTTCCGGTAATAAGTCGAACCAGTTTCCAGCGGGCGTTAAGACTCCGCCAAGGCTGCCCTTTGTCACAGATTCTGTTCATAATTTTTATGGACAGAATTTCTGAAGCCTTAGTGGAATTTCATCTTTGCTTTTAATGGATGATGTGGTCCTGTGGGCTTTATCAGGTGGTGGTCTCCTGCTTGCACTGGAGCAGTTCGCAGCCAGGTATGAAGCAGCAGATATGAGAATTAGCACCTCTAAGTCTGAGACCATGGTCCTCAGCTGAAAGTTGCTGCCACAAACGAAGGAGTTTAAGTATCTTGGGGTCTTGCTCACAAGTGAGGGGAAAAGGAAGCAGTAGATTGACAGACGGATAGGGATGCAGTGATATGGACTGCGCACCAGTCCATCGCGGTAAAGGTAAAGTCCATTTACTGGTCAATCTACGCCTCCACCCTCACCTATGATTGCATGCTTTAGGTAGTGACCAAAAGAATGAGATTGGGGGTACAAGTGGAGGAAATGAATTTCCTCTGTCTCATTTCCACCACTTGAGGTGGTTCAGGCATCTGAATAGAATGCCTCCTGGGTGAGGTGCTCCAGGCATGTCCTATCGGGAGGAGGCTCCGGGGCAGACCCAGGACATGCTGAAGAGATTATATCTTTCAGCTGGCCAGGGAATGCCATGGTGTCCCCCCGGATAGCTGGGGAGAGGAAGGTCTCTACTTAGACTGCAGCTCACGTGTCCCAGATAAGCGGAAGAAACTCTTATCTGTGTTCTTTTAAGCAGCTTAAGCAAATTTTCCACCGTTTTGTGAACCTCGTCATGACTTGAAATGCTCAAAAACAAACAAACAAAAAAAAACAATAGTTCTTAGTTGAAAAATTTTATAAGTTGTCTGACTTGTTTTAAGTTAAATATAGGGTTTCATTTATTCCAGATCAATGTTTTCTGCTTTCTTCCTCATTTTATTTAGCGACCAAACTTTATGGGCTAAAAGCTTGGAAGAGCCGATACGCGAGTCTCTTTTTATACAAATGATTGGTAATCATTTAAATAAAACATTTTGCATTCCACTAGAAAGTTACCTGCATACCATGCAGTGGATATTGCTCTGAGCTTTTCCCACCTATATAAATCCATCAGTTATACATTGTTATTTCAAGACAATACTGAAATTCTTTCATCCACTAGCTCTAATTCAAGTCCTCAATGTTTTTGTAGCCCTTTTTTTTTTTAATTTAAAATGGCTGCATATTTATATAAAAATATGTTTAGCAAAAGAAATGAATTAAAATATTAATTAAAACCTATTCAAAGAGCGGTAAGTTTCCAACATCCACTTACATTTTTTGTCCACCGTTTGACTCCTTCATAGCCTTTTGTCCTTAGCTTATCATAAAAGAAGCTGTTGAAAAAGTGGACCTGAGAAAGAAAATGGAAAAAATAAGACTTGGATGGATGACAGAAAATCATAAGTACTTATGGTCTGCATGATCACATTATAATATATATTAAAACATAATAATGGACTGCTTGTAAAATTAGTTTACTAGTCCTTGTTGCTACATCTTCTTAAGCGATTTTTTTTAAATGAAAAAGTACGTGGATTACCATGTTTTGATTTAGAGTGGTATGTGTTTTTTTCCTTGTTTGTGACATCATGAGGTACTAATTCTATCTGGAAAGGGTTCAGACAGTTAACTAATGCTTGTCTTATGGTGCGTGGTATGTGTCCATCTGAGTAGGTATTTGCCTACACACAGCCTACATCAGGGCTCTTCAACTCCAGGCCTCGAGAGCGGGTGTCCTGCAGGTTTTAGATGTGTCCCTGATCCAACACATCTGAATCAAATGGCTGAATTAGCTCCTCAGTACGCAGTCAAGTTCTCCAGAGTCCTGGTAATGACTTCTGTATTTGACTCAGGTGTGTTGAAGCAGAGACACATCTAAAACCTGCAGGACAGGGGCTCTCGAGGCCTGGAGTTGAAGAGCCCTGGCCTACATTAAGGTAGGCTGTGTGTAGGCTACCCATCAATGCGTAGCTCAACTGTGTGTAGGTCAAATGCTGATTGGCTGTCAAGTGGGCTGGAAAAGGGAAGTGGGCACCACACCTCTCCCATTCCAGAGTTCAACAGGAGCAAAAAAACCCAACAACAACAACAAAAAAAAAAAACAGTATGAAAAGCAAAGACACTGCAGTGCAGTGGACACTTTCCATTGTTCAACACTCGGTTTCACTTCAGCTATTTGTATTATAATTTCGCAGTTCTCCATGGCTGGCTGATGTACCAACAACAGTACAAGCAAGAATAGTCCACAGACCGCCTGTCCCGCATATTCTGTAAACTCTGAAAGCAGACGGGCTGTCTGTAGCTCCCTGCAGTCTGCTAATGGAAATGCATGTTGAGCCATTAAAGCCAACCACTCCAACAATTATTCAGACCTACACAACAGCCTGAACAATTACTGTTCCTTTGTTAAACAAAATACCAGGACGACACCCCCACCCCCCACCCCATCCTTCAACACCTTCAGCCCTCTAGCTCCTCCACCTTCACCATTCATAATACAACAGGGAACTCGACCCCCTGGTGCACATTATTTCAAATATAGACCCCCCACTATGAAACCTTGGCAATACATGTAATTCTGTTTCTGATTTTCAGCTTTGCCTCTTAAAATAAAATAAGTCTTGCATTACACTTTTTTGTAGGAAAATATAACTTTAAGTACAGTTTTAAATTTCAGTCTGATTACAGTGGAGTCCCCATGATTAAGTGGAGACAGAGTATATGACCTTTTTAAATATTGCCAGCAGCTTTAATCTGACTTTAGCCACTACTTTAGGTTAAGGATGTACATTTTCAATGGGACTTATTATTTAGACAATGCACTTCTTACATTCTGAGTGGCCTGTCTGCAATACTGGTTCCTTTTTAAGAGACATGACATTATCCCCCCCCCCCCACACACACACACACAGATGTCAATCCACACCATAAACTGGCATAAACTTTCATTTCAATAGAGAGCCATTTTAAACGCCACAATTTGTTGTTTTAGTTTACTTACCTTCTTTGGCACAGAGTCCATGACTAGGTCACCGTACATGTTCATCACCTGAATAATGCAAAAACAGTAACGCATAAAGAAAAATTAAATACATTTAAAAACAAAAGAATATAGTTGATAAAGGGAAAAACAAAACTACTGTTGGTGTGCCAGTTTAGCTCAGCGTGAGCTGACAACTATATCCCTTCGGGCTGAAAGTCAGTGGTCCAGGTTTATGTCCAACCTGTGGCCCTTTGTGCATGTCTTCCCCCACCCTTTCACCCTACTTTTCTGTTTACTCTTCACTGTCACACTGTCCAATAAAGGCAGACAAACTACTGTTTTCATAAACACAGGCTAATCCCAAAGTAGACAGGAGTACAGGGGTCTCTTTTCAGCAATGCAAAAATTGCATAACATACCCAAACACCAACAGTGCAGTGACCCTATTGTATCTGCTCCATTTATTATTATTTTGGCAAAATATTATCTGAGGGCCTAAACATGGTCAAAAACTCATGAAATTCTGCAAACACAATGGGTGTGGTAAAAATTTACATATTTTATGGGTCTTGCATATAGGTGGAACAAAATGGCTGTCTAGCACCACCTAAAAATTTTTCATTAAGTATTACTGACAGTTTTACCTACGTGGATGAAATCTGGCACATATGTGCGACATCCCAAGATGTACATAAAAGTCCAAGGGAGCTTTGACACAAACCCAAGAGGAAGGCCACCATTTTCAATTTAAGACAAAGCATGAGGTGATACCTGGATCCTACAGAGGTTGCACAGGTAGCCCAACTCCTCCAGGATGGCACATCAATACATGCCATTGCCAGAAGATTTCCTGTGTCTCCCAGCACAGTCTCAAGAGCATGGAGTAGACAGGCAGTTAGTCTAGGGGAGCTGGACAGGGCCAAATAAGTCCATTAACCCATTAGCAGCGCCAGTATCTGATCCTTTGGGCAAGGAGGAACAGGATGAGCACTTCCTGCAGGCCACTTGTGTGAATGTTTCTGAACAATCAGAAACTGACTTCACGGAGTGGCCTAAGGGAATGTCGTCCTCTAGTGGGCCCTGTGCTCACTGCCCAGCACCGTGGAAGTCGACTGGCATTTGCCATAGAATACCAGGATTGGCAGGTTCACCACTGGCACCCTGTGCTTTTCACAGGTGAGAGCAGGTTTACCCTGAGGACGTCACACATGTGAAAGTGAGTGTAGAAGCTGTGGAGAATGTTATGTTGCCTGTAACATTGTTCAGCATGACAGGTTTGGTGGTGGGTCAGTGCTGGTCTGAGCAGGCATATCCATGGAGTAACACACAGACTTCTAAAGGCTAGCCAAGGGTACCATGACTGCCATTAGGTATTGGGATGAAATCTTTGGCCCCATTGTCAGAGCCTACGCTGGTGCAGTGGGTCCTGGGTTCCTCCTGATGCACAACAATACCCAGCCTCTTGTGGCAAGAGTATGCAGGCAGTTCCTGAAGGATCAAGGAACTAATACCACTGACTGCTCCCTTGGCTCAAATCCAATACAACAGCTCTGGGGCATTTTGTTTCAGTCCATCTGACTCCACTTGGTTGCACCTCAGACCGTCCAGGAGCTCAGTGATGCCCTAGTCCAGATGTGGGAGGAAATCTCCAAGGACACCAAACATCGTCTCATGAGAAGCACGCCCCGATATTGTCAGGCATGCATACAAGCATGTGGGGGCCATACAAAATACTGAGCACCATTTTTTGAGTTATTGCAATGAAATTTTGGCAAAATGGACTGTCGTGCTGCATAATTTTTTCACTTTGATTTGCGGGGTGTCTTTGATTAACAGGTTGATCATTTTCATTTCCATCAAACAATGTGGCATCATTTTGTTCCAAACATATTACAGAGTCCATATCAGTATAGATACCCAACATGATTTTTTCCCCCATTGAGATCTGATCTGTTTTCAAAGTGTTCCTTTAATTGTTTTGAGCAGTGTACATCCCAATGACTATATAAAATACCGAACAACAGCAAACTTCCAGTGCAGCATACCTTGACATGCACCAAGGTGCGAAGGCCCTTTCTTTAATTTGTTTTACTTTTCCATATATTTATGAATGAATGCTTTCCAGATTTTTGCAACAATTTGATATTAAAATAACAGATCTGTGACATCTCTGCTTCTTAAGAATCAGAATGGGCCGTATATAACACAGGCCACGATTGGTGCTGTTGTAATACCTATATATTTTGTATTATTTACAGCACTTATAGGTTACAAATGTACTGACACTAGTATCTGTAAAATGTGCGACAGCAGGAAAAACAGGTGTATTTTATAAAATGACTCCCTTTGGATTTATGTGAGCTACTGCCCAGTATCAAGTCAAAATAACTCTCAAAAGGTCTATAGTTTTAACATTTAAGAGTGCACTGGCGTACCTGGTCATTGAGCCAGTTCTGTCCATACAGAGTGCCCAGGTCGTCCATAGTCAGAACATGCCGTTTGTAGTTGACTCTGAATGTTTTAGCTACAACAGATCCTGATGAACGCTGGAAGGACTGTATTAGATGTTGGACCACTGCTTTTCTAATAAAGAATAAATAAAAACAGATATACAATTAGATTCATATGTTTAGACATGGATATTGTAATTATAGCTTTTTATTACAGTACCAGTCAAAAGTTTGGACACACCTTCTCTTTTTTTCTTTTCTCCTACATTGTAAATGAATACTGAAGTCATCCAGACTATGAAGCAACACAAAAGGAATCCTGTAGTAAACGTCAAAGTGTTAAACCAAATATGTTTTTGATTTTAGATTCTTTAAAGTAGGCACCTTTTGCTTTGATTACAGCTTTGCACACTCTTGGCATTCTCTCAATCAGCTACATGAGGTAATCACCTCAAATGATTTTCCAATAGTCTTGAAGGAGTTCCCTGAGGTGCTGAGCACTTGCTGGCTGCTTTGCCTTCACTCTGTGGTCCAACTCATCCCAAACCATCTCAACTGGGTTTAGATCAGGAGACAGTGAAGGCCAGGTCATCTGACGCAACACTCCATCACCCTCTTTCTTGGTTCCTTACAAAAACTATGTAAGCCCTTATACTTACACACCTGGAGGTGTGTTTGGGGTCATTGTCCAGTTGAAAAACAAATGATGGTCCCACTAAGGGCAAACCAGATGGGATGGCATGTTGCTGTAGAATGCCATGATAGCTATGCTGATTAAATGTGCCTTGGATTTTGAATAAATCACCAACAGTGTCATCAGGAAAGCACCCCCAATACAGTCCTCCTCCATAGTTCGCGGTGGGAACTACACATGTAGGAACCATCCGCTCACCTTTTCTGCATCTTACAAAGACATGGTGTTTGGAACCAAAACTCTCAAATTTAGACTCTTCGGACCAAAGGACAGATTTCCATTGGTGTAATATCCATTCCTTGTGTTCCTTAGCCCAAGCCATTCTCTTCCTCTTGTTGTTCTTCCTTAGAAGTGGCTTCTTTGCAGCAATTCAACCAAGTCCAGATTCACACAGTCTTCTCTGAACAGTTGATGTTGAGATCTGTGTGCAACTTGAAGTCTGTGAAAGCACTTAAGTGGGCTCTTGACTGGAATGCTGTTAACTTGCAGTTTCTGAGGCTGGTAACTCTGATGAACTTATCCTGTACAACAGAGGTAACCCTTGGTCTTCCTTTCATTTGAGGACACTTTCAAAGTACTTGAAATCTTTTGGATTGACTGACCTTCATTTCTTTAAGTAATGATGGACTGTCATTTTTCTTTACTTAGTTGAGTAGTTCTTGCCATAATATGGATTAGAACATTACTCAAATAAGGCTATTCACTGTAAACAAACTCTACCTCTCCACAACACAAGTGATGGTCTCAAACACATTAAGAGGGCAAGGAATTCAAGAAAGTAACTCTTGAAAAGGCACAGATCTTAAATGGAAGTATTCCAGGTAGGGGTGCGCGATATATATTGTCTACGATAATATTGTAATTGCCATATTAACGATGTGCAAGCTGATGTTATTGAGGAAAAAAATAATCAGAACGCCTGGGTTCTGCGCGTTCACTACTTCATGCTTTAGTATAGGCTGCTGCGCATGCACATTGAGAGTGTCCATACTGTGCGCTAGCATAGCTGCCTAAACAACACACCTAAAGCTGAAAATAAGTGAACACACTGCACCAGGGGAAGAAATTCAGACATCGCCAGCCTCGCAGTCTACCCCCTTAATTCCTATGTGAGGAGGTGGTTTGCAGTTTGCAGACTTTGTAAGAAACCTTTAAATAATGAAAAAACCACTGAATTAGAAGGTGTGCCCAAACTTTTGACTAGTACTGTATATAACTCCAGGCAGGTAAAAATCAAATCAAAGGACCCCACTACTACCCATGCCTCTGCTGCAAAAACAAAACAATTCCAATTAGTGATTGCAGGAACATCAAGAGTCACTAAAAATGCTTTGGTACATTCTGAGAAAGAACACTCGTTTAAGCTTGAACTGGTTCTAGTTCTTGGACTGGAATAGACGGGTTAGAATTTTTCAACTTTACTTTGATAAAGTGCTTTATCAAACATGTCTTACTCTCAAACACATTATTAGAGGCCCCAGTCCATGAGAGTTTCAACTCCCACCTCCAGCAGGACTTTGACAACATTCCAAGGGAGGCTGAAGACACTGAGTCTGAATGGGCCATGTTCCACACCTCCATTGCTGAGGCTGCTGCACAAAGCTGCAGCTGAAAGGTGCTGGGTGCCTGTCGTAGTGGTAATCCGGAGAGGAAAGTGACACTACTCACATAGTGTACAGTGCAGGTGGGGTGCTGCTGGGTTCAACTGAGGCTAGTTGGGTGGTGGAAGGAATAATTTGAGGATCTCTTTAACCCAACTTATATGCTTTCTGTAGAACAGGGCTCTTCAACTCCAGGCCTCGAGAGCCCCTGTCATGCAGGTTTTAGATGTGTCTCTGCTTCAATACGCCTGAGTCAAATATAGAAGTCATTAGCAGGACTCTGGAGAACTTGACTGCATACTGAGGAGGTAATTCAGCCATTTGATTCAGGTGTGTTGGATCAGGAACACATCTAAAACCTGCAGGACACCAGCTCTCGAGGCCTGGAGTTGAAGAGCCCTGCTGTAGAGGAAGCACAGTGGGGGGATGAGGATGAATCCCTCCCCCCACTTACAACTAACACAGCACACTGTCTTGGAACTTTTCTGACACACCTTGTCGACAGCACTTAAGTGCTGCTATGAATGGGTGAATGAAAAATGTTGTATAAAGCGTTTAGAGTGCTAAAGTAGAATAGAAAAGCTCTATATAAGAACCAGTCCTTTAACCCTTTAAGAGCAGGTGATCGCTGCCAAAGCACCTGTTACCTGCCCTTACCGTGAACAGCTGGTTAACACCGAGCGTATCACCGCTGAGATGTCTGATCAAACACACTCTGAATTACCGTAATTATGCGACTATTAGAAAAATTCAAACAGTTTTTGAAAGCTAAGAAATTGCGCTTCACACCCAACATAGGGTTATTATGGTAACTGTTGCCGGAAGTCTGAACGGTGACACTTTTGAAGTTCATGGGGCCGCTGGGCCTAAAGAAAAGGGTTAAACTATAAAAACGATCTAATTGATTCCAGATGAGCACCATTATCATTTCCCTTTAAAGAGAAATGATATATTATTTGAGCTTTCTGTGATGAAAAAAGTTTGGAGTACATACAATTATGCTGTCAAACTAATTTTGAAGCTAGACAGAATATGCAATCCAACTCTATTTTAATAATACAAAATATAGGTTTCCTATAGTTGTATATGCTGCATAAGCCATACAGAAATATCAATGCCATAAGAAAGCAACAGGGAGAGAACCTCAAGCCCTGATATATAGTAAGAGAAGTCATTTAGGATCAATAAGACATTTTTTAAGAGACTGCTGCTGAGCTTATTAAATCCTCATTCATGTACAGTATAATATTTTTTAATAAATTTCTTCTAACACTTAAATATTAGGAAGCAATCTCTTACAAATATCCTTTAATTTAAGGCATCAGTTTATTATCATTTTATCAAACATTTCCCTCAAAAGCACCCTATAGCAACACAAAAGTGATCAAACACTGCTTTTTACCTGTGTGGCTGTGTGAAGTTCTCACTGAAGATGTCCTGAAGTTTCTCCACAATGTCATCCACATGGATCGGGATCAAACTGCCATACTGTCTTAGCGACTCTTCAAGAATACCTGAAAACAGAACACAGCATTATGATTATGGATCTATGCGTTTCTCACAGCACGTCCCAAGTAATGCAAAATTCCTAAACTGAAAACCACTCAAGACTTGATTTTAATGGAGCAATATCTCCTATCAGATGGCAAGTTAAATTTAATTAGATTAACAGCAGTCCAGAAATATTAGATATGAGCAGTCTCTTACAATGTAGCAGGCTTTCTTCTTGGATCCGTCCTTGAAAATGGTCTCAAAGGAAGGGTGTAAGACCCCAATTACCCTCTTAGTCTTACTCTCAATCAGACCCCAGTTGCCACATCAGGACGTGATGCAACTTGCCAGGATGCTCTCAATAGTGCCCCTGTAAAAGGTGGTGGTGATGTGTGGGGGGATTCTCACTTGCTTCAGCCTCCCAATAAAGTGCTGAGATTCCAGGAGAGATCCTCAGTGATGTAGACCCAAAATCAACTCCTTCACCTCGTTGACATTGAGGGTCAGATTTTCTCTACACCAGCTCAAAAATCCTTCCATCTCAGCTCGATAAAATTTTCACCTTCGATGCAGATGACCATTTTTCTGTTTTGCTTACAACGGCGGTCCCCTGGTCTAGAATACACCGATCCTATGCTCAAAGTGTGCGCATAGTTAACCATTTGAGTGCTATAGATTTTATCACTGCTTTTAAAAATTCTGACTTGAGCAATTTGGATTTTTGCTTGAGCACCTTACTGTTTTATATCTACCTGCACTACTGTATTGGACTGTACTGCCCCTTTTACAATCAAATGCACTAAATCTTCCTCTCAGCCCTGGCTGGATGAGACAACCCACACTGTCAGACATGAGTGCAGACGTGCTGAGAGAAAGTAGAAAAAGGACAAGCTCCATGTCTCCTTAGAGAATATCAGAAAGCAGTCAAATATGCAAAGTCTGCTTACTTCTCTAATATTGTTTACAGTAAAAGTCAAAGGCCTCAATTTCTTTTTAGTGTTTTTAATTCATTAGCTGACCTCCACTGTGATGTTGACCAAGCAGAGGTCTGTCCTGCATTGTGTGGAAATTTTTTTTTTTTTTTTTTCCATCCATCCATCCATCCATTCGCTTCCGCACATCCTGTTAAGGGTCGTGGGGGGGCTGGAGCCTATCCCAGCTGTCATAGGGCGAGAGGCAGGGTACACCCTGAACAGGTCGCCAGCCTGTTGCAGGGCCAACACGGAGTGACAGACAACCATTCATACTCACATTCAGCTCTATATAAGAACCAGTTAACAGCTCTCTTGCATCTGGTTGTGTTCCAGCTGCCTTTAAACATGCTGTTTGTGCAGCCTATTATAATTAAAAAGAAGAACCTTGACCCCACTGTTCTCTCCAACTATAGACCCTTATCTAACTATAGGGAGAAGTTTCAGTCAGGTTTTAGATCACATCACAGTACACAGACTACTCTTGAGAGTTTTTAATGATCTGCTTTTAACTGTTGACTCTGGTAGTCCTGCAGTTTTAGTGCTTCTAACCCTGCCTGCTGCCTTTGACACTGTCAACTATGAGATCCTTCTCTCTCGTCTAGAACATGAAGTTGGAATCAATGGCAAACCTGTGCGCGCACGCACACGCGCACACACACACACACACACACACACACACACACACACACACACACACACACACACTGCACCTAAGGTTTACTGTGTTCATGTGTGCAGATCTCACTTATTCATAGAATTATAAAATACAAGATTTAAATTGCTGGCTTTTATTTTTCATCCATCTATTTTCTTCCGCATATCCGGGGTCGGGGATTAGTACGGAGACCCTACTTAGGCTTTTATTCTATGTCACATATTACAGCAGATGATCAGCTCAATCACAAGCAAAAAAAAAAGTATTATTTCATTTGTATATCAGATGAAAAAAGTTGCCATTGAACACGTTCTTGAAAGCATGCGCTGGAGCACCTTTTGTTGTGCCTGCGTGTGTGTGTGTGTGTGTGTGTGTGTGTGTGTGTAGGGGGGTGGTGGGGAGGCAGGAGGAGGGGAGGTGAAGGAGCACAGGGGGGCCTAATCAGCGCCGTGCCTCTGTTATTGATCTTATCATATGCACAGCTGTTAAATACAGAAAATGCTGATGACTTGGTTCATATCTAATAAAAGGTTCTCGGTTCATCTAGGAGATTGTTCCAGCAGCAGCCCTCACTTGTGGAGTACCTTAGAGTCTATTGTGAGCCCAGTTCTTATTTCATTTTATATGTTGCCTCTGGGCTCTATTTTTAGAAAGCATTTATTTCCACTGCTTTGCTGTATATGCACCTCAAACTGAACAGCAGAGGTCCATGAGAGCCTCTGCAGAACTGTCTTAGAGACATTAAGTCCTGGATGAGGATCAGTTTCCTAAACTGAATCTTTAGGAAACTGAAGCAAGAATGAGGTTGTATGTAAAAAATCTGGGTGCGATTTTTGATAGCTTTTTTAAAATGGAAAAACAAATAAGTGCTGTCACTAAAGTCAGTTTTTATCACCTCAGAGTGATTGCTAAAATTAAGCCCTATCACCTGCAAAAGGATCTGGAAGAAGTTACTCATGCCTTTCACTTCCCGCCTGTACTGCTGTAATTCCCTGTATGTTGGTATAAAACAATCATCTGTGCGCCACCTGCAGTTGGTCCAGAATTTGGCAGCTTGTCTTTTAGCTGGTATGAAAAAATTTTAATATATAATAAAAATAAAAATGTTAATATATTTACTTTAATTTACCATATTTTTACTTATTTATTGTTTTGCATATGCAGTTTTTTTTTTAAATCACTGCCGCAGAGGGGATGCTAAACTGCATTTCACTGTTTTAACATTGTTCTTGCATTTTTTATCAGTGACAATAAAAACGCTATTCTAATTTTTAAAAAAGCATCCCTTTATTGTCTCCCTGTCCATTTTAGAATTGATTTGAAGATTTTATTGCTTGCTTTGAAAGTCTGAAATGAACTGGCACCTTTTTATCTGTCTGAGCTGCTTTACGGTCACATGCCTGTAAGGCCTCTGAGGTCATCTAACCAGTTGTTCTTTGGGAAGCCTAACACTAGATTAAAACAGAGAAGTGATCGAGCTTTTGCAACAGCAGTGCCAAAACTATGGAATAATCTACCTCTCCACATCATTTTATCCTACTTGTCTTATTTTACTTATCTTGGATTTTACTGTATTTTTCGGACTATAAGGCACACTTAAAATCCTTAAATTTTCTCAAAAATCGGCAGTGCGCCTTATAATCTGGTGCGCCTTATGTATGAATTCTTGTTGTGCATACTCACCCTTAACCAATTTTATGTGGTACACTGCACTCAAAAATCTGTCAAAATGTTTTAGTGCGACTTTTGTGAGGGACCCTTAACAAATTTCGACATTTTCCGGAGCATACAAAGCGTACGACTGGGGAGGGGAGCAACACCCAGCGTACGCTTTTCAAATAGTTAAAAAAATGTCGCTCGGTCTGTGTTTGAGCGCTGCCGTCTGACCACCGATGGCCGAGGTATCCACACCACTGCACCATTCCGTGGTCTGCAGCGATATGGCCTCAGGTCTGGCATATCAGTTCAAAGGCCTCATTGAATTCTCAATGAGTTGCCAACTTTTGTGTAACAAAACTTGCTGTCGGCTGTCTCAAAAGTTGCTAAAGCACGAATCGAGGTCCGGGGGTGTGTGTGCTGTCCCCTTCTGTGCCAAAGAGAGGACCGGGCGATGCCACAGCGTACGAGCAGCACGAGAGCTGTATGTACACAAAACACACTGACAGCAGAGTTTTCAGGTTTAAGTGTTGTGTCAAAAAGACATTTCCTTTTTTTTTTTTAATGGTTTTTTTTTGCTTATATCAGTAAATATACTGGTGCACAGGATTTATTAAGGGCTTATATATAAAATGAAAAAAATGACTTGTTCTTATCCTCATTAATAAAGAATATATTGTAGCCTCTGTTAAGACGTTGAAGAAGATGGTGAGAGATTGCCAGCAAGTTGCCCTTTTATTAACAATTAAATGGTTGCTGTGTGCCGCAACCAAAACAGTAACAAAATGAGACTCACTCAGATAATGACGAGAGGGAACCCGGCATGCTTGATGCCGAAATTGCCCAACTGTTCAACTCAGACGCTGACGATGAGGAATTTGATGGATTTGTGGAAGATGAATGATTTAAAATGTGAGCGTATTTTTTGTATTTGTTACAACTGAACAATATTCGGAGTTATTGTGAATGAGTTGAATAAAGTTCGACTTACCTGACGCTTCTGACACGCTACATCTTTTATCGTGCGCCTTATAACCCGGTGCGCCTTATGTATGAAAATAGACCCGTTCATTGATACTGCGCCTTATAATGCAGTGCGCCTTATGGTCCGCAAATTACGGTTAAGTGTTATTCTAGGGGATATGTATTTTTAATGTACATTACTCTGGTCATCTCCATTTTAAAGGTGCTATATAAATAAATTTGACCTTGACTCTGACCTGCTTTCGTATCGGCTCATTGAATTTTGTTAGGAGTTCTTGTTGGGCAAGCGTACAGGGATCTCAGCAGAAGTAAAAGACCATATGCTCCTCTTCCATAAAGGCTGCACCTTATTGTCACCAGTGTCTCCTGGCCATACCTTAAAGCAGTGGTTCTCTAACTGTGGGGCATGCCCCACTGGTAGGTGGGTCACGAACGACCTGGGAGAAAAGTCACGCGGAACATATGTTGAACATTGGATTTATTCTCACGGCAGAACAAGGAAATTATGTTAGCATACGCTAGCAGGTAGCGACTACCAAACGTCTCCACCGTCTTTTGTGTACATATAGCCGTCGTGCCGCTTCACCACAAAGGCAACACCCCCCACCCCAACCCTGCTTCACCGTCATGGGGTGAAGTAGGGTATGACAGGAAGAGCAAATGTTGGATAGAACTTGCTGATGTGGTTACACAGTGGAAAAGCAGGGTTTCAAGCAGCTGGTAAAAAAAATTAAAAATTCAACTCAAGATACATCATCTCAGGTAGATAATATTTTTCAGTTTTATTATGTAACAACATTAACCAGGCTCCTGACAAGTTAATATTTTAGTTATTGTTAAACTAAAGTTTTAAGCTGTTATGTTACACTTTTACATAAAATTTCCAGGGATATAATACTGTGTCACAATTACTGCAATATAATCCTGCTGCTGCTGGCACCTTGTTTCACTAGAGTGCACACTTTATAGTGTGCCATCAATGACAGCAGCTCAAATGGAAAATGCACTTTACTTACTTACATTTATAAATGCTGCTGCCTGTAATCTGCAAGAATAAATGAAAGTTCTCTATTTTGGTTCTATGTTGTCAGAAATATCATTATCACAAATTTTCTTGAAATATCATGACATAATTTTAAGGCTATATTGTCTACCTCTAATGTGAATCCACATCCAAATTAATCACTTTTTGGCTTAGTCTCTCAGAAGACTTTGATAATGACAGCCTACTGTTTTGGTAGTTCTGAACCAATGACAAATATATGACAAATGACACAAAAAATTAATGTTAATAGACCCAGCTTATCCATTAAAATCTGGTAGACATTTATTTTAAGAACTATCTGACCAAATGTGAATATAAGCAAACAACTGCCACAGCAGTCCAAAAACATTATAAGGATTCATATTTGATACATACCATTCACACAGCGTGTGTGTTCTTCGGTAAGGGCCAGCTCTGCAGGCCGGGCCTCTGCCTCCAGTGTTGCTCTGTCTTCCTGCTTTTCTGAAGAACAGCCATTTATCTGCTTGTCTGCAAAAGGAAATAAATTACACTATATTTATAAGGTAATATTTTTACCAAATTCCAAAAATAGCCATTTCTGATCAAATGTTGCTTAACAATAACTTAACTGTGCTAAACTGCAACTTAAAAAAAGCTTAAAAAAATTAATATACAAAAAAAAGTCAGGGGAGTGGGGGAATATTGAGGGCTAAAATGAACTTTAATAAAGCCATCGCTACACTGTCACACAGCTGGTATCACAGAGCAATTTATACCAATGATATTTAGTAAAAAAAAACAAACAAAAATGCTTTTTTCAATTTATCTCAAATGCCTTGTGGGCTTTCCTCACAAAGGTGTGTAAAACTGGCAACTCAAGTACAATGACAACATTTTAAAAGTGCTGCCATTGCTATTGTTCTCTTTTTGTCCCCCATTTGATTTGTTGCCAATGAGAAAAATATACATTTTTAATGCATGCTACAGGGCTTTCAAATTGTTTTGGAGTAGCAGGGGGGCATGCCAAAGTAGCAGAGACCGAAGCCATGATGGCAGCAGACGATTTGAATACTCACATGGCAGTCGTGAACCAATCAAATGGCTCAGATTGAAAGAATGTTAATATTGCCACGTGCGTCCACATGGCGCTGGAAATGGAGACGGCGGACACCGCAAAATATTTTTTTTTAGGAAAATTCAAAAAGTAGACAGCGCAGAGTGGGGGAGTAGGTGGGAAATGCGCCTGCCACCGGCATAATTTGAAAGCCCTGATGCTCTTCCCATTGACTAGCATTTTATAGAAGCATACGTACCTCCGTCAGACTCTGTCAGCCTGTCATCACTGCCATCATACTCCTCATTGCTGTATGGTGATTGGTGATACCGTTTTAGTCTTCTCTGCTTTCCATACAGAATGTGTCTTTGCCCTTTGTGGCTCCATCTGTGTCTTACGGAGCACATCCACCGGGCCCGCTGGCGCCAGCTCTTCCAGTGCTGGGCGAGTCGAAACCCAAGACCTCCGTGGGATCGCAAACGCTGCAAACGCCCAAGTCTTCTCAGAGCCCTGTACCTGCTTAGGTGGGACCTGAACAAGTCTCCTGCTTCAGCCTGGATGATTGCATGATCTACAGTGGCTTCACCAAATTTTTCTTCCTTGTGTTCTGGTCCATGATGATGGTGCTGTTGCAAATGAAGGTGTTGGGAGGACTGGGAAGAAAAATCTGTCATCTCCCACTCCACCTCCTCCTGGTCTCGGTCCTCTTCAACTTCTTCCTCCTCATTGTTTTCCAAACTCTTCCCCTCAAACTTGCCCATCTCCTCACCATCAAGATTGTTTACTTCTTCCTCATCACCCACTGCCTCAATCCCACCTATTACATCTTCCTCTTCATCTACATATTCACCTGTCCACACTTTTTCTTTCTGGTCCAATCTAAGGTGCATGGGGCTAGATACACTGTGGTCTGACACTGGGACTATGAGGTGGTCTCCAGGAATCCCACCTAAACACAAACATGAGAAGTGATTATCCATTAACTGCAGATGGCGCCAAAGCCTTAAATACTATTTAGTTCATTTAACAGGGTTTAGGTGATAAATAAGACAAACATGGTGTTAGGCTTTGAAATCAAAATGTGTATCTAGGTACAGAGAGTGTGGTTTGCTATCTGTAAAACACAATGGAGGTTCTACCATGGTTTAGGGCTGCATACCTGGATTTAAAAAAAAAAAAAAAAAAAACATGCAATGGAACATGCGTGGCCTCCAGAGAGCCCAGACCTCAACATTACTGAAGCAGTGTGGGATCGAATTGAGAGAGAACAGAACAAAAGGCAGCCAACATCCAAACAAGAGCTTTCAAGTGTCCTTCAAGAAGCCTGGAGAACTATTCCTGAAGCCTTGCCTAAGAGAGCTCAGGCTGTGTTGAAGAATAAAGGCTGTCATACCAAATATTTACTTTGAAACTTGTAAGAATTATACAAACTCTGTTTTTGTCTTATATAGCGCATTTTCATTTATGTTTGCATGTTTCAATGAATCACTACACCTATTTTTTTTTTTATTTTACTAGCAAAATATAATGAAATGAGCAGTGGATGAAGAGACTGCTCAGTACTATACTTGCATAAATAAACAAGTTGATTTGTTATTAACTCAACACTTATTTGGACAGTTGAGGTCTACTTCAGTAATTTAATGTTGAAATTTGGTATTGAATAATCAGACCCCATTTTACCTTAAAGACCTCATAGTACCAAATCACCCCAATGGAGCGCTTCTCTCTCAGACTGCTGGCTTACTTGCTGTATTTAAATGTAGAATGGGACTATGAGGCGGTCTCCAGCTTTCATGCCCCTCTTCTGTGGCACAAATTCCCAGCTAGGAATCAGGAGACAGAGACCCTCTCTACTTTTAAGATTAGACTTAGCACTTTCCCTTTTGATCAAGCTTATAGTCGTGGCTGGATCAGGTGATCTTGAACCCTCCCTTACTTCTGCTGCAATAGGCCAAGGCTGCTGGGGGGTTCCCATGATGCACTGAGTGTTTTTTTTTTTTTTTTCCCTTCACTCACCTCTTTTCACTCTGTGTTTATACACCACTCTGCATTTAATTATTAGTTATTATTAATCCATGGCTCTCTTCCACTGCATGCCTTTTGTCCTGCCTCTCTCCCCTCACCCCCAACCATTCACAGCAGATGGGCCTGCTTCTACCAGAGGTTTCTTCCAGACTTTTTCCTTCCCACTGTCGTCAAGTTCTTGCTCATAGGAGGGTCATTTGATTGCTGGGGTTTTCTTTGTATTACTGTAAAGTCTTTACTTTAGAATATAAAGCACCTTGAAGTGAAATTTTTAATGATTCATTTGAACTGTTTTTCCAGAGTAGAATGATTGTACAGCAAGCAATTTTAATCACTTAAACAAAAAAACAGAGCAAGGGTGCACAAGTTGAATTTATTTTGGATTTTCTCTCATCCACACAGGATCAAAATTATACATACAGGATCAAATATATATGTACACCCCCCTCTAATATTTGGTTAAATGTCCATTAGCAAACTGTACCATGACCAGATGCTTTTGAAAGCCATCAACAAGCTTCTGGCATAATTCTGCACTCTGTGCAATGTACCAGTACCACCAGCAGCAAAATAAGCCAGAGAGCATGATGCTACTGTCACCATGCTTGACAGCTGGTAAAGTGTTCTTAGATTTGAAAGCCTCACCTTTACTCCTCATCATTGTGGCCAAATAGCTTGTTCCTGAACATCCTAACCAAATTAATTTCATCTGAGGGTGACAGTTTGGGTCTTCCCTGACAAAGTGGTGCGTGTTGGACAATTGTTTGAACCAATGCTTTTGGAATCTGTGGCTGTTTAAAAATGGCTCCAAGAGACCTTCCAAACTTGTATAAATCTACACTTCTCCTTCTTAGATCTTCACTGAATTCCTTGGACTTTCCCATTGTTCTCAGTATCGTCAATCATCAAGCGCTGTCAATTATACTGCTCAAAACAAAACTCGGTAATGTGTTGGGAAAAAAAGGGTGCCACATCGTTTGATGGAAATGGAAATGATCAACCTACAGAGGGCTGAATCCAAAGAGACCCCGCAAATCAAAGTAAAAAATTATCCAGCAGGAATTTTGGCAAAATTTCATTGCAATAACTCAAAAATGGTGCTCAGTATTTTGTATGGCCACCACATGCTTGTATGCATGGATGACAATATCGGGGCATGCTTCTCATGAGACGATGGATGGTGTACTTGCAGATTTCCTCCCACATCTGGACCAGGGCATCACTGAGCTCCTGAGGTGCAAACCGGTGGAGTCAGATGGACTGAAACATAATGCCCCAGAGGTGTTCTGTTGGATTTAGGTCAAGTGATCATGGGGGCCAGTCAGTGGTTATCAATTCATTCCACCTCCAGGAGCTACCTGCATACTCTCGCCACGAGGACGGGTATTGGAGAACGCAGGACTAACTTCACTACTGTAGGGTCTGATGATGGATCCAAGAATTTCATCTCGATACCTAATTGCAGATAGGGTGCTGTTGCCTAGCCTGTAGAGGTCTGTGCGTCCCACTGACCCACCACCAATTGGTCATTCTGAATGACGTTACAAGAAGCATAAAGTTCTCCACAGCTTCTCTATACCCTTTCACGTCTGTCATGTGTGCTCAGGGTGAACCTGCTCTAACGTGAAAAGTAGAGGGCACCAGGGGTGGACCTGCCAATTCTAATATTCTATGGCACATGCCAATTGGGCTCCATGATGCCAGGCTGTGAGCACAGAGCCCACTAGAGTCTGTTTTTGTGATTATTTGGTCAGAGAAATTCGCACCAGTGGCCTGCTGGAGATCATATTGTAGGGCTCTGGCAGTGCTCATCCTGTTCCTCCTTACACAAAGCAGCAGATACCGGTGCTGCTGATGGGTTAAAGACCTTCTTTAGCCCTGTCCAGCTCTCCTAGAATCTCCTCCATGCTCTCGAGACTGTGCTGGGACGCACAGGAAACCTTCTGCCAATGGCATGTCTTGATGTGCGATCCTAGAGGACCTGGTCTACCTGTGCAACCTGGTAAAAGGATGAGGCGATACCTGAACCCCTGTAGGGTCATACAGACCCCCAGCCAAATGCAAATCTAGTGAAAACAGAAAAGATGAGGATGGTGGTCTGTGGTCTCCACCTGTTCCTTGACTTGATAGTATACTCTGATTAAAAAGGGTTCCTTTCATTTTTTTTTTGAGCAGTGTAAATCTTTTTTTTTCCTGCTGACAAAGAAAAACTCCCAGCTGTACTCAATCATGATCACTAATGAAAAGTTAATAAGCCTTGGCCTTGTCAAGTTAAAAGACATTATATAACCTTTAGCACCTCTTATTCAAAGAGTGAAGTGAATGCATATATTTGAGCCTGTATGTATAATTTTGACCCTGTGTGGATTAGATAAAATAAAAATTCAAACCTGTGCACCCAATTCTTGCTTTTTAAAGTCATTAAAGATGCATGATGTACAGTAATTTCACCCTGGAAAAACAACAGTTCAAAGAAATCGTCATAAGCCCAAAATTACCATGTAAGTGTATGTAAATTTCTGACCACAACTGTAAATGAATGCTTCAAGACTTTGTTCCATTTTAAAGTTA
This sequence comes from Archocentrus centrarchus, assembly GCF_007364275.1. NCBI lineage: Eukaryota > Metazoa > Chordata > Actinopteri > Cichliformes > Cichlidae > Archocentrus > Archocentrus centrarchus. The sequence continues at coordinate 583,333 of NW_022060254.1, forward strand.
GGAGAGTGGTGACACCACACACAAACCTGTTTACTGAACTACACATTAATTAAAAAAAAAAATTCATGGCATTGTGTTTAAATTCACCCTTCTTTAAATGCTTAGAACTTGTGCACAGCACCAACTTCAATATAAACTGGCTGTAAAGTAAAACATGCTTTATGTATGAGCACCACTAGTCACTAATAACCAGGCTCATTCACACCTGCAAAATTATTCAAATTACTGCAAGCCTTGTGTCCTAATAGTGGCTTATTACACATAAAATTACATTGCATAATTGTCCTATATGCACTGATATAATAATTAAGCAGATAAAGTTACAGAGAATAAATATAATAACATGCTTTTTTTTTCCAAGTACAGGCCAGTAAATGGTGATCAACTGGCCATGGAGGCAGTGGGGAACATATGTTACGTTGGACAATTTATACATTCTTATTAAGTGTATGAGTTTTATGTACTGTATGCAGGTAATACATATACAAACTTGTATGTGTGCATGCTGTCACATAAACCAGCCAAATCATTAAAACACTGACGGCTGACATTAATAAGATTGATTATTTGTGTTACATTGTAATATTCATGTGGGAAACCTAGAGTGCTGGCTGGATGTTGCTCTGACACACCACCCACCTTCACATTCTGGAAACTACCTAGACTTCTAGGGACCCCTGTTTTTAGGATGTTTAAGCATTAACAGTAACTGCCAACCTCCTCCTGCAGCGTCCTGCCCCACAGTGGTCAGACCCAGGTCTCTCTGCCAGCGATTCTGGGCTAGGCTACCGCCACTGTCTCGCATTATCCAAGGACAACCCACAACCTGCGCCAGCTCGTCACCTGTAAATACACACAGTCTGCAATGGTGGGATAACATACAGTCAGTTTACAAACTACTTACAAAAACATTTTTTGTCTATACTTTTGTTTAAAGTGTGGACATTACAATATACCATGGGACAGTCCCTGCTTGCTGTCACAGCAAAGACAGTCCTAAGTTTATTGTTTTTGGTGTCACGCAATGTATGTTAAATTTTTTTTTTTTTTTAATACAGATGTAGTACTACAGAGGAAAAAAGGGAAAATACATATTTTTAGAGAGAATTCTTTTTCTATTGCAACACTAGGATTAAAATACTGAATGGAGAAACGAGAGGCTTTGGATAATTTAGAACCGTATCATCACATAGTTTATGTGGCTGAACATTATTTACAATACGCTCAGCACTGTCTGCAACAACACCAGGGCCCTATACTAGGAAGCAGGTTTAGCTAACAAATCTGAGCTTGTGAACCCTGCGTTGAGGAAAAAAGTAGTTTTCTGTTCCAGAAAGAGTTAACTTCAACACTGAGTCAATTATCAGGGTAACAGTCTCTGTGAACTAAACCTGCTGCACCTGAACCAGCACACTGACACTCCAATTTATTTCCTCGTTCATAAAGTTGTGGTCAAAGCACACGGGAGTGAAGTTTATATTTTTACACACACTGAAATCCCAGTTAGTTTGTTACTTTGTGTACCTGACATGAGCACTTTTACAGTCATTCAGTCATCAGCATATAGAATAGAGTAGCTTTATTATAATTATGCGTCACAGATAATGAAATTAGAGGTGTTCTCCCATTGTGCAGCAACATAAAATGGTAAATGGACTAGTTCATATATAGCGCTTTTCTACTCTGAACACTCAAAGCGCTTATACAACACATTTACATTCACCCATTCACACAAACACTTCCATATGAAACTAAGCTAAGTGCTTTTGGTCTACCATTTACATGCATCGGAGAACAACTTGGGGTTCAGTATTGTGCCCAAGGATACTTTGGCACACAGCCTGGAGCAGCCAGGAATCGAACCGCACACACAGAGTTGTCACCCTCGAGGGTAAACATAAAGATAGAGACAGTAACAATGTCACAAATTTATAATCAGATCAGAATAAAATCTATATAGTCCATCTCTTTGTAGCTGTGACTTTGTGGACAGAAATGCAGCTATCAGACTCATTTACTGCACGTTACTGTTGAATAACTGCTTAATTCAAACTGACCTGTGACACACTGATCAACAATCAAATTGGTTGTCAAGTCCCAGCTCATCCCAATTGGATCTGTTTTGGATCCATTCATAGCAGGTTTGTTTGTACCGACATAATCTGTATTCCTCTTAAAATATATCATCCTTACAAAACTACACTGAAATGTCTAAAAATCAAGCTGACCAGCATCAAGATAGTTCTATAAAAGCTGAGACATTTGTAATATGTTTGCCTTTCATTTTACAATGTAAAAAACTTGTGCTATTACAAAATAGATGTGAAGTAGCCTACAAACGGCAACTTCAGCTTATAAAAGATAAATATTTCTCCATTACATGATATTGCTATTGCCAATAAAAAGTATAAATAATGGTAATTCTCTTATGATTAGAAATGTTAGCACTCTTCTAGTCATAATGTGCACTCAAAGGGCAGTAAGAGCAGTACTTGGTATTACATAGTATTGGAGCAAAAGCTAATTCTGGCACATCTACTGTAAAATATAAGTAACTTACTCTTTATATATAAGAATATAAAGGCAGTAATGACGAGCTGAAACCTCCCCACGGTACATTTTACAGCTACACCGTGTTTCAATATGAGCTGAAACCGTTTTGCACTTATTGTCTGTTTCATATAATGTTTGAGAGCCACAGGCTGTCGCACGCTCCAAACACACAAAATAAGTGTCCTTCCATGCCGCTCTAGTTATCCTGCACACTGATGTCAGAGACTTGCAGTTTATCTTGCCAGCATCACAGTGAACTGTGGGATGCCAGTGGCTTTGACAAAGACGGCAGGAACTACACACAGCTACGAGTGTACCTGTTTACCTGGAAGAATAAAGATTTTAAAAATTGAACAATCGTATATGGCCTGTGTCTTCTGCAGTCTTTTCATATATATAAAACTCTGCTATTAGGAGCGCTCCTGCAGGAAATAGTCTATACCAAGGCTAGCTCGTGAGTGCTAAGAGTTAGCTTATCGCTGCCGTAGTTTAACCAAATAATACTGAATAAAGCTCACACCAACTGCAAACCCCGTTTTAACACTAACTATGGACACCATGCGAACATTACGAATAAACTGTAGTTATTCAAATTTCCAGAGTCCTTCAATTATCTGTTGCCTGTACAGGCTAGCCTTTTAGCTGTAACCATGTTGTCCTCAGCTAGCTAAGCGAATTGTAGGCACATACCATGCTAAGCGAAAGATAGCCCGCCTAGCGTGTGTTTGTTATCTAGCTAAATGTTGCAACTGCACGCTTACCCTTGACTTGTAGATTTGTATGAATATATATCCAACTTCTTCTAACTGAATATGAGCGTATCTCTGCCTGTAGAAATATTGAACCCAAACAAATGCTACTTGGTGTTGAACCTCATTCAATGAAATCAGGTGTGGGGTAGTCGTCTCCCCCCCCTCTTTCCCCCTCTTCTTCTTTTGGTTGATGACGATTGGGAAAACAGCTGTTGGGCGCTTTACTACCTCCATCTGGTTGGAATGTAGATTCTTCTTAGCCCATAGCAGAGACGCAGCCTGGGAGAGACTGTGGCACTCAAATAATCCTGAGCTGAAATCTATGGAAGAATTCTGCAACAAAAACGATGATCATCCCATATAATTCCTGAAGAGGAAAAAGGCTTTTTTTAAATTCCCTACACTTGCAGGGGTTAAAGTTCTGATGTAGCAGTGTACCATGGGAAAATGACTTACATAGAAATGAGGCACATAATAATTTATATCAAGCAGCTGATGCTGCGCTGTGGTTCACTGCTGTTTCTGGATTTACCACCTACATTCTTTAATATATGAGCAGATGTTGCATGAGCCATCACTGCTGCTTTGTTTATTTATAGATCATGATTACTATAGGACAGTGAAATACTGTGAATACTGTGGCATTATTAAATATTAAGAAAAATAGCAGTGACAGGCTGGGGGTGCTGGGGGTGCCGGCTTGCGGGGGAGGGGGGGGGGGGGGGGGTCTGCTCATTGCCTCTGGCTCTCTGGACTCTTGCCCTTTGGCCATGGGGGCTCCATCTAGGGTCTCCCTCCTTCCTCCTCTGGGGTGTGCACGCGGTTGCCATCAGGATGTGTGGCCTCAGGTCTTCTGAGCTCCTAGTGGCTGTGGATGGCCTGGGTCCCCTGGGTCCTTTCCTATTCGCCTCTGCATCACGGGGGGCATGGCTGCAGCTTCTTACCCTCACTGAGTACATTCCATGACAGAGGCACATACACACACAGTACTGTAAACAGCAAAATTGTGTGTATGTGTGTATATGTATATGCATATGTATAGATATGTGAATGTGTGTATGTATGTATGTATATTTTCTTCAAGTATTTTTCTTTCCTTTCTCCCCTTTGTCCCCCCCCCCCCCTTTTTTTTTTTTTTTGTTAATCCCTCGTTTCTATCCCTTTCCTTATTGCCTGTCAGGCCTGGCATAAATAACTAAATAAAAATACAAACATTAACAAGAATAGCCTATAGGCAGTGACAGGTGCTAGATTGGCTCATGGCGAAGGTGACCATATTCTTTAGGGCTGAAAGTCAGCAGCCCAGGTTTGAGTCTGACCCTCAGCCATTAGCTGCATGTCTTTCCTACTTTCTTGTCTACTCTTCACTGTCACTATCCCAAAAAGAAAAAAAAAACAATAACAGTGGCTTTATTAAATAAACTTTATTAAATATTTTGATGTAAAGTTTGACTATGTGATTGTTCAAGTGTATTTTCACTTCTCTTTTTTCTCTTCTTCCAGAAGTAGTTGTTGTCTGGTCAGCCAGAGCTCTCCAGCAGTCAGATGACAGTTGACTTGTATTGTAAAGAGACATACAGCTTTCTGAACTCCTTCATATCAGTTTCAATCACATCTATTTTGCCTTTGATCTCTTATTGCATATAATCTTCATGTTGTGTTCACATTGTTGTAATAAGCCCCTCTGAATTTGTGTGTTTATGTTCAGTTGGATATGTGCTTCTTCAGCGTCTTGACGTGGCTGTTGTGACTGGGCGCGTATATGTGCTCTGTACCTGAACATGTCCAAGTACTCTGTCTACATTCATTTGTAGTGAAATATATGTTACCCTGTAATTCATAGCCTACTAACCAAATTATGTGCAGTGTGAAAAAAAAAGGCACAACATAGAAGAGCCACAACAACAGGACAAGACTCAGCAGTACATCTGCATCTGAAGGAGGAAGGGCACTCTTTTGAGGATGCCAATGTTCACATTTTGGACAGGGAAGACAGATGGTTTGAAAGAGGAGTGAAAGAAGCCATCTATGTCCACTGTGAACAACCATCATTGAACAGAGGAGGTGGATTACGTCACCAACTTTCCCCCGCTTACAGTGCTGTCCTGAGCTCCCTTCCCAGACGTCTCAACCCCCATTCACACCTTTGTTCAGGTGACCTCAATAGGCCACATGAAACAATGGAGCGAAGTCCTAAATTAGTTTCAACTGAAACCACTGATTGAATGACCCACGCCTTCCTTCACACCTGGACACATGTGTTTACGCACATGAACAATAAAGGGTCACAACCACCTCCAGGGGACTACGTCCACAGGGGTTTAAATACCTGGGTCTCTCCACCATTTGGTTGAGAACTGAAGAAGCCTTTCGGATGAGAGGTGAAAACGTCTTCAAGAAACAAAAAGAAGTCCAGTCGCCTTTTTTCAAGCTCCAGAGGCTTCATTTTATTGATCCGACTGCACTCATCATCTTCTATTTTAGGTAAATTCATCACGTAATCTGGAGAAATGTAGATAGCAGAGAAATGTAATCACAAGCCTGCTGATAAATGGGGCTGAATGCAAAAGACTATTGAAAAACAAGTCTTTGCTTTCTATTCCATATATGTAATATACAGATTATGAAGAAGTGAAATATTTGGGCACTGGCAAAAAAAAAAAAAGGGAATATCTGTGGTAATATAGAAAAGTGTAAGCCAGTTTTAAACAGGTGGCTGCAGAGGGACATAATATTTAGGAGAATTTTGTTATCCACGATGGTCAAAAAATAATTAAAACTATAAATAAATTCAATTTTAAGTCTACATGGAAAAAAAAACAAACAGAAAGGGGTCGTGGTGAAAGCCTGGAAAAGCACCACAGAAGAATGCCAAGTTGAAAAGGATTTGCAGCTAAATATTGAGTCTGGTTCACTTTAATCTATTTTATCTGTCCCAATACTTTTGATCACCAAAGGTGCCATCCTCTGACCTCTGTATCAGATCCAGATGGAAATACCTGGAAATAAAAGCTGAGATGTTGATCTTTTCTCTCATATTGATCTTTTAACGCCAAACCCAAATGTGTTCATTCTACAGCAACAATAAAGGGCTCAACCTCGCTGTTCCAGGACTTCTGGAGGGGAGTGTAGTGATCACAGGTCATTACTACAGGCCAGTATTTACTGCAGCTGTTTATATTCCATCTGGACTCTGTGCCTTTGTCATCCAATGACTTCAGTCCACATCAGCTCCCCTTTAGTTACCTCTGCCAAGGAGGTTATGTTTTAGGTCGCGTTGGTTTGTCTGTTTGTTTGTCAGCAGGATTACTCCAAAAGTTATCAACAGATTTTGATGAAATTTTGTGGAGTGGTTGGAAATGACAAGAGGAATAAGTGATTAAATTTTGGCGGTGATCCGGATCACCATCTGGATCCAGGAATTTTTTTAAGGATTCTTCACTATTGCGGGATAGGGGGTTGTTGTCTGGGAAAGATGAAAGATTATTTCGCAGTATTTAGATACACGTATTACAGCGTCAGTGACCCTATGGCCTTGGTGGAGGTTTGCACTCTCTGAGTGCTTCTAGTTCATTTATTTTTTCCTGTTAGTTTCACACTGCTTGCTTTAATAATCACTGTCCTTTGATAGTTTGTTGTCATGCTGTGTATTTTATACAAACTGTTCTGTCATGTCTTTAAATGTTCACCATCTAGTGCATTAACCTCCAATTATTTTCTTATGTCATACTTTGAATACACACATATCTTTGAATAGCACAACAAAATATAAATGGTGGAATCTGAGCACACACATTGCACTCAAATGAAGGGTTCATTTATCCTTTAAATAACATTAGTGACTCAGTGCAGACATTTTTCCTGTGATGAAGTGACTGATTTTGTAATTCTCTGCATTAGCAGAAAAGGCGCGGTCGGTTCACATACACAACTCTGCTGCTTAACCCACAAACACAGCTTCCTTACAAACATGGCTCCAGAATAAACAGGCTTTCCAACGAGATGAGCAGCATCATTACGACAAAGAAATAATAAACCAAACACAAATATCCTAATTGTGCTGAGTTTAGTTGTACCTGTGATCTCTTTTGGTCACTGACCGGGTTTGTAGCCATAGGTGAGGGTAGGAGTGTACAGTAAATCCACCAATAAATCAACAGCCTCACCTTTACGCTCCGCTCTCTGTGGCCAAGCAAAAACACTGATCCATACGCATGATTGATGGAAGTGAATTTCAGAAACAAAAACTGTAACGGAGATACATTTTACTTTATTTTTTTTAACAAAGCATATGACAGAGATGCCAAACCATAGACAGCAAAAAAGATGCAAACAAACTGAAAAAACTGTAAATTACCTGGATGATATTGTGTGTTGTAAAGATCAACAAAGCATTCTGGGTAACACATTTCAAAGAGCTTTGCCTCCTTGCTGGGCGGCTTCACTGAGGACTGTTGTCTGTGTTGTCTCTTAGACGTGATGCTAATTGTAAGCTGGAGGATGTAACCAGGTAAAAAGTCTGACCAGCCAGAAGTTGTCAATATTGTTAAAAAGGGGGGGGATGGGTATTTATGAGGTAACTAAATCATGGAAATGTGACTAATGATACAGTATTTTGTCAGACTCTGCTAACAGAAGCCAGAGATCAGTGTTAACGTCAATCACATCAGTTCAGGTTGGCAAATATTTATGAGGCGTTTGATCCAGAGGCACCATCTTCATCATCAGGCGGACAGGCGACAAAGTCAGCCAACATCGATGCCATGGCTTCATCGTGCATCTGAAAGACAGCGACAACATTCACACTGAAGTTACAATCAGAAGACTATATCGCACTTAAAGCCCTTTACTTATCTAACACTATGGCTACGTTCACACTGCGGCCTGAAGTGACCCAATTCCGATTTTCTGTTAAATCCGATTTGTTTAAGTGGTCGTTCACATTTCCAAATATATGCAACTTGGATGTGATCTGTGTATGAACAGCAGATGAAGCTGAAAATGTCTCGCATGCATAGAGGACGCGATAACGTCACATGTAGCTAGCGCGCTTAATGTTTGCAGAAGTCACGCACGAGTTCCTTCCCTCGTCCGCGTAACGGGACCTGGCCACACACACAGGTCGCATTTGAAAAGAGCGGATCTGTGCTGTTCAAACTGGCATGAAAAGATCGGATACAGGTCGCATGAGGGGGTCACTTAAGGCTGCAGTGTGAACGTAGCCTAACTCTCAGCTCCATCAGGAGTTTGTCCTCCATCATGCACAACAGAGGACCTTTCAGACCTTCCAGAAGACAACCAGACCATGTTTTGTGCAACCTAATAATTTCATATCCAGGCCCGAGGTTTGGAAAGTGCACTTCTGAATATTGCTTGTGCCTTTAATGATAAGACAGTCTGCAGCATCTTAATGAGTGAACACCTGATTCAAAAGTAATACCTTTTTTTTCTCAGGACTTTGCTCCGCCTCTTCCTTGCCCTGTCCCTCCTCTCGCTTCCTCTTGACTCCTTTTCCCTCCTCTTCACTGCTCTCCACTCCTCCTCCTTCTGCCTCCTGCTGCTCTGCTTCCTTTTCGCTGCTCTGTTCAGTGTCTGCGTCCTGTCGTTCTGTCACATTTGGTTCTGCTGAGTTTTCAGGATCTCCAGTTTCCAGGTCTCCTGCTTCAGCAGCTTCGAGCTGTTCCTCCTGATGACTGGGAAGTTGGTCATGGCTCACACCGGCTTCCTCTGCAGGTTCAGCTTCTGAGTGCTGGAGAAATAAGCAGAGCCAGCTTTAGGTGGTTAACTTGTAACAGAGTTATAAAAATATCACCTTCTTTTATCAAATATTGGAGGAAAAAACATTTCTATCAGAGGAGGGTGCAGTAATGCTCCATGTGCTGTTATATATTACTGACCTTCACAGGTGGTTTTAAAGAGCAGCAACATTAGTGAAGTGCTTTTGTTTCTTTTTTCCTGTCTATGACAAAGGTCTACTTTCTCAATAGGGTGCTGCTGAAAGCAACAGCTTGGTTTCCGTGAAGTGTGTCATGGATATCAGTGGCCTTGATTGTACTGATAAACTTTTATGCAACCTTCTATTGTGCTGCTGTTTTCCCAGGGTTCCTCTTGCCACCCTTTCCCGTTTCCCCCTTTTTTCCCTCCCTTTCCTTTAATCTCCCGGTCTGTAACAGGCCTGCTCATACTACAGCTCACTTGTCCTTGGATTGTGGGACAATCTAAAGGTGCCTTACACCATTGCACAGTCTGCAGTCATGTGGTCCAATGAAAAAAGATTTTATTAGACAGAATGACAATTAAATCTGAAAGTACATGAGAACAGAGGCACTTTATCAGCTCAGGTCATCCACCTGTGCTGCTGTTTCACAAGCTATCATACTGTGTACTGGAATATTACGCATCACAGCCTAATCAGTGAGGCTGCAGCCTAGAACAGATGCTCCTATAAACAGACTGGATCTTGGATCCAAAATGCTGCAGCTAGAGCACAGACAGGGACTGGAATGGGAGGCAGAGCCTTCAGCTTTCAGGCCCCTCTTCTGTGGAACCAGCTCCCAGCTTGGATTCAGGAGACAGACACCCTCTCTATTTTTAAGATTAGGCTTAAAACTTTCCCTTATTATAAAGTTTGTAGTTAAGGCTGGAACAGGTGACCCTGAACCCTCCCTTGGTTATGTTGCTATAGGCCTAGGCTGCTGGGGGGTTCCTATGATGCACTGTTTCTTTTCATTCCCCTCTTTTCACTCTGTTTATACTCCACTCTGCACAAACTGCACAAAAGATGTTCCAAAAAGAAAAAAGCTGCATTGTTTTAAACACTCTGACGTGTATTAAACAGATGACATAAAGTCATCACTGAGCTTCAGAGGAATAAATAAGGAATTCAACTCTTTGAAGCTTAAACTTCAGCTTCTATCTATTCTACATTTCTTTCTTTAATGTAACTCAGTGCAGTCTAACACCTTTTCCCATCAGTGGGATTTTAAAGCTGCAGGAAGTACCTGTTGACTCTGATTGGTTGGCTGTTGAGATTCAGCTGCCGGCTCATTCTCCTTGGCTCCCTCCTCCCATGAACTCTCCTCCCCCTTCTGCAGCACTGCTCCTTCTGCATGTTCCCTCTCCTCCTCAGCCTCCTCCCTCTCCTCCATTGCTCCACCAGTGACACATAGGATCTGTGGCATAGTGGGGTCATCCATCCTTTCACTGTCCTCCTCCTCCACTTCCCCCTCTCGAGCCTCCTCGAGGACTCCAATGCTCTCCACCTCCTGCATCTTCATCCTGTCCTCTCCAAATAGCGCTCTGTTAGTTTGGATCTCTTCGATTCCTCCTTCTGCGTCTCCCTCCACATTAAAACCAGAAATCTGTCCTTCATCGACCTGTGCTTGGAGCAGCTTCCCCTCCTGTATCCCTGTTTCTCCATCCTTGTCTTCGACTCCCTCCAGTGGCGGTATGTCCCCATCCTCTTCCTCTTCATCTTCCTCCTCTTCTTCCTCCAGTTCTTCACCCTCTTCTTCATCTAACTCCTCATACTCCTCCCCATCATAAAACTCATCAGCTAACTCGCTTACATCCTCCTCTTCATCCTCCTCATCCAGCCCCTCCTCCTCCTCTTCCTCCAGCTCTTCATCTTCATCTATGTCCTCATCATCCTCTTCTTCATCATCAGTGCTGTTGATATTGATGACAGCAGAATCTTCACTGCTGGCAGGTGCAGCTGGTTGCTGGTGGAGGTGCCGCCCCTGCTGACTTAGCTGATTCTGGAGGTGCATCTGGAGCGGTATGCCCATAGGACCAGACTGGCTCGCTGTAGAGGGCTGCATAAGCATCTGCTGAAGCTGCGGTCTGCCAGACAATGACTCCCCCAGACCACCAGGTGGAGCTGTAAATGTGCTGGAGTTCAAAGGTGGAACCAGGGAGACCACTGAGGCACTGGGAGGAGGAAATGAGTTGATGGAGGTGGTGGAAGCAGTAAGCAGGGGGGAGGAGACGGCTAGGTCATTGGGCAGAGAGACTCCATCAATTGTGGTTGTGGCTGCTGTGGTTGCAACCATGGTGACAGATTCTCCTCCTGGCAGTGTGACACCAGCGCCACCTGGCGCAGCAGAGAGCATGTTCTGTGAGTTTGCTGCTGTTTCATCCTGCTGGGTCTCCATGTTTAGCATCCCTGGAGGAACAATGACCACGCTGTCATCAGAGTCGCTTGCTAAGGAGATCTCTACATCTTCTGCTTCCTCTTTGTCAAAGCGCACAAACACAGGTCTTTGCCCCTCCGGAGGGCCCAGCCCTGCAGGGTCTGGCTGGTGGTGAGCATGTGGGGACAGAATCATGTCTCCTGTGGTAGGGCCCTGGCCTGGCAGTCCTTGAACCAGGGAGAGGTGGTTCTCAAAAGAGCCCAGCAGGGTAGGAGGGCCCAGACCGAGAGAGTGACGGGAGGGGAAAGGAGGACCAGGGGCAGGACCTCCAAGCAGGGTTGGCAAAGTTAGTCCAGGGGCAGATCCCTGGGAAGAGGGGAGGACTGTAGTCGTGGCGGTAGGTTTCATGGTGAGGGGTGGTAAGGGAAGGGCGATGGAGGGAGTGCGGGGATGAAGGATCACGTTACAGATGGTCAGGGCCTCAGCACAGAATGAAGAGACCTGAGAAATGGAACAGAGGGGGTGATCAGCCTGTCGTTAAAAACTAAAAACATTAATGTGAACAAAACAGCTGCCACACCTGCACAGACACACAACTGTGATGGTTTTTTGCCAGGTCTGTTGGACTACAGTAAGAGATTCGTTTAGCTCAGTCCGACCTGTTGCTGCATTGAACCTAAAAGTTGGTATGTGCAAATCTGCCGGCTCTAACGCACCCTCACAATGCCCAGGTCTGATAATCACGCACACACAAAGGACATCAACGCTCCGCACAAGTTCAACTGGCTTATAGAAAGAAAACAGAGGTTTGCAGGTTGTTGTTAAGTTGTGAGGACATTAGTGTATGTAATGAAAGCAACTTTTTCTATTTATGTATTTTTATAAACAGTTATATATGATCCTTTAGTTATGATTCTGATTTTAAGTAGACTGCTTGGTGAAGTGATGATTCAGCACTGTCTGACAAGCCTAACCCTTGTATCCTACTGCTGCCATATGAAAGATGAACTCGTTTAGCTGAGAGAGACCTGTTGTGGTCATTTTTAAGTATTTCATATAATCCAGTACAGCTGATGGTTTCAGCATAGCGTGTCTTTATCGCTGATTGTTTATTTGGTTACTCAGAAACTTTGTAATCGCAAAATTGTTTACATTTCCCCAGAAAAACCAAAGCTTCCCATGGTTTTGCCAGGTCTCCTGTGCGGTTCATTATTACAGATTGCTGACTGAACTCCTGAGTAGCTGCAGCCTTTCTAACAGACTTGTGTACATCTATAAATATTAGGGGTGGGACTTTAACGCGTTAATTTCGATTAATTAATTACGGGGAAATTAACTAATTAAAATTTTTAAGGCATTTTAATCGCACTTTGCACCAGAACGTTTCTCAGTGCACGAGTTCCAGGCATACAGATTATATCGACGCACGATGTCAAAAATTCAGCGGCCGCATCGTTCGAAGGACCCGGCCCACGTCCTTCACAGCCCACGAACACCACAAAGGCCGGAAGTGAGCAGCTAGCCTTCATATCAGCTGCCGTCACCTGTGCGTAGCTCATGTCGCCTAGCAACCGTGAGTGCAAAGCACAGCTGTGTAAAAGCAGCTGGTTAAACGGAGAACAAACTTTTTCTCCTTTTTGTGGTTTAATTTTAAGTCTTTAATTCACAATAAGCTGTTAAAACAAGCATGACACATTTCAACATCAAGGAATACAGCTGAGCGAATGATTAATTTCCAACTATAACAAGTGAGACATTAATGTTGAATAAAACTATCCAGTTATGATGCTTAACTTTAATTTCAGATGTTTGCTTATCACAGGAGCACTTCCACCCTTCATTGGTCTGTGTAGCAGACTGGTGGGAAAATAAACAACATTTTGAAGTTTAAGCTTATGTATATTGATTTATTCATCAACTAAACTTAAATTAATATTTATCATGTTAAATATTGAAATGTGATTTAAATGCAATTAATTTCGATTAATTAATTACAAAGCTCCTAATTAATTAGATTTTTTTTTTTAATCGAGTCCCACCCCTAATAAATATTTCATGGTTTGGCTGAACACACAGATCAAGAACATTTATCTCTCCATCCACTCATGTTACTACACTCTTTATGAACTTTTTCCATGTTTTAAATGCTCTGACTCACCTTAACATTCCTGTCTGTGCGGCCATTACTGAAGATTGAGACCGCACTGGTCAAAGGTGGAGGCCAACAGGGTGACGGGACCAGGACCAGAGCCAGCAACAACCTGCAAATTCATACAGAGAAACTCCTTAACTCCAATATTCATTATATTACCACTATATTATCTGCCCCCACACACATATGAACCTGAGTAACATCCCATTCCTAATCCAGGGAGTTTAATATGATGTCGGACCACCCCTTACAGCTTCAACTCTTCTGGGAAGGCTTTCCACAAGGTTTATGGGAATTTCTGACCATTCTTCCAGAAGCACATTTGTGAGGTCAGACACTGATGTTGGATGAGAAGGCCTGGCTCACAGTCTCCACTCAAGTGCTTGTATGAATGTGTGAACGGGTGAATGAAGACGTGTTGTATATGCGCTCTGAGTGCTCACAGTGGTGCTATATAAGAATCAGTCCATTTGCCATGTATGATTACATATAATTAAAGTGAATTCTTGCAGCTAAAGAACAGAGGTGCCAGAATGGTGTAAAGGTTGGTGGTTCGATCCCTTGCCCCTCCAGTCTGCACGTGAGGGTCAGATGGCACTTAAAGGCACAGTATAAAGAGCTGTGTGAATGTTGCTTGGAGTATAAAGTGCTCAGGTCCATCAGGTCGCTCTGTAACAACTGCAAATGTGTTCTTTAACTGCTGAGAGCTTTCTTAACTGAAATGTTTAAATTTAATAGAAGCATTAATTAGACTAGAAGTTTGAAGACCCAAGTTCCAGCACTGTTCCCAAAAGTTGTACGTAAACACATTCAAATTCAAGCTGTAGCAGTTCAGACCCTAATCCAGTCTGATGAAGGCCAACACTTTGTTCATCGTTACATTCGTGTGTGAGTGAAGGAGTACCTGTACAGTTCCCGTCGAGTCAGAGCGCTGCTGTACTGCCCACTCACACTCCCTGCAGATTCACATGCATTGCTGCTGCACGACTGCTGCTGCTGCAGACGCACACACAGTGGCAGGACCACCTCATGGAGTCGCTTCAAGAAATCAAGGACACGTTATTGCTATTAAAAACATCAGAATGAGGTGACCTTGGGAGAAAAAAACCCCAAAACAAAGCAAAACCACTTATGTCAGAGTCTTACTTTACACTGTATTTACAGAAAATCACAATGTGTGCAACCTCTTGATCCACACACTGGTTATTTGCACCCTGCTGGAATGAATGAATATATGCTGCTGTAGCGTTAAGCATGCATTCATTATTTTGGTAGTTCAGAGTGAAAAATCTGCATTTTCTGTTCAAGAAATCATGTTAATGTTGCTTCAAATCACATTTACCTTGTGAATGTCGTCCTTTAAGAGTGTGCCGCTGGTCTGTATGATCTGCCTCAGAGCTATAAGGATGAAAAAAGCCATCTGATCAGATCTAGTATCAGAATATCATAAGATTAGGAAACCAATAAACTCACAATGTAAGATAACATTAAACTTAGTGTGCATCTCACCCCTGACAGCTGCAAGGCAGGTGTCTTGATTGGCCAGACGGTCCCCTTTCCTCTGAAGCGATGGCCCAACTGCATCTGCCATCACCAGCTGCTTTGTCCTCCGAGGGCCAGGTTTGCCTCCAGGAACAACATCAGCTGAAAGCCCAGCCCGGAGCTGGAGAACAGGACACCCCCCACACCCACACCCACACCCACACCCACACACACACACACACACACACACACACAGGAGAAGAAGAGGTCAACACTTTTGCCAACAGGGTGGCTGTAGCTGTAGGAGCTAGAGCAGGTCACCTATTGATCAGAAGGTTGGCAGTTTGATTCCTGGCTGCTTCGGGATACTGAACCCCAAGTTGCTCTCCGATGCAAGCGTTGGAGTATGAATGTGTGTGAATGTTGGACAATAAAAGCACTTAGCTCAGTTACTCATGGAAGTGCTTGTATGAATGGGTAAATGTAAACGTGTTGTTTAAGTGCTTTGAGTGCTCAGCCAGAGGATATAAGAACTAGTCCATTTACCAACAAACTCCTGGTTCCCCTCAGTTTCATAAAGGTCAGTGCTTAAATTTTTATTTTATTTTTTTATTGTACATTCAATACACATGCAAATTTAACCTACCTTAATAGACTCTGCCCCCGGGGTGATGTCACCAAGTAGGTGGTTAAAGAGGAGTTCTGAGTGGCCAGGGCTTCCCTGAAGGATGTTAGCAGATGCTCCAGCAACCTGGACCCACAGCTCCAAGGTTCTATACACAGACACCCGCACTGCACTGTGGGAAGGAGGAGAAGACACGAACACTTGATAATGTATTATTACATCATCTGCAGGGCTGCAGCTCAGACTGTAATTTCCCACAATGTTACTAAAACCGCCTCCTCCTTCCTACACAGCTCAGGATTTTCATTTAATCTTCCAATTACAACCTTCTTCCCTATCCTGGCCCTGAACCAAAGAACATTTCCTATCCTGACATTTAAAACATTAAAATTCTCCTAATAATAAAAAGGTAAATGGTCATCATCAATATTCTCCCATTTAAACACACATGCTGCTGCTCTGCTACACGAGGCAGTGTCTTGCTTAAGGACACTTTGGGGCATTGAGCAAAACAATGAGCCTACGTTAGCAGCAGCGCTTTCTTATTATTCTTCTGTTAGATTTCACAGCAGACAGTCGATTGCATGCAAGGCTTTTAGGAGCATCTGTAAATTGTAGCTACAACCATATCATACATACATATAAAAAACAAAAAAAACAAAACACACTCTTGCACTAGTCGCTATTAGCTGTGTATAAATGTAGCAGTTGTATAAGGCTGTCGGTTACCTGTAGGCCCTCTGTTGTCCCACACTGGCTTCAGGTAGAGGCGACCAAGCAGATAGTGTTTGAGAAAACAGCCTCTGTACTACTGCAGAGTACTGAACCATACCCACATGCACCCTGTAACACACAGTACAAATCAATCTGAAGTTGTACAACAAGCCTATTTAAAGCTGAAATCAGCAGACATCCTGTGCGTGTGCACGTGTGTTTAAGTACTCACGCAGCGATTAGACCTGACAGGACTTCGAGCGTGTTGGTGTGTATAATGGGGAGAACCAACAGCCTCAGACTTCCATCTCCTGTTAAATTCTGACACACACACACACACACACACACACACACACACACACACACACACACACACACACACACACACACACACACACACACACACACACTCTAGGATCAGTACTATTCACTCACACTAAAGTAACTCTGTTCATTACTATCCCTGTCTGTGTGTGTGTGTGTGTGGGCGCTCACTATGCTCTTGGAGCTGACGGCGAGGGCTCGGCACACCAGGTTGAGTATTAGTCTGACGGGCAGGCGAACAGCTGAGGCGGGATCTACTCTGATGGAAGGAAACAATAAAGGAATAACGTGAATCCCTGCTGCACATTATTGCTCTTACAGGCTTGATTAACCATTTCCACAACATTACAGGGGCCTCTGAAAGTACATATGACATGTCTGCTACATGTAACATTTAATGTCTGTCAGATGGACCCAGGCTATAAAAGTGTGAAGGCCCTGTTGTAATTGCACCGTTTAATATTATTTCTGCAATTCAATTTTCATGCTTTTTGAGGCCCTAAACATGCTCAAAAACTCATGAAACTTTGTGCATCCCTATTTCATATATTTCAATGATTTCAGACAAGGGGATAGCAAAATGGTTCTATAGCGCCACCTATAAATTTGCAGAAGACAGCTACACTAGCAACCTGTCCAGGGTGTACTCCACTTCTTGCCCTTCTCATCAGTACATGAGATGGTGGATAATGTCAGAGCAGATCCTGTGAATTATGCATTAAACACAACACACAGAACTACAGATAGAGAGGAGGCCTTTTGCCTCCGGCTGCTCTGTGTCTGTGAAGACTCTCCTACCCTAACACTCACTGACACATGGCTTTTATGTTCAGTGGAAAAAGGTGTAAGCAGCAGTCATCCTGGGATCTCATGACTATGTAGTAGTCACAGGTATTTCTATGTCCAGCTACATGGCACATGGCTGGATATTGTCCTCCCACAATTTTCCTTTTTTACACTATGATGCTATGAACATGTTGTCTCCTTCAGTACACACTAACATACCAAAGACCAAACTATAACTGGCCTCCATGCTCCTTTCTACTCGCCAGTGAATGTGTAACATTTTTTAAGAAGGTTTCCCAGGTTTAAAAACCTGTGCATATGCACAAATATTAGTTTTAAAAGGGTTTATGTGTAAAAAACAATGGGACATCCTTGACCTTAACCTAGGGCAAGCAAGGCTAACCAACAAGTCTTCTTGGGTTTTCTTTGCACAGCAGAATGATAACAGTTAACTACACGTAGAAAGATGTGGAGTTTTTCATGCTGCAAAATTCAAAAGTGAAATTTCATTTAATGAAGAGGCCCACGACTTCCATGTAGAATTAAAACCATCCACAAGGTCAGAGAGCACTATACGCAACAAAAACATCTGCTCTGGTAATCTGAGTGTGAGTGTGTGTGTGTTGTACCTAAGTGTGTGCTTGAGTGCCAGGCAGACAGCGGTGTATCTGTGCTGGAGCTGCAGAAGCAGCAGGGGATCGGTTTGGTCGAGATGAGGAAAGGCCAGCTCCACCCCGGGACCTTGATACTGCATTGCTCCATCTGTGACCGCAAAAAGTAACTGAGTAACCTGCACCATCAGCACACAACACTCAAGTAAAACCAGATAAAACTCATTACAGACTGTGATATTCATCTTAAAAACAGGACTTGGGCCACTATGTCATCAACATAGACAGAATAAAAGTCTGATATCAGATTTTATAGATTTTAAGAACAAAACCGCACACACTGGACAGGCTCTCCTGGGAAAATTTGCTCCAGGCCCAGGAACATCAGCAAGGCCTGTACAACAGAGGGGCTAGACTCAGACAATTCACACTGGGATACAAAGTGCTTGTACCACTTCATTTGTCCAGCTCTAAACTACTGTCCAAGTGGCAAGGGCCCTTTGTGGTCACATGACAAGTAGGGGACATTAATTACAAAATGGAGTGGTGGGACAGGGGTGGAGTCACACAGATTTACCACCTCAACCTCCTGAAAGCATGGAGAGAGGGAATCTCTCCAGCTTCCCTGGTGAAAGAGAGCTTAGTTTGGGCCTGAGGTGTCCAAGTCAATCGTTCCCACCTCACTCCACTGTCATGACCATCTTCTGTTGGCCCAGAGAGCAGATGCTACTGCATTACAACAGTGCTGGCCAGGTCATACCACCCACATACAGCACCACCACAAGTATTTAATCCCCAAGAAAACATGACTCGGTACTTGGTGGAGAAACCCTTGTTGGTGAGCACAGCTGTAGGACATTTCTTGTAGTTGGTCACCAGGTTTGCACACATCTCAGGGGTACTTGGACCCCACTTCTTGTTTACAGAAATGCTCTAAATCCTTTAGGTTTCTCGACTGTCGCTTGGAAACTCAACACTTTGGCTCCCTCCGCAGATTTTCTATAGGACTGAGGTCTGAGACTGGCTAGGCCACTCCATGACCTTAATGGGCCAATATGTTTTGGTCATGGTCATCCTAGAAGACCCATCCACGACCCATCTTCAGCACTCTGGCTGAGGGAAGGAGTTTCTTGTTCGAAATTTCACAGCACGTGGCCCCGTCCATTAGTCCCTCAGTGCGGTGAAGTCGTCCTGTATTCTTAGCAGAAAAACAGCCCCAAAGCAAAATGTTTCCACCTCCGTGCTCGACTGTGAGGATGGTGTTCTTTGGGTCATACACAGCGTTACTCTTCCTTCCAACACACTACATTTTAATTGATGCCAAGCCTTCACTGAATCATTGAGATGTTCACTGGCAAACTTAAGATGGGCCTGTACATGTGCCATCTTGGGGGGGGGGGGGGGGGGGGGGGGGGACTTTGCAGGCGCTGCAAGATTTCAATCCATTGCAGCGTAGTGTCTTACCAATGGTGCTCTTGGTGACTGTGGTCCCAACTGCCTTCAGATCACCAACGAGATCCTCCCTTGTGGTTTTCTCATTATTATCTTCACTGACTGAGAGTGATTGATGGTAATGTTATATTTCTTCCATTTCCAAATAGTTGCACCAACAGTTGTCACCTTCAGCTTCTTGCTGATGGTGCTGTAGCCCAGTCCAGCCTTGTGCGGCTCTACAGTCTTGTCCCTGAGATCCTTTGGCAGCTCTTTGGTCTCGTCCAGGGTGGTGGAGAGGTTGGAATGGAAGATAATGATTCTGTGGACAGGTGTGCTTAATACACATAAGTTTTTATGGTGGATGAATAGCTTAAAAACCTCCAACATCTTTTCCTTTTTTTTTTTAGGTTTTAGTTTTCAGGCATCATATTAGCTGCAGACACCACTGGACTTGGTTTAGGAAAATGTCACAGCTTAGATTAAAACAGATCCTTTTATAGTATAAACAACATATCAGAAATACTTTTCTGCTGCAAAGTGAACCCAGTTTGTAGCACTGCATCATCACTTCTGTCAGCAAAGCTCTCCAGCTGCTCCTCTGGTTTATAGTCTAGTTTTATAACTTCTTTTTATCGTGGCAGAAACAATTAAAACAAAGTTGAGACAGAGTTAAAAATGAAGTATTAAATATTTTAATTTTAGGATACACGGGAAGTTGGCTGGAGGGGAGACTGGTTTTAGTTCATGAAACATTTAGTTAACATATGAAGAACTTCTTGTTTTTATCTTTGGTTACTAAGGTGTACATGTACTTACTTCTTTTCACTTAAAAAAATTAAAATAATCAAAATATGTAATTTGTGAAAAACACAACAGTACATGGACAGAGAAAAAAAAAGCTACACCTGACACACAACCACTGCTCACAGAAAGACGCACCTGTTTCTGATCCTTGGTAGAGCTGAGCCAGCAGGCCGTTGGCGGAGGCCAGCAGGCAGTGAATCTGATTGGTCCAGCCCTCGGCTCTGCCGGCCCCGAGCCCTCTGTCCAGCACGCCGCCGAGGCAGGGCAGGCGACCATAGCAGTGACAGGCCATCTGACAGATTAACATCGAAACAAAGGGTTAAAACCTTCGCAAAAAAAAAAAAAAAAAAGACTTGGTACTTGTTTTGTAAGAATGTCAAACCTCTTGTGCTTTCCTGTTTGTGCTGTCCATTTTGCAGAGGAAATAGGCTGCTAGCTTGTCCTTAAAGCAAACAAAAAACAGGTGATGCTTACTATAGGCTGCATAATAGATCTGAAGTTTCCAAAGTCTAAAATGCATGTTTGCATTTATTTTGCTGATTGATCTGTCACACTCTAACTGTGCAACATGATGAACGGCACCAAGAAAAAAAAAACAGCCCCAACAGTCTCACCCTCAGGGACCCACAGGCTCTGGGATAATAGGTCATACAGGCGATCATTCCCTCCATGGCTGCCAGCTCACACTGGAATCAAAGGAGAATATGTAACTGCTATAGGGTAGTTCAGAAAGCTGAAGCTAACTGAATAATAACAGATTGATAGATCCAGTGTCTTCATGGCATAATTAAACATAATCACGATCAACCCAGTTACCGTCCTCACACCTCACCTCCGACTTGAGACCCAGCAGAGACGTCAGGATGCCCAGGATGGAGTTAAGGCCGACCTCTCTGGCCAGCTCTGCTAGCTGAGATGAGTACTGCAGCAAGTCCTTCAGGATGTTCACCGCCAGCTGGACTGTCTGAACTGGAGCCTGAGACTAGAAAAGGACATAAAAAGGTATTTTTATTAAAAGAAAAAGGCTGCTTTCATGTACAACCTGGGCTCCAACGGAGGAGGCGGTCCTCTGACCCCGTCCATCAGTAAGTGTCTGTATCTTACCTGTATGACTTGCTGCAGGGAGCGCAGCCAGGAAAGGCAGTGTTGCTGGAATAGATCACTGGAACTGTCTTTGACCAGCATGGAGAGCAGGCAGAGCCCCTCAAACCTGCACACATGCACACACACAGTTATGTTTCATTACTTTATCCTTGCCTAGAACCTTAATATTAACCTTAACTTTAAATTTTTATACTAAAGTTCATGGTAAGTTGGTTTTTGGCCAAAAAAGGAAAGCAGACATCCATTAAGAACACACAAACAGGAGCAACACAAACATCTCATCTCAGTACTATTGACCCCCAAAAAGAAAACTGGGAGGTTCTACAGCTAAAAGTAAATAACATAAAGTTAGACTGTGTGAAACACACATCCAGGAAACACAAACCTTTACTTAGAATTTTGGCACATTTCAGTCTTGTCGTCATTTCACAATAAAAATTGTTTTGGTAAAACATGTAAAACACCTTCTCACTCAGGTGGGAGATTGTTTCGATTTGTTACGGTGTTTTTTTACATGCCTTGCATCTATTTGACTTTTTGAGACTAACCCACCTGAACCCTGTTTTGGAAAATAAGAAAGGGATTTTTTTTTTTTTCCAGAAAACATTGAAATATTTAATGTACTAGTTACGATGTTCTTTCCCACTAGTTGTCAAGATTTGGGAGAACAATTTCCAAAATATTAAAACTCAAATTTACTGTTATAACATATAGTCAGGGGTGAGGGTGACCTAAACTCTCAGAGTTGGAATCTCTGGTCAGCAGGTCGGAGTTGTTGCCTTATTCTCTTATCATTTAGTTTGCAATTTTGCATGTTTGCAACTAAATATCCTTCAGTTTACATATGCATTTGTTTTATATCTGAGAAGTCCAGCTGGGCTTAAAGTTTTAGTCTCTCTTTTGATTGACTTCTTGAGAGTTTGTTGTTTTTTAAATTTGGCCATTATCAGACGTATGTGTCGCATCAGTTGACGCATGAATTCCACAGTGGAAAAGACACACAGGAAAACCCTGATATGAAGGATGCTGCTGTGTGCAGACACTTAATGAGCAGGTGCCCATGAGCAGACAGTAGGTGCAGGTTTAATTATGACTCTCTGTGAAGCAACTCAGTGGTGCTGTGAAGGTCCAGATTTCTATCCAGCTCAGTCTCTGGGCCCAAGTCAAATACCTCAGCAGGTGTCAGGTAACTCAGTTTAGTTCATCAGCAACATTATATCAACATTATTTCTCAGATATGTTGGTGTAAACGTAAATAAGGGTTTAAAAACACAGTGGCACTAGTGTGAGTCAGTGTGCGAGACCCACACACAGCTCGTATCATTTGGTCTCTGAAATCACACGAACAGCGTTTCCTGGACGTGCGCTCAGGTACCTCCAACCTGAACCACCACCATCGGAACACGTGACAGCCCGTGACGATCCTTTCTCACCTGGTCTTGCTCGAGCCCAGTTTGGCATTGCTAAAACCCACGAGACCCCCGACGGCGCACGCGCTCTGCGGAGATAAAATCAGAGTTAAAGAGCGGCAGAGGCCACACACAGAAGAGACAGAGAAGCTGTACCCGCTGCTGCTGTGTGCCCACCCTCAGCCCACCGAACAACAAAGCCCGCAGCGGCTGCGGCACCGCGGGAACGGGCCACGGCGCGCGCCCGGGCCGAGCTCTACCTGTGTCTGGAACACGCCGTGCTCTCTGTAGCTGGCCAGCAAGGCGGGCAGGTACTCCGGACGCTGCTCTTTCAGAACAGACACCAGGCCCTCAGTTAGTCGCATAGCAGACGGGCCATGCAGCCAAGCCGACGTAGCCATCTTTCCTCGCTGCCCCGCGAACGTCACTACTGTGCGACGTCGATTACGTCAATATTTAGCGCTCTCTTTGTTGTTCCCCTCATAGGTTCCCCTACGTGAACGCGCTTTATCTTAGCTTTCCTCTGTGGAACCGTAATTAAAGAGTGCTTTGGACCACGCTGCGAATCACTGAGAACGGCTGCTTGCTGCCTGCTGATGGCTAATGAGAGGCTGAGAGCGCTGGAGGACGTGGAGAAGGAGATCGCGATGGTGCTGCAGTGTGCCGGTGAGGAAACGCGCAGCCTCGCCTGCTCCTCACAGTTCTTCTGTTCCCCAACCGGACCGAGAGGTCCTCGGTGTTGTAGAACAGAGAGCTGGTTGATGAGATCTTCTCTCTTTGCTAAATTAGTCTCTGTAATGTGAGTGTGAGCGGGGACAGCTGTGAGTACAGGAGGGCAGGCCTCGGTACAGCTGTGACAGATTTGGGTTCAGGACAGAGTCTGGTTGCTTTCTTTGGTCTCTGCTGTGGGAAGTGGAGCGAGGCTGGTCTAGTTCACAGGGAAGAAAGAAGAAGTTTTTCTTTGGTCGTTGGCTGATTTATTTTTTTTTCTTTCACCCATTTTCAGTCCAGTCCTTGTGCCTGACCATATTCAGAGAATTTTGGTCTGTTAAGTCACTCAAGTCTAACTTATGAATTATTCAAACATTAAAAAGGCTCCTAACTCAAGGGATGAACCAGAGTTGTCTACAAATAACAGACAGCTCAGCAAAGAACCAGTTTTAAATTATATTTTTAGAAACTTTGTTGCAAAAACACACAATTTGTTCCTATATCTTTAACTCAATCTAAAAAAAAATGCCAAAGATGGTGCAAGAATACAAATTGTATTAACAAGGTAAATGGACTGGTTCTTATATAATACTTTTCTACTCTACTTTGAGCACTGGAAGCGCTTAAGTGATTGCCTCAGCGAGCTGATAGCCAGTTACATTACACATTTCAGCATGGTGTGCAGTGTGTCCTTAATGAAACTGGACAAGTGGAAGACAAAAGACTTGGCATAAAAAAAAAAAAAAAACCTATCTGGAGCAGATAAACAGCATCTGAAACAGTATCTCTCAGGTCCTGTCAGGACCTGAGAGATACTGTTTCAGATTTATCGGTTGATCAATCCACTGTTCACTCAAGCCTCATCAGAAATGGTCTCAGTGAAAGGGCGGCTGTCAAGAAGCCATTCTTAAGGAAGAGGAACAGGGAGAAAAGGTGCAGTAAAAGCATACCTGAATAGAAAAATACAGTTTTACAATGTCAGTCATGGATTGGCGTCCCCAGAGGCTGGAGTTTAAAGCAGTGTGGATCATCCTGAAGAAGAGCTTTGAAGGTCCTTTAAGAAGCCTGGAGAAGTATTCCTGAAGAATACTAAAGAAATGACAAAGCTGCCTCAGAGAGAGAGAGAGGTGGAGGTACCAAATATTGGCTTGCAGGCCTGTTAGACACTGTTTTTGCCTCACATGCTGCATTACAGTTTCTGTTTGCACATTTCAGTAAATCACTGCATCTATTTTTCCAACACAATATTAAAAGAAATGAGGGGAGGCTCAAGACTTTATTCACTGTTATTGTACCGTACACACACACACACACACACACACACACACACACGTCTTGTTACAATCCTTAGCAATAAATCCCACACAGTACTGTGGGGTGGCATCCCATTATTCAGACTGCAATCATCCAGTCCAAGAAATAATTTTTTCATCATAGTGACTGAGCAGAGACGGATAAAATGTAAAACTTTATGGTTAGAACTGTTATTTTTACACCTAAATAAGACATCAAATCCTTAAGTAAGCTTTCTGTGTTGGTGTCTAATCTGTGAATCATTTTTTGGCATGCTTCAAACTTTAGGTCACATTTCTCTGTTTGTGTTTGTCCTTGCAGGTAATATTGTTCTTGAACTCTCCAAAGATAAACACAATGCCAGCTTCCTGGACCGACAGCTCGTCCAGTTCCAGAACTCAGTCAGCCGAGTGGAGAATGAACTGAGTGCCCAGATCCGCTACCTTACACAGGTTAAACACACAGCTGGAGGCCACAGCAGATTCATTTCATAGTTATTAAAGTACTACAAAAATCAATTTATATCTATCATCTACCTATGAGCCAAAGCTCGGGCTGCTTTAAACCATCCATTTTTCTTTACTCTTGTATCTTTTGAGGTCACAGAGAGGGAATATCTTTAATATGTCCCCTTGGCACACAGCTCCAACAGCAACTCCACTCACCTGCTGTCTAGACTCTGGTTAAATAGGCAGTTTCTCTTAGGAAGGTTCCTAACTGAGTGAAGTCCCCTGGAAGCATCTGTGTGTCAGCCATAATAAGAGCTGCTGCATCAGCTTCTTTAACAGAAGATAAACTGAAGCATCCTTTATGAAATGACCCACAGTTCAGCTCTTTGTTCATTAAGCTTCCAACCTCAGTAATGAAGTGATATTTTTCTCTCTTATTTGACCTACAAGAAACAATGTGGTAAACCAGTTAAAGTGGCATTCAGTTAGTGAGCAGCTAAACCTGATTTAATGAGCATTACTATTCAATGAGTTCATTTTCCCTTGTGCTGCAGCCTGGTGGTGCTTTAGTGATGCATTCATGGTGCACACATGAAATAAAGTTGTAGTCATGGCACTCAGCATCTGGCTAGTGACAGAAGAGCGGGAATAAAAGGAGTAGGGTTTTTTTTTTCTTCTTCTTCTTCAGTGGTGGTAATTTCACAAAGCAACTTTTGAAACAGTTCAACAAATATCACCAAACCCTGAAACTGTCTCTGTGCAGTTTGATCCAGAATGTGTCTGGTAGGTCACATACAGCTGCTATATTTCTCAGGGAGAAAATATTAATGTGTGACAGAGAGAGATATGAGAAGGTAAGAGATTAATTTCAAGGGTAAGGATTCAGGAGACAGACATGATGATTGGGTTTTCTCTGTATTATGTAGGGTCTTTACCTACAATATAAAGCACCTTGAGGTGCTCTCTGAGCACTCGAATTCTCTTTTACATCTTTCCTTGACCGCTCAGTGTTTTCCACTGAGGTTAAAAAAAAGTGTTTAGGAAAAGATATAGAATGTAAGTTTTGAACTATTCAACCTTTTGCTTGCAAGAAGCAACCAGTAAACCGAAAAACAAAAGGTGCTGTTTCAAAGAAATGATGGGAGGAAAGACTACTCCAAGGGTCAGTAGGGATTCTTTTGAAATATGAATCCAACAGAGCTATTTAGTAAAGCCCAAGAAGGAAATGAAGCTAGAAATACACAGAATAGACCTGCTTTAAGAGTACAATTGTAGAACCAACTTAAAGTGTCTCAGTAAAATGTGTTACTGCACACTGCCAGAGCAGCTTCAGTGTGACTTTGCATAGATTTTACAGACTTATGGAGCTGTGAGGGAGGGTGATGCAACACAGTTCTTTCAAAACATATCCAGTACCGGGCTGGTACTGGATATGATGTTGGAGAACACTGCCCAACACTCCGGTAGATATCTGGTGACTGTAAAGGCCATTACCTGTGATTCATGTCATTTTCAAGCTTAATAAACTGGTTAGTCTCCCACAGGATGTCATTGTCATCATGTGGGAGACTACTCCCATCAGAACAGAAAATCATTAATGATTCACACTGACCCCTGACCCCTGAGGGGACTAGTGGGCCTAAACAATGGTTCTCTTTGTGCTTTTGAAATCATTTTAATATATTTATTTCTTTAATTTATTGTTACATGGGAAATGTTGCAGACTATAAATCTAACCCCATAGATGAACATCACAAATACAGCTGATGTAGCTTTTTTTTTTTTTTTTTTTTTCCTCCAGGTAGCTACAGGTCAGCCTCACGAAGGTTCTACCTATTCAGCCAGGAAGGACTGTCAGATGGCGCTGAACAGAGCCGAGTACGCCAAGGTCAAATTGGGTGAACTGGGTCGCACCTGTGAGGTCATGCTGGAGCAGCAGCAGCAGACATGAGAGCCAGCTGGCTGCTGGGATGGAGATCGCTGGGCTCGCGATGCCACACCACTTTCAGATACCTGATGCGAGACTCTCCAGATTTCCCACTTGTGCCACCTGTGTTTAAGACTTTTCACAGCCCCTTCTCTCTGTTATTCAAATACTGGAGTGTTCCAACAGATGTATACAAAAACTTAAGTGTTTTTATACCTGGGCCTGTGTGCGCCGTGTTTCTGTGTAATTATGTCATCAGATTGAGGAGCAGGTCTAATGTAGAAACTGTTTTGATACTTTTAATAAAAGTCTTTTTTTTTTAAAAGGGTTCTGTTGCAGCTCAGGCAGAGAAGGTCATCCATTAATCTAAAGGTCCATGGTTCAACCTCTGACTCCTCCAGTCTGCATGTCAAAGTGTCTGAGAAAGATCTCAGACACCCCAGAATACTCCCGTGTACCCATCAGTGATGATGTGCTGTATGCATATTATCAGTGATGAAATGTAGATTGAAAAAAGTCAAGAACTAAGAGCACCGAGTAAGAAAATCTTTGAACCACAAATATCTACACTCGTTTTCTCTTTCCTTTAAACTCAACATTTCCAATAATCCCTCCTGTCATATTCTGAGCATGTCTTAACTTACCATCATGTGCTGATTGTAAAATTAAAAACAGGCTGATGTTAAAGAAAAGAAAGGGGGAAAAAATCCAGAACCTGTTCAGCCTACATTTATTTACCCAGCCTGCATCTCTCCTGAAACTTTGGTAGTTTTTGTATAATGACAGATGGACATTTGCAGACCAAGACTAATGTCGTACACAATTTTAAAGAAAGCAAAACAGGTCCTCACTAGATGTAACGTATGGATCATTTGGCAGTGCTCCTGTAAGTTTTTCTCATTTTTTGTGTGTGCTCTCAGTGACTGACAGGCCCCACTGAGCAAAGCTGCAGGATTTCTTCTCTGACCTTAAACTGGAGACTGGAGGGCGCTGCCACTGCTGACCCCAGGCTGGTTTTTTTTTTTTTTTCTCACTTGATTTTTTTTTTTTCTTCATTTATTCAATAACTGTTACCTCTGAAACTTTTAGATTTCTAAGTAAAGGAAGGCACCGCTCAGTCGCTTTACTGTCACATCTTTCTGCCAATCCAGTGTGAGAAGAACTTCCCATCTTTGGTTTTATGTGGTCATGTAATCCACTTGCTTCTCTTTACGACATTCTTCCTGGAATGAATTTGAAGAAGTCCTGAAGGAAACACACGTTTCAAGAAATGACCATCCAGGACCTCGAAACAGGCCTGGATCAGAGCCAAGGGGAAAGAAGTGTGGTGGAACGTTACTGCCATCAGCAGTTCTCAGTCATGTAAACCAATTATTTCCAAAATGTAAAACTATTTGTCTCACTCTTAACTCTGGATTTAATCGGCTTAGTGATTCAATAAGCTTTTGTTATCTTCCATTCAGCAAGTGAAACCAACGACAACAAAATAAAGACATTTTGTGTTTACACTTTAATTCATTTGAGTAAATATGAAGCCCGTGGAGTATCCTTTAGTATGTTTTCTAAATATTTTGTTTAGTCTTCAAATGACATTGTGGCAAATCTCAGTCTGATTACAGTAACAGGTGTAGAAGCTTGCCTACGCCCTACATAGCAAACATTTCATCATAGTAATCAGAGGAAAAATATAAAAACAGATGTATTTGGAGACACTAAAAAACATGAACAGGAAATGCAGATGAAAAACATCCTACAGGATGTTTCAGCATAATGGGAGCAAGACTTAATATTGTTAAATTCGTCCAGTGAATTTGTTGGCTGAAGATTAATTTATTTTTAGTGATCAGGTCCAACTGTGGCCTTCAGTGTGTCCAAGAGAGAACAGCTGCAACCATCACTGCTGTAATTGAGTAATATATTTGACATCATTTTGAAACTGTTTCCATTTCATAATTTAGTCCCCAGAGTCTTTTTTCCAACTTTAAAACATTCTGTTCAAGGAATATCTTGCTCCCAACATTACAGTTTTTTTTTCTTCAGAAGATTTGATTAGTGAGAGTGCATCTATGTTTTTAACTGCAGTGAATATTGAAGACAAACTCCAAAACTGCCACGTGGCATTTACAAGAATGTGCTTCAGTTTTCTTTTTTCTCTCTGTGAGAAGGTCAAAACATTCTGAAGATATCAGGAATGACATCACAATTAAAACAATTAACTGCATTTTAAACAAGAAAAGTTATGTTACTGAGCAAGTATCACCTACTTAACCCGGTAGAAGGCACGATCATGATCGATGTCAGCTCACCCCATTGATGTGCATTCCACACAAAATAAAAGCATTCCTATTTATGCATCTGACGTTCTGTTTGTTCTGCTCCAGATAGAAAACGCATCCACTTTATTTCATCATGAAGACATCACAGAAGAAGAACACTATTAATCCTGTTCACTGTCACACAGTTATTAAGTGGGCACCGTTTTTCTATTTTAACAGTGACCCTTGAATTTGACTCCAGTGACCCCCATATACAACCCCAACCTTGCTTTGGTCATAAGCTATCTACCCATGAAGTTTGGTAAGTGTAGGCCACACAGTTCTCAAGTTATTGAGCGGACACTTCAGTGGGCCCCGCCCGAACACCGCGGGTGTTCACATCTTTCGACAGGCGTATAAAAATCAATACGAACAAGCAACAGTTAGAGGTTCCTGTTATTGCTCTCAACAGCTGTACTGATAACTGCAGACAACTGCTCACCTCTTGAACCTCATGCTCTGATATTAAAGCAGCAGGTTTAATACTGACACCAGCAGAAAGACTACAGGCAAAGCAGACACACTTTCACCAAAAACATGTTAATGTAACTCCATTAGGCCACAACCATAACCCTGACCACCTCTGTCCATACACTAACATATTATAAACTAATACTTCACTGCAATGATTGTAATGCCTTACTGTTCCTACATGTAGTAATCCAATTACAGTTACTTATTAAACTATTCTGTCATTTGGGAGGACGCAACAAATAGGACATAAATGGAAGAGCGGGCTGTGACTTTTAGTTACTTCTAGCTGCATGAAAGGACAAAAAAAGATCTTGTCAAAGATGTGTGTGTGTCCTCCTTATGAGGATAGTGACTGTTTTTATGTATAAAGTAGTGCATTAAGAAAAATACACTAATAAGCCAAACTCTGCTGACATACGTCAAGAATAATTGCGACAGTGCAGTTATAACAGTGCAACTACTAAAATCAGATGGTGTGAGGATCACTGGTAACCCTGCAAAATGTAAGCAATGTAACTATTTTGACAACTTTATCAAATTTTTTTTTTTTTTTTTTGACATTTGATTACTTCTTGATTGCCTAACCAGTGTCTTACTGGGCAGTAAAGTATACAGACACTAAGAAGAGGTGCAAATTCAAACAAAAGAACCAATCAAACAGCACTCTAAAATATAAGTATATGCTGGTCAATGAATGGAGCCTGTCCAGATGCAGAGACAGCTCCCATAACTCATCCAAACCTTCACAGTGTTGCACTAAAGTTTGTCTAAATGTATGCCATAAGAATACTTTCCAAAAGAATCTGGCAACAAGATCCAAACCAACAGAATGAATTATACATTAATTCTGCTTTTTAGGGTTTTTTTTTTTAAGGATGTATTTAGATGTAACCCCTTTAATGGCCAATCTTTTTTGTTTATTAACAATTTAAAGTTACTGTCATC
Source organism: Archocentrus centrarchus (assembly GCF_007364275.1). NCBI lineage: Eukaryota > Metazoa > Chordata > Actinopteri > Cichliformes > Cichlidae > Archocentrus > Archocentrus centrarchus. The sequence continues at coordinate 614,329 of NW_022060254.1, forward strand.
TGCTTCTATTACAGACACATTTAGCAGGCCGTACAGATTATATGATACAATTTAACATCATGTAACAAGACTCCAGAGCTCCGTCCTTAAAGCTCTGGCTGTCAGCTTCATCTGTTCCCCTTCTTTAACATTATCTTGTTGGGCTTGAAGTGTTTGGTACCCCTGCTAAACGAAGGGATTCTCCTCATCTTTGAACCCTGTTAACCGCAGGCGAGCAAAGTCTTCAAACACAATGTCATCAGCCAGAGATGAAGTACTGAAAAGAGGACAAAAATCTCATAGCACACCTTAACAAACACACACCAATTTCCTGTAGAAATTAGAGGCACATATTAGTTGTAGTTTCATTTGGAGTGTTCATATTAATAAAACAATAAGACTTATAAAAGGTGTACCACAATGTTCTAGCTATACACCTGCACATACAGTACATTTGTATCGTATCTGCAGAACTGCCGTACATACACTTCACGCTAAACACAAAACAAAACAAGAAAAATTCATAACCTTCTCCAGAAATAACAGCATTTAAGTGCAAAAGACAGATTATGATATTCTTGCACAGAAGATGGAATTAAATCCAAACCCTTTGGTGAGTCAGTGAATGATGCTGCTGCATGTTCAGAGGAGTCAAAGCACTGAGAGCCCTGCACTACGAAGCAGGATGTTGGCTTATCCAGGTAACTTCGGGGTTAACTCTGGGTTTTCTATGAAGGTGGTTAACTTCTTACTGGGATAAATCACTATGGTAACTTATGCTGCAAACCTACCCTCTCTATTTTTAAGATTAGGATTAAAACTTTCCTTTATGATAAAGCTTATAGTTAGGGCTGGATCAGGTGACCCCGAACCCTCCCTTAGTTATGCTTCAATGGGCCTAGGCTGTTGGCGGATTCCCATGATGCACTGAGTGTTTCTTCTTCATTCACTTCTTTCTCTCTGTTTATACCCCACTCTGTATTTAATCATGTTATTATTAATCTCTGTCTCTCTTCCACAGCATGTCTTTTGTCCTGTCTCTCTCCCCTTGCAGCAGATGACTGCCCCTCCCTGAGGCTGGTTCTGCTGGAGGTTTCTTCCTGTTAAAAAGGAGTTTTTCCTTCCCACTGTCACCAAGTTTCAAGTCATTTTAATGTTGGGTTTTCTCTGTAATAACTGTATGGTTTTTACTTTACAATATAAAAGCACCTTGAGATGACAGTTGTGATTTGTTGCTATATAAATAAAATTGAATTGAACTTTGTAGTGCAGGGCCCTGAGGTCTGCGAGTAAAAATGTGCAAAACTGGTTTAAAATAAGTCTCTTCTTTCTTTACACACACACACACACACACACACACACACACACACACACACACACACACACACACACACACACACACACACACACACACACTTACTTCATATCAAACTCAATGAGGTTTGTATCCACTGGAACATCAGCTTCTGCAGCAACTGAGGAAGAAAGAAGACATCCAGTAATTTAGTTACAATAATCCATCACACAGATCAAATATCATGAGCAGGGCCTGGTGCAGATACCTAAAATCACATTGTAGGTGCCTGTTTCTGTTTTGGAGATAAAAGCTCACTAATCCACGCCATAATAAATTCATTTGAAGGCTACACTTACTGTTTGGGTAAAGCTAGTTTAAGGAAACGTTAGGACCATTCTCCAAAATGAAATGAATGTAGGTCAATGTAAATCCCTGTAAAATGCTGAAAAGCCAAGTGTGTGTGTGTCCTACCTGACTGGGGATGGGAGGTGAGGCTGTCAGCAGGTTTGGGATGCATCAAGACAAAAGGCAGCTCCACTGCTACATCCCTACACACAAACACAATATATGGTTATACACTCATCAAGCATAACATTATGACCACCTGCCTAATATTGTGTTGGTCCCCCTTTTGCTGCCAAAACAGCCCTGACCCATTGAGACATGAGCTCCCCTAGACCCCTGAAGGTGTGCTGTGGTATGTGGCACCAAGATGTTAGCAACAGATCCTTTCAGTCCTGTAAGCTGTGATGTGGAGCCTTCGTGGATCAGACTTCTTTGTCCAGGACATCCCACAGATGCTCCATTGGACTGGGATCTGGGGAATCTGGAGGCCAATCAGCACCTCAAATAGTAAATGGACTGGTTCTTATTTAGCACTTTTCTACTCTACCTGAGCCCTCGAGGAACTTTATACAGCATGTCTGATTCTCACACACATTCATGCAAGAACTTTAAGCAGCCAAGTGTTTTTGTATCTATCACACACTGATGAACACATCAGGAGCAACATTAGCATGCAGACTGGAGGAGCTAGGGATTGAACCACCAACTTTCTGATTAGTAGATGACCTGCCCTACCTCCTGAGCTACAGCCACCCCAAAGTAACATCCACATAGAAGGCAGGACCCAAGGTTTCCCAGCAGATCACTCTGCCTCCATCTGCTTGCCTTTTTCTTATAGTCCATCCTGGTGCCAGGTGTTCCCCAGGTAAGTGATGCACACGCACTCGGCCATTCATGTGATCTAAAAGAAAATGTGACATCACCTTCTTCCATTGCTCTGTGGTCCAGTTCTGATGCTCATGTGCCCGTTGTTGGCACTTTCAGTGGCTGGCAGTGGTCAGCATGGGCCCCCTAACTGGTCTCCAGCTTTGCAGCCCCATACACAACAAACTGTGATGCCCTGTGTAGTCTGTTATCTTTTCATCAGAACCAGCATTAACTTTTTCAGCAGTTTGAGCGACAGTAGCTCGTCTGTTGGATCAGACCACACGGGCCAGCCTTCACTCCCCACGTGCATCAGTGAGCCTCAGCCACCCATGACCCTGTTGCTGGTTCACCACTGTTCATTCCTTGGACCACACCCCAAAAGAGCTGCAGTTTGGGAGATGCTCTGACCCAGTCTATCACAATTTGGCTTACATCAAACTCACTCAGATCCTTACACTGCCCATTTTTCCTGCTTCTAACACATCAGCATTGAGAACAAAATGTTCACTTGCTCCCTGATACATCCCACTCACTAACAGGAACCATGATGAAGAGATAATCAGTGGTATTTACTTCACCTGTGTATAGTCTTATAATCATATTTCCTGGCTTACAAAGGTTTCTTTTTGGTTACTAGCTCTATCATACATTTTGTGAATGTACATTCATATTATTTATACAGTAAAGACATTTTTTAGCATGTTTTCAGTAAAACAGCAAATCCATTTTCAGAAACCACTACTATGGAAAGCCCACATGTGGTGCCCTACCCTCCACGAGACACCACCAGTTTGACTTTAACTCTGTAGGAAACCAGGATCCCCATTGTCTCCTTGTTGCATCCTTGTTTTACTCTGTAACAGACACAAAGCACATGTGACGCCAGCATGAGAAGAACAACAAGTGATACAATAAATGATCTATGCTGGATTGTAAACCCTTCTCTGTGATGTTTGTGTGTGTGTGTACATGGTGCTGGAGGCCAGGTTGGTGTCCTCATGCTTTAGCTTTCCATCCAGGGCCAGGCCTCTCTTTTCTCTGTTGGTACCCAACATGGGGGTCAGAGTGTAGACCTTGCAGGTGGTGGAGCTTGGGGCAACCTGGTCACTGAGGGTGGAGGAGAATAAAGGTGGGGGAGAAATGGAAAGCAGAGTTTCAATGGACTAAACAACAGACTAAAGTATAGATAAAAAAGATGATAACAGGACAGAAGGTGAACCTACTCAGCTTCGATCTGGGCAACAGGACACTTATACTGAGCCGTGGAAAACAGACAGATATCTGCAAACTGACGAACTGAGAGGAGAAGATGAGAATTATTTGGTGTACTTTGTATTATCGTTCTTCCAAGTTAGCTCTGGATAGGTTTAAGGGTGAGTATTAATAAAATCCTCAAACAATAAAGCAACATAAAAGCAAGGTGACAAGACCCCAAAACATCACACAACATGTGGAATACGGGCATCTTAATAAATACAACCTCGTGCTGTGTAAAATGTAAATAAAAAACAAAACTACCCAGTCTGAGATACTGTGGCCTGAGATGGTGGATGTGTTTAATGATAATTTTCCATAGGTTCTTCTTCAGTACCAGTGGCTGGACTGTGTTAAACGTTCTTGAGAAATCAAAGAATATCCTCGGGCAAAGGCTTCAAATGCAGTTAGGTGGTGGACTGGTCCTACTGCTGTTGGATGCCTGGCCCTGAGGGTCAGAGGGTTTGACAAATAGTGTTTGCTAAAAGGCCTCACCAGCTGTGCAGGAGCAGCTTGAACAGGGGCTCCATTGTAGGACAGGGTGTCGGGCAGAGGTGAGCCTGCAGATCAGAGGAACTGACCGCCCAAAAGCACTGGAGCAATGGCTGGACGAGTGAGGATGGAGAGATCCTTTCACCTACAGTCTCAGGTGACCAAAGACTAGTCTCCCCAGCACCTTCATCACATGTAATGTGAGGGGAAAGCGGTCAGTCGTCATTAAGCTGTGATGTATGGACTTCTTTGCTACAAGACTCAGATGGGATGTTTTTCCATAACATTCCATAACTTTTTCTCCTGCTTTAAACTTTGGCTGTACATGTGACTCAGGATCACTTACAGCTGGCCAGCTCAGGTTCTCAGAACCTGGGGGTTGATGCCATCAGGGCCTGCAGCCTTGCCATAGTATAGCTTTTCTAGCTGTCGCCCAACCTGGCCAGACGTCACAGTCAAGCAGGGGGCATTTATCAGATGAGGGGTGGCCAAATTGCAGAGTACACTTGGGGAAAAGGCTTTGACAAAGCCACAGGGTGCCACTGGAGAAGGGCAGAAGAGGCACATGCAGCTCCAGAGGTTCAGGTTAGAGACCCCTGGTCCAGGTTTGTCCCCAATCATATGACTTTATCACAGTGCATTCAGGAAACACTGAGTTTGCAGGAATGGAACTGAGGAACATACATAAAGACAACCTGAAAACATAAAACTCTAAAGTCAGCTGTCACCAGCATGAAGGCACAATTGTACCATATGATTAACTTCTTTTAGTTGTCAGCTTGAAGTGATAATTGACAGTGTGAGGCAGGGAGTGCTGCTAGAGTAACTACTGTAGATACCTGATATCTTCACTTTCTTGACAGTCTTGGTGGAGTTGTTGGTGACGCGGACATTGACACTGATGGGCTCACCGTGGTAGTACAGCTGCAAGGAGACAGAGACTGAGTACTGTGTGTAGCCCACTCAAATGGCAAATCAAACAACACATCAAACTGTGCGACTGTGTTACCTGCTTATCCAGTGAGGCCTCCAGGTGTAGAGATCTATCAGACATCAGGAAGCTGCGACTGGTTTCCGCCATTGGCTGTGGACCTGACTTTTCCGGGGCATACTGAACCTTTCTGATCACCAGATGCACTGAATTCCTACAGCACATTTACAAACACAACATATCTTCACCTTCCATGGGTCAGCAACAGCGCTCACCCGGCATTTCAAAACAGTGCAAAATATTGGCTACTGGCAGCTAGTATTAAAACAATCAAATCAGTGCCATGAGCAGCCTTTGGTGTTTGTTGGAAGACCACATCATAGTTCTCTCTTGGACAGTTTGTTAGCTTAGTTATAGTCTCAGGTTTGTGAATGTTTTGGACCTTTGGTGAATCTTCTCCTCCGCATTCTTAGCGTAGAAAGCCCGAAGCTCATAGTCCACACCACATGCTTTCCCAGTGTCCTCTGGCCCTGGCTGAAGGGTCACCGAGCAGGGCAGGTTTTGGGGGATCTGCAATACCCAAACACAAAAATGAGATGAAAATGTTCAGGTCTTATCTTCAGTTACTTACACTGAACACTTTTTTCTTACACTTGTTTCACTGTAATAGGTGAGTTTTTTGCTCAAACTTATGGTTATGAATTAACCATCAGCATTTAGATTGGTAACTATGAACCCCGCTTTTCACTGCGGGAAGAAACTAATACTTGGACTCTTTTTCTGTATTGCTATTTGTAACTGGCCCTAGGTAGGTGAAATTGTGGCAGCTCTCTCTCTCTCTCACCCAAAGACTGCATGCTCCATGGTGCATGGGTGCACGTGGCCCAAATGCATACAAATAAGTGTACAGCCCTCTCTTCCTCTACCTCCCTCAACACAGTCCCCAACTAAGCAGCGAGAAAGAGGCAAAGGAAAGAACAGAAAAGTGACTTTGAACATGGTTGTTGGCCCCAGATGGACTAGTTTGAGTGTTTTGAATTGAATCATCTCTGGATTTTACAGAGGATGGTCTGAAAAAGAGAAAATATCCAGTGAGCAGCGCTTCATTGGGCAAAAATGCCTTGTTCACGCCCGAGGTGAGAGGAGAACAGCCAGACAGTTTCAAACTGACAGGAACTGTAACTCACACTACTTGTTACGACCAGGATGCTGGTGGCAGTGTGAAGGTATCAGGAGTGCTTAGTACCAACATCGTGAACATCTTTCAAACTTCACAGCCTGCCTGAGTATTGTTACTGACCATGACCATCCATTTATGACCACAGTGTACCAATCTTCCTATGATTGTTTCCAGCAGGATAACATGCCATGTCACAAAGCTGAGATCATCTCCAACTGACTTTACTGAGTCAACTGGCAGCCTGCACAGTCACCAGATTTCAATCCAACAGGGAACCTTTGGTGTGTGATGGAAAGGGAGGTTTCTATCATAGATGCAGAAACTGTGTGATGTGTCATGTACCTGCTGTGGCAGGCAGGCAGAGGACCCCAAAGCAGGACTCCAGAGGCAGGAACTGCACTTAATCTCCAGCTTTATTAAGTACCACTCAATAGTTAAGCTGGACAGGAGCCAGCACACAAACACCAAACTCACTTGAACTTAGCTTAACGTGACACTGATTTTGGGCATACAGCAGGAGGATCCAAAAACGACAACATAAAGAACGATGTAGGACGTGACAACCAACTCAGGACTTAAATACACAAGGGGTAACGAGAGGAGTGGAGACAGCTGGGAAACACAGGTGAACAAAATGTCACTAATGACACAAGGGAAGCAAAACAGAACACAACACACTGGGAATAGACTATTGTCAAAATAAAACAGGGAGTGAAACAAGACAAAAACGCAGACTTGACAAATGCGGAGACAAGCACACAACAAACCTAAAAATGAGAGAAACCTAAACACAAACACTCTGGGAACACAAACTAAACATAAGACGAGAGACCTGAGAAACAAAACAGACACAGAACACTGACAAAACAGGAGGACGTGGAAATCAAAACAAAACAATGCAAGCTTAAAAGGAAAAACACAATTCAAAAACTACGTACAAACAAAAACGCTGGGTCAACGGACCCCGGATCATGACATGATGCTATCATGTCAATAAGGACTAAAATCTGGACCAAAACTGGAATTATCAATATGAGGTCCAAATAGATGCCAATGCAAGTGAAGTCCATTATTATAAATAACTGTATTTGTATGTTTTATAATTGATATTTTCCTAATGACTTTTTGAAGTTTTCATACCTTTAGCCTTTCTTTATAACTCATTGTTCAAATAGGCTGGGGAATAAGTCCCAAATCTTTCTATTTTTTAATCTTCATTACCTTACTCTTAGATGAACATCAAATTTCAATGCTAACAGTGCAGCAATATACCAGTGATCTTTTGTTTTTATTAATGGTCAGATTGAATTGTGTGGCAGGATTATCGTCTTTCCTTTCACAAAGAATATTCCAGTGTATCCTATGCCAAAGGAAATAATAAAGGAAGCACTGAAGCACCTTTCTTTAATATTTACAGATCTGACCTGTGCTACAGTTGAATGGGCCAAAAAAATTACCTCCAATTAATTATTAATTACTGTATCTGGTCTTGGGTGGAAAACATCATGAGGTCAAGGAAAGATTTGAAGAAGCATTAAATAGGAAAAACAGAATCAAAGTACTCATACCAGGATCCATAATAATTTGATGGCAGATGTCACACCATTACTCTGCTGTGGTGAAATATTCAAGTCAATTCAATTTTATTTATACAGCACCAAATCACAACACTCGCCTCAAGGTGCTGTATGTTCTAAGGTAAAGACCCTACAATAACACAGAGAAATCCCAACAGTCAAAACGACCCCCTATGAGCAGCACTTTGCAACAGGGGGGAAGGAAAAACTCCTTTTTTAACAGGAAGAAACCTCCAGCAGAACCAGGCTCAGGGAGGGGCAGTCATGTACTGCAACAGGTTGGGGCTGAGGGGAGGGAGACAGAGATTAATAATAACTAATGATTAAAGTGCAATTTTAGAGATATTGCACAAATGTGAGAAAGCAGTTCTACGTATCTGTTTAATATGTGCATTGAAGGACTCCAAGATTCCTCACAGTGTTAAATGGTAAATGGACTAGTTCTTATATAGCGCTTTTCTACTCAGTCAGAGCACTCAAAGCACTATTACAACATGTTTACATTCACCCATGCACTCCCATTCATACAAGCACTTCCATGTTTGCTAAGCTAAGTGCTTTTTTAATTAACTATCATTCACACACATTCATACTCCGACGGGACGGTCGGAGAGCAACTTGGGGTTAAGTATCTTGCCCAAGGATACATTGGCATGTAGCCTGGAGTAGCCAGGAATCGAACCGCTGACCTGATCAGTAGGTGACCTGCTCTACCTACTGAGCTACAGCCACCCCCAACTTACTGGAGGCCAAGGTAATGCCATCCAGAGTAAGGATCTCGTCACAAATGTGCTTCTGGAAGAATGGTCAAAAATTCCCATAAACACTCCTAAACCTTGTGGAAAGCCTTCCCAGAAGAGTTGAAGCTGTTACAGCTGCAATGGATATGCCATTAATTACAGAAGGTAATAAAGGAAGAATTGAAGCACCTTTCTGCAATATTAAGAGAATTCGATCAGCTCTTATTATGGCCACATAGATACTTCTGTGTCAGCAGAGCAAAACTATTCAACCACAGCCCTACCCTCGTCTCTCCCTCTGTCTGCTCTCCGTCTCCTGGTCCTTAAGTGCTCTTTAAGTGTGTTCTTCATGATGTAGCAGTCACACTGTCTCTTAACAGCAGATTAACTGGCTATGAAAGAGACGAAGGGCTCTCGTGCTTCTTTCTGTCAGTGTCAGGCTAAAGCTGAGGTTATGTTGGTGGTCTTACAGTGAAGCTGAAGGGGCACGAATGCTGACCCAGCTTCTTCAGCAGCCTCTCCTGCAGACGGCTCAGAGGAACTTTATCCTGTTCCAGGGGTGGAAAGGCCTGAATGGTGCTAACATACAGATCCTTCCGTAAGGAAAGGCCCAGGACATCCAGGTCCTCCCGACCGTAGCGAAACACACAGGTCAGTGTCACAAACACTGAGGTCGGAAAAAGGAAGCAATTAAATGACAGTTCAGTCGCTCATCAGTCTTTTAATTGATCTCTGTGCTTACCTTTTCGATCTTTCAGATACTCAGGGTCTACAAGGAGCACTCCATCTAGAGAAGGTATAGATACACAGTTCAGCTGGAACACCTGAGCAGTGACATTGAAAAAAATATGGCTATTTTGACCATTGTGCAGCATACAGTGCACCGCTGCAGGTCCAGGAACATGAAAAGAAAAATGTTGGCATGTTGGTGGAAAATGAGTCTCGGTGCTATGTCAGACGCCACCCGATGGTTTAAGTGGTAATAACAAAATTATGCTTCAAATGAGACACTGCACAGCCAGGTCATTTCTGTCTGCCATCCCCGGATTCAGGGTAAAAACCCAGTGAAGCCAAAGCAAAATAATATCTAAGGATATAAATTTGATAATTAGATCATATCTTATTGTTTAAAAACAGAATTCTAACAAAGAAACAAACAGGACATTATCAGATAAACAGTTCAATGAGCTTTAGTGTAAATAGCTATAATGTATTAGTGCAGCTGGATGCATGAACTGCCTCACCAGCTCATCGCAGCTCTGCCCAGGATTAGGCAGATGGTTGATGGTACTTTTTTGATTCACTGAGCTGAGTGAACATGGAATCTGATCTTCTTTAAAGCAGGTGAGGAGGTGGCCAAAACATCAGCCTGTCAGCCTCACGCTTGATTTCCATACATAACTATGGACTAAATAACTGTACCAAGTGTTTGCTGCAGTAAATCCTGTAAGCCTGACATTGAAGGGAACTGACGGCTTTGCCCTCTCAGGTTCTTGTATGATTATGACACAGGAGATATATTTCATCGTATGTTAAAGTGTGGTTCTTTCTATAATTTGCTTTTTTTTTTTTCTTCAAACATCATAAGCTTAGATTTATTGAGGTTTGATGTTTAGCACCCAATTCTGACAAACATTTCTAGCAGTGAGATCTTCTGTGTTGGCCATACGAGATTTTCTGCATACACGAGCAACTCAACTTGCCTTGTAAGTCCAATCAAGGACTAGTATATGTATATAGATGTACAAGAGTCTAACTAATAAGTTGCAGCCTAAAAATCTACTTATAAGCAACTTATAAGCTAGAATCTTAAATTTATATATTAATAAACTAGTCCTTGGTTAGACTTTTACTGTCAGCTGAAGCAGGAATGTCCACAAACTGTTCGGCCTCAAGCTGTTACTACAGTGATTGATTGTGACTGTACCTGTTGTCCACACCTGCTTTATGCTAAATAAGATGCTTTGACTCGTTTCAATACATTTCTGCAATACTTTTAATATGCAGAGTACATGCAGCATGCTCATGGATCTGTAACCTCTTCAAAATCCACTCATTAACTTCTATTAAATCACCTGCAAATAACTTAAACTAAATCCCTCACCTAAGAAAAATGATGGTTCAACTGTAACACACTGTATACCGCAGCTGCTGCAGACAGTGTATAAAAACAGGGAGGAGTATAAAGAAACAGGATGAACACGTAAGCTCCTGTTCTACTGCTGCCTGGATCTGATTGCTTGATGTATCAAAGGGTCAAATCCAAAATGCATACCCTCTAGGACCTCGCTCAGCTGGCATCTCAGTGTGTGTGTGTGTGTGAGAGACACACACTTACCTACTGGGTCCACATGGTCCAAGCGATCAACAAAGTCTCTCTTCCCCAGATAAACTGTGAGCTGTGGAAAGAATGAAACAAAGCAGAAAGAAATAAAAACTGATTGAAGATCCATAAAAGCAACAGTGAGACAGTCCAGATATAAAACGACGCATATCCCACCTTGCAGTTGGGGCTGGACTTCTTAAAAACTCTGTGGTAGAACAGAGAGAAGAGCGTGAGTATCCACAAATGATTTACTGAAAAAAGACATAAACATGTGCTGATGTCTCCAAATGTCCCGAAGCCTGAAACGTGTGAGCACTTTAAGCTTCATAAACTCAACTGTGAGAGTTTTATGAATATGTCTAAATGGTGACGGCTCTCGCAGTACTCAACAGCTGCAGAGTCTGTAATTTTCAGTAGGAAAAGGATAAGCCACTGGGTTGGCATACGGTAAATGGAGACTCTTCTGTTGCTCATTATCAGGAATTAATGCTGACAAATACAATCACGACAAATACAATCAAACTTATTTATGAGAATATCACAGCAACAAGTCAGTGTAACCATATTTCAGATTGTTTCACAGGAAGGCCTGCTCAGTCAGAATGTCTTGTTTAGACTGAGCTGTGAGTGTGGGAACTGTGGATCTCATGATAGACCAATCCACACAGACAGCACTGCGTGCTCACATCATATTTCCTGTCTTTCAAAAACACATAGCCTCTGCAGCAGTGAGCCAAACCTTGGTATAAACAAAAAGTAAGCAGCTGGAAAGCTCGATGAACTGCAGGACAGGAAGGTCATCCTCAACTAAATCTGTCCTGGAGTTTCACAATGTGCCGCAAAACTGTTCCCGCATTGCATTTTCTTTCAACAGTCCCTGTGTGTTTAACAGAGCACAGCTCAAAATACATTTATGAACCGGGGGGGCACATCAAGTATTGCAGTGGAACAATGGAATAGCCTGAACACTAAGTAATATCATCAAAAAGACAAAGCAAGAAGAACAGAATAACAGCCAGCCATCCAGCTATGATACATTATTGTGTGAATGCTATTCAATTGAAATGAGTTCAGTTTATTTATACTGGACCATTTCACAACACGCACAGCATGCAGAATATATAGAGTGTTAATGAGGTTCTGACCCAAACAAGAAAGCATCTCTCTGTATTCAGTTAACTGTGAGAACTCCAAAAACCGCATTACATTGGAGCTGGCCTGATATTCAACTATCTACAAGAATCACCTGTTCACTATAGTCCACACACTGACATGCTTTGCTGTTACCTGTAAGTGGTCAGGATATTTTGGCTCAAGTATGTTGCAGTGAGAATGAACCTTCATGAACCTGCACGCGTAAAGTCTGAGAACTGATCTGAGGCCAACTCCCAATCACATTTGCTTTGTCAGATCTGTACACGCCGAACTCATAAACAGGATTTTCCAGTGTGTTTCCCAGTTTAATTATCCGTGTACTCTTGTGTCACCCGTGAATTATTTAACCCTGACCTGCCACCTTTTGACTGCACTTTTTAATCCTTAAGGTTTAAATTAGGAGTTTGAGTTTTTGAATTTTTTTTTCTACTGTTTAGGTACAGTTTATACTAATAAGTTTTTGTATAGTTTATAAATGTAGTTCTTGTAGTAAGATTATCCAACAAAGTTCCAGTTAAAATGCAGGCACAACATAGAGTAAAAAACAGACAGCAGAGCAGGAAAAGGAGCACTGAGGCAAAACAGGAAGGAAATGAAGGGTTTCCAGAAAACATGGCACAGCATTATTCTGTGTAGTCAACCTTCAGGTTCTTTTAAAGAACCACAGCAAATCAGTCAATCAAAATGTATGATGGCCATATCATGACCATCCAGGCGAAGTAAGCCTTACTGAGATTAGGCACGCTGCAGCAGTTTTAAGAACCTTTAGCATGTGCCTGTGAGTGTGCTGACAGGTATGCACAGGTCAGAGCAACATTTGGGGTTGTATTTTCTCCACACTGAGTGCTCATTTGGATGGCTGCAGCTCAGGAGGTAAAGCAGGCCATCTCAGAAGGTTGGTGGTTTGATCCCTGGCTGCTCCAACCTGCATGCCAAAGTAACCGTGGGCAACATATTGAACCTCAAGTTGCTCTCTGATGCACTTGAATGTGAATGCTAGATAGAAAGCACTTAGGTGTAGGAATGGGTGAATGAGGCATGTTGAATAAAGCACTTTGAGTGGTCAGAGTAGAAAAGTGCTCTAAGATCCAGTCCATTTACCACATTTCATTAGTTGAGCAATATGTTTCCAGTCTTGGAGCTCTGTATTCATTGTATGAAGTGTGGACATGTGGAGGTGCTTTTATGTTACATGGGGCAGGGTACCTCCTCTGAACAATGCATCAAATCATACAATATTATCATTAACTAACTTAAGGGTAGGCTTCGATTTTGCAGAAGCTGCCACCCACATGTGACAAAAATACTGAAGTAAAACTTGCTGTTGGTAGCATTTATTGGAGTGTGTGCGTGCACGCGTGTGTGTGTGTGTCTGTGTGAAAATGGGTGAATGTGTATAAAGTGCTTGGAGTGCTGATGTAGAGTAGAAAAGCACTATATAAGAACCAGTCTATGTTACCATCTCAGCAATATTCCTGAACTTGGCTTTGTAGCCTCGTGTCTAATGCCAAGAATTTCCTAAATGCTTCATTCCTCAAGGAAAAAAAAAATCTAACTGTAATCAAATTGTAAGCCTTCATATTTTAGATACTGTGAGGAATCTACAACCTACACAAGCAATATTTTACCAATGACACCAACCAAAGGATTCCATGTTTTCAGAAGACTAAGCCAATTTCCATAAATGACTTGTCCATTTTCAGTCATCATGTGAAATGACTTTGGAGCCTCAATCCTGACTGCATCATTGATAGCCAGTGGTGGAAGCTGCTTGGCTGTTCTTCCATAAATGGACTATTGCTTCACATTTAGCTGTTGTAGTTTTGGATGCTTCTCAGTCTTGGTGTAGCTTGGCGGAGTGGTGTGCAGTTTTCTGCTCATCAGCTCTCACGTCTGGAGAAGATGGATTTTATATGTGCTACGCAACATGTTGATGATGAGTTTTTTTTATAACAATGCTTCAGGGAAGTTTGAGTGGTAATCAATTACCACTAAGTAGTCTTTGCATTTGGCATGAAACAGATGCATCCCTACATTGTGCCATGGTGCTGTTGATGTTTCTGCTACCACCATAGGCTCTTTGCATCTGCTGATGTGTCTCTTTCGACATGTCTCACATCTGCTTATCAGGCTCTCGATGTCTTTCCTGGCCCAAAGACGCTCTCTCACCGTTCTTTTGCATGTTTCAATGCTGAGATGACCTTCACGTGTTCTGGTAAGCACCTCCTGTTTCATCGTTTGCAGAATGATGATTTTGTCCATCAAGAAAACTCAGTTCTCCTCTGATGTGGTAGAAGAGTGGACATGAACCTAGAGGCCAGCCATCTGACATGTTCCCAGTAACATGTTGCAGCTCTGTGTTTGTGTCTCATCAGCTGTTTGTTTAGATTTCATGTCTGACACAGGAAGCGCAGCAGAGACCATGTTTATGTCAGTTTGAATGTCCTTAACTGTTGTACTCACATTACTCCCTGTGGGTACTCGTGAGAGTACATCTGCAACTATCAGGTGGCGTAGAAACCAGCTCAAAGTCATATGTCAGCATTCTCATCAGTATTCAGGCTGGACACCTGGTGCAGAGAACTTGTCGCCCCGAAAAAAACTGTCTTGCACTCCAAACTGGCATTTGCTCTTATTGTTTAGGTGCATACTTTTGGATTTGCTCAAGTACTCTAGTCAGTCTCTCCTTGTGTTCTTGCGTTGTAGAGCCCCAGACAATTATGTCATCCATATAAATCCAGATGCCTTCCAGTCCTTCAATTATGTGTTCCATTGCTCTGTGAAATATCTCAGATGTTGAGATTATTCCAAAAGGCAGTCTCTGGAAGCAATATTTGCCAAATGGAGTATTAAAAGGTACAGTATTTGGTGTTGCATCCATCCAGCTTTAACTGTCAGAAACCATGTGAGGCATCAGGTTTTGTGACATATTCTCAGGTCTATGGTAATGCTCACTTTTGATGTTCTTGTTTGGATCTTTTGGGTCCATGCTTAGTCTCAGTTTGCCAGTCGTCTTCTTTGCACACCCCAGTCAGTTGGTTCTTCACTCTTTCTTATCATCCTCACTGTTGTCACACTGTCCAGTTCCTTCTTTACTTTGTCCTTTAATGAGACACGAACTCTTCTAACAGCAAGTACAGCTGACTTGTGACTTGTGACATGTGAAAGGTGAGGTGCCAAGTCCTTTAAATATGTCTGCAAAACTGAATTTTGGTTCATCTGGTGCTGTCACATCCAAGTTGATGGAGTACACTCATGTCACCAGTAAAACATCTTCACACATTCTGTCACAGTAGCAGTGATTCACATTCCTCAGCAACAACAGAGAAGAATAGGTGGTGCACTTTGTTTTGCATGTACCAAAACTCTCAGTCCTTTGTCCATTGAAGTCTTTCAGAGCAGATTTTGCTCTTTGCATTTTAGGCCTTCTTTTCATTCCTGGAGAGATTTGCTTTAGCACCGGTGTCTAGTTTCAATGTGACAAGTGCCCCACTGACTACCACTGGTACTGTCCATTTGTCTTTCATTATGGCATTTATTTCTGCATTTGGTTTGTTTTCACAGTTGACCAAACCATCAAAAATATCTCACGTAGTTCAGCAGCTTCATCTGTGTTGAATATACAGCTGGAATTGTTGCCATTTCCTATCATTGTCAAACTTTCCGTCAGTTTTATGGAATCCATATTGCTTTCACAATGCACCTCAGCTTAGATTTTCACTCCTGGCACCATGTTTTGGGAAGAATGAGTTGTACGAACCTATGCAACACACCTTTATTACTTTTCTTTTATTAAAGATGGCAGGGCACAACAGTGCAGCAGCTTCACTAGCTCTCCATGTAAGAGTTAAAGTTAGCACTACTACTGCCAGTAAAACAATGTTAAAGTACAGGATTGTAGATCTAAAGGACTTAATCTCCATGCTCACCTTCCTTCAGACCTAAAGGCAATGCATGGCAGGTTGAAGATCTTAAGGACAATGGAGTGCAGTGGTGCATGATGCTGGCTCGTGGTCAAGAGGAAGCGGTACTCGAGGAAATAAAAGAGAGAAAAGAGGGCCAGCTTGCTAATCAAGCTAAGAGCAAATGCTAGTCAGCTGGCTGTTCAACCACTATTTTTATCCAAAGTGCAGGCTTTGAACAATAAAATGGACCTGCTTCCACTCAGACTCAGCCAGCAGGAAATGCAGAGCTGCAGTGTGTTTGTCCTGATGGAGGTGTGGTCGGACTGCATTTTTGAACTTGATGGGTGTCTGCTTTTCTGCCCGGACAGTGGCTCACTGATAAAGCCAGTTCATGCACCAACAACAGTTGGTGCATGAACTGGCTGGTAGTGAGAAGACACTGCTCTGAGACAGCAAAACATTTCATAGTATCTATCTGCCATGGGAATTTTCAGTGGTTTCCATAGTGGCAGTTTATGTCCTCCTGCAAGCCAATGTGAATGTAGCTTTTAGACAGCTGTATGATAGCATTGGCTCACTTCAAAACAAACATCCGGAAGCATTGCATGTGGTGGCAGGGGGCTTTAACCATGCAAACCTGCAGGACACTCTCCCCCCGCCGCCATCTCATTGCCTCTGTCCACATCTCCATCCTGCTAGCCCCTGCATATCGTTTGGCGCCAAGGAGCAAAAACACTGTAACGAAGACCGTCTGTGTGTGTCCTGAAGGTGCAATATCTCTGCTCCAGGACTGCTTTGAGACCACAGACTGGCAGATATTCAGGGAAGCAGCAGCATCAGGGAGCAGTGTGGACTTAAACGAGTACACATCATCTGTACTGGGCTACAACATGTCCACATTCACTCTTAAGATCCAGGGCTATTTCAACACAAGTGACCCACAATGCCTCAATGATCCAGCGACACCTTGAATGCTTTTCACGCTTGCTTTGAGACCTCTAACTCCACCACCCCCTCCCGATTCACACCCTCTCCAACGAGCCTCCAGCCATCAGAGAAACAACAGCAGAGGTGAGGAGAACACTTCAGTCTTCAGGCAGTCTTGTAGTGAAGTTTGCAGATGACACAGTGGTGGCTGGTCTCATCAGCCACGGGAACTAGTTGGTTTATAGGAGGGAAGTAGAAGACTGGTGTAAGGATAATAACCTCATCCTCAATGTCCAGAGGGCCAAGGAGATGGTGGTGGATCTTTGTAGGACTGGAACAGCACCTTCTCCTCTCTACATTGTAGGACTGGAACAGCACCTTCTCCTCTCTACATTGAGGGAACAGCAGTGGAAATGGTCTTTTTCGTCAAGTACCTCGGTGTACACCTCACCAAAACACTTACCTGGTGCTCCAACACCACAGCTGTCATAAAGAAAGCCCACCAACATCTGTACTTCCTGAGGAGGTTGAAGAGGGCATGCCTAAACATGGCCATCCTCAGGTCCTTGGACGTCCTCCTTTGTGGTGGAGAACATCAGGACCACCTGCCTCACTGTGTGGTACGATGGGTACATGTTGGCAGACAAGGAGGCGCTGCAGAGAGTGGGTAAATCTGCACAGATGGCCATCTGGTGCAGCCTACCACCGATCAGGCACATGCACACCACTACGCAGGGAAAGAGCTACCTGCATTCTCCGTGACCCCACCCACCACACACACAGACATTTCACCCCCACCCCACTGGAAGAAGGCTGTGTTGCATCCAGGGAAAAAAACACGACTGAAAAATAGCTTCTACCCAGACTGCTGAACTGTTCCACCCCCACATACGGACTATGTACCCCATACCTACACTTACCGAAACAACGTCCCTTAATGCTCCACACTTGCACACACTTTATAATTCTGCACTGCTAAGGCCTGCTGCTATTCTCTTATCACCATTGCACATTAAAACCATTCCAAGTTGTTGCTGCTACAGCAGAATGATGCTATACTGTTTTAGTTTAGACCCATACACCGAGACCTGAGAAACTATATTTTGTTTGCACTATGTCTCATAGTCTGAATGACAATGAAGCCGAGACTGAGTCTGAGTTTTAGGCAGCCAGGTAAAACAGAAGGTCAGGTTTGAGCTCCCATATATCGTCCTTGTTTCCCTCACTCTGTGATCTAGACCAGGGGTGTCAAACATAAGAGCCAGGGGCCAGAATTGGCCTGGCAAAGACTTCAATCCTGGACAGCTTTGGAAAATGTGAAGGAGTGCACAGATTTTAAACTTTATACTGTACTTTCATATGTTTTACAGCTTTTCCTATTGATAGGAAAAGTTATCAAGCCTTTCATAATACACCAAAGTAACTAAATAATAGATAAACAATTAAATGAGAAACAAAAAGCTCCTGTTTTCATTATCTATAATTTTGCCTTGGCAATGAACTACAGACCTTATTTCTGTATTTTTACACATTTATCACATAGACAGTTTCAGTGGTCTGACCCACTTAAAATCAAAGTCAGCTGTACGTGACATCCCTGATCTTGACAATACCTTCAGTCCCCAGACAAACAGATAAGGGTCACCACGACATTACATCTCATTTTTCACAAATACGATCATCACATTTTTCCCCTTACCTCAAAACAAAATGCACACGTTTTGCACAGCCAACGTTTACATAGTGAAATCAAAAACTCTGGTGTAAAATCCACTGTGCACACTGACTGAGCCTGTGAAATGCTCTTTTATTGTGCAGTCTTTGTTGCTCCTGTAACAACAGGTCCACTTACTCAATGTTCATCTTCCATTTTTAGTGTAAATAAAAAGAAATAAATACTCCACTGATCATTATTAGTGGATACTGATTAGGGTCCGTTAGGTAAACTACCCTCGATAAGAGTAGCCTATTCAATATTTTTTAATCCATATCTAATAGATATAATGCAGGCTAGTAAAGTAATCCTTGACAATGTAACAACAATCTACCTGCACATCAAACGCTTCAAACACAATCTGGGGTGACTGTATTTACATCGTTTCTGTAATCTGATAAAGCAATCCCGATGTAATCCTTGACTAACCCCGCTCATAACTGTGACTCTCATAATAAGGACTAACGGGGACTCGCTAAGAAGCCAAACTTCCCTGCATGCTTCCTGCCTGTGCCAACACCCCAAGTCCCGTTCTCACTTGAGGAAGTTACGCCGGATCGCAGCGCAGGCTGCTCAGTTTAGATCAGCCTGCACGGTCTTATTTACATTCACGGATCGCAAGTCTCTGCCCTGTTTTTGCCTTTCACTTCATTTCCACATCCCAGAGAAAATGTCAACTTTCAGGGCTCTGAAGTCCACTGAGGACTCAAAAGTCATGAGTCCGGTTGTTTCAGCTCTGTGAACCTGTGTGTTCTAAGTAGCAGTCACACGTAAAGCCTGGGTTATTCAGTGTTATTTATATAACGCAGATTTGTGCCGTTTCCTTCGCACTGATGCCACGTTTCGGTTTAAATGGTCCGATTTAAGCGCAGCTTGGACAGTTCCCCCCTCCTCCAGAGTTAGCGGACCGCTCGTTTCTGCTTGCACAGCTTAAACAGCGGATTTAATGGCCTTCATGGCCGATTCTCTTACCTGGTTCCCGCTCTGTCCCCCATCTGCTCACACCAGGATGAACTCTGGTTCTGTGTGCTGCTCTAAGGTGTCCGCTGCTGATGCTGTTTTTTTTTTTTTTTAGGGGGGATCGTTCAGCCTGTTTCCGCAGCTTAAAGCCACGCCCACATTTCATGATTGACGCAATGGTCACCCAAACTCCGTCAACACACCTGCGGTATATCACTACTGCAACAGGGGGAGGCCATGAAGGCACATGTTGCAAGATGCTGGATCCTGTAGATCTGAGAGCTTGTAGGCTAAAATGTAAGAATGTGTAGAAAAAAAAATTTTTCACAGATTTGTTTTAAATGTACAGTTATAGAAAAAATATTCACAATTGATATTTACACAAATTTACCAAGAGCTGCAAACTTATGTTGTTTACGAATGTTTGCTGAAGGTTACACGTCACACAACTCTGGAGACTTTACAGGCCGTTTTCAGCAGCTGATGCATTCATTTCTCATCTTATTTATCTGCTTGGCAGAGAAACCACTGCAGGTTTGCAGGCTTGCACACCTCTCAGGAGGGATTCTGGCCCACACCTCTTTACAGAAACTATCTAAATCCTTTAGGTTTATTGGCTGCCATTTGGCAACTCAGAGCTTCTGCTCCCTCCACAGATTTTCTATAGCCCAAACCTTGTTGGCCTGTTCATTTCTTTGGAAGCAGCACACTTGCAATTTCAGCAGGGGATCAAGAATTATTTCCCCCCCCAGATATGTGGGATGCACAGACAGACATTTTCACTTCACGGATGTAATAATGACGGCTGCATTCTAGTTAGGATGGGTTCTGCTTTTGTTGAGCTGAGCCAGTTTTATTTTGGCCAGCTACAAATAACAGGTAGAACCTAACAGGCAGAGCGACAGAAGGTTGTCAGTTTGAATCCAGGTTCAGAGGCTAAATGAAAACCAAAAATAATATTTCTTAACTTCGGAATGGATGGTCACAGCACACATTTGGGTGAGCAGAGCTCAGCCCTACTTCCAGCCTGGTTGCAGATGCTGGTGTATTATCGTGGCATCCTGGGATACTTAAAGGAGGTGAGCCAAAAGTCTTGATGCCATGATAAAGGTTTATTATTTCCTATTTTCAAGCAGACAGTAAAATAAATGGAAATGTTAAAAGTTATTCTGAAACATACTGTTGTTGTCTAAGTCACCAGGATGTTTGAAAAAGTAATTCAGCTGATTGATCGATGGTCCTGCAGTTAGTAAATCTCTTGATATCTGAGAAGCAAAGAGAAGGAAGTTACCACAGAAACAATTCATGGATATAGTGAAGGCGGATACGCAGAGGGTTGGTGTGACAGAAGTGGAGCTAAGCATGGAGTGAGATGGAAGCAGATGACCCACTGTGGTGACCCCTAAAGGAAGCAGTCAAAGTATGAAAATGTATCACCACCATTAAATTGTGATAAGAAATGTATTTTACAAGTACTAATCATGACTCCAGAGTGCTGTTTGGTCTCTTTCTGTTTTCCCAGTCGTGTCCCCAGGTTTGTCTGGTCTCTTTATGGTGTGGAATTACCCCTTTTAGTGCTGTTTAGTTAAGCTTTACTTTGCTTCCTGTTGTTAGTTAGAGTCTGGTCACCTGTGTCTTGTTTTCCACAGCTGTGTGCTCTCTGCCCGGATTACCTTGTGTATTTAAGTCCTCTGTCTTCTCTAGTCCCCCCCACCCCCCGCATTCATGCACACACACACACACACACACACACACTGTGTGTGTGTGTGTGATTCCTTGTGTGTGATTCCTTGCACCATGTTTTTCCATGTTGTCTCCAAGTCTTAGTATTCCCGACTTCAGCCCAGTTTGCATTTTTTATTTCTCACCCTGTGCGTATCAGCCAATAAAGCTTTGTTTAAGTTTACTCTGTTCTCCAAGTCCTGCCTTTGGGTCCTTCTTTGCCTGCCACACAGCCTTGCTGTGACAGGAGTATTCCATAAATGGGAGCTTCAGAGAACATCCAGGCAATTTTCTCTGGAGGTTAGTTTTGTAGAACCTTCATGGGACTTCCAGGGATGTTCCCTAAAGGTTACATTTTGGGGAATGTGCTAGGAACCATGAATCATGAAATAGACCTTGGTGGATGTAAGCCAAATTTTAATGGATTGTCAACGTGACCTCACTTGATACCCCTACAAAGTTTTATCACAGTTCATTCAAAGCTTTTTAGCAATCGCGCTTACAGACAATTATACGCACACACTCAAACGCTACCAAAAACATGAGCTTCTTGGCAGAGGTAACTATGCAGCATGGATATAATGACAAGCGGGCTTTGTTTTGAAAGGAACCGGAAGTGGTGCCGTGTGGGTGTGTCGTAGCTTGCCGTAGTGAACGCCTTGAATGCGGCTTTCGGCGAGGGGTGGGAGACCGGCGCTTTCTGACACGCTGAACGGCACGTTAATTCCCCGTTGCCTGCTCACTTTGTACCGGCTTTTGTGGACCTGAAGCCATGGCTCTCCGCTCTCTGCGCGCTCTCTGCCTGCTGCTGCCGCTGTTGCTGCCGCTGCAAGGTAAGGCTTTGTCCCGCACACCTCTGCACATCGGTCGGCCTTTGTGCTGCACTTTGGTTTGAAGCTGAATAACGGTCCATCGGCCTGGAAACAAGCAGTACAGAGAGCCGCAGCAGATACATCTCGCTGGCTATAATCAGCTTCTCAGCGAACTTTCACCAATTATAGAGTTTATTAAAGCAGCTGGATTTAGTTATTATGATCCGAGTAGCTCTGAGTGCAAATACGTCGGTGTAACAGCTAGCTAGATGTTAAGCCGCTGACAATCAAAGTGGAAACACCCAGCCCGTGCGTCTGGGTTACATGTGCCCTGCTGGAAATGGTGTCAGGCTCAGTGATGGCGGATGATGTGGAAAGCTATTCAGGTAAAGGTTAATAACTAATGATGTGCCCTTCACATTTGGTTATTTACTGGTTATCCTGCATTACGCATAGAAAATGTGAGCAGAATTCCGCATCCCCGGATCGCAACCCCAAACCTAAATTTCAAATCAGTGCACGTCAGTGTTTGTTTGCGGAGCTCGTCGGAAAACCGCAGAAAAACCGAGGAAGTGCATTTAATATGCATTCGGTGCATTAAGCTGAACGAGGTCAGTAATGGCCTCTGGACCAATGCCCACATCGCAAGTTAGCTTCTCTGGTGGTAAGCGTAGGAATGCTGATGTTTTGCGGGATTGTTGGAGCTCCCCATCTGCATACTGAACAATCAGCAGCTCCCACTTCCATCAGGAGTTAATCCCTGTGGGAAACTCTGGTTGTATAGTTTACAAGGACTGAATCCTGCAAACATGGTACTGTTTATATATCATGTTTATGCATGTTTATGATCATGTTAAACATAAATAATGGAGAATACTCCATCCAGACATTCATCCAGCTTGGAAGCTGAACTGAGTCATGTTGGGAGATGCATTTTCTGTGGCATGTAAAGGTCACCAACTTTCTGCAGAGTCAATCGCTACAGACCTCCAAACTTCATGTGGCCTTCAGATTAGTTCAAGAACAGTGTGTAGAGAGCTTCATGGAATGGGTTTCTGATAGGAAAATATTAACCAAAAGTGTGGATACAGAAGGCAGTTTAAAATCCGTAACATAAAACATAAACCGAAACTGTCTAAGTAAAGCTCACGGGCTAGTTCAGTGTCACAGTATTTATGCTGAGGGTCACGCATCATGATAATCTGCATGGCAATAAAAAGAGGAAGTATCACCATCATAGTCTGCTGAACAGAAAAAGAATATTTTTACTACATATTTGAAGTGCACTTGTGATATGCTTCTAATTCACACTTCACAAGCCAGCAGTCTGAGAGCAAAGTACTCTATTGGGGTGATATGGTACTATAAGGTCTTTAAGATAAGATGGGGCCTGATTATTCAAGACCTTGTATGTGAGGAGAAGGATTTTAAATTCTATTCTAGATTTAACAGGGAGCCAATGAAGAGAAGCCAATATGGGAGAAATCTGCTCTCTCTTTCTAGTCCCTGTCAGTACTCTAGCTGCAGCATTTTGGATCAGCTGACGGCTTTTCAGGGAGCTTTTAGGACAGCCTGATAATAATGAATTACAATAGTCTGGCCTTTTGTGTGGCACAGTAACAGCAGCAGGAGCTTGGGATGAAAGAGATGAGTTTTATTAGAGCTTTAGGACACTGATGTGTTTTTCCTCTGACCCTCTCATCTGTCCTCTCTGCCCTTCAGTTCTGTCAGAGGACTTAAACCTGTTGGATGCTGTGGATAATAAACCAAGTAAGTACAGTGAAACACCACTTGCCTGCTTTTCTTTTTTTGTGTTTGTGTTTCTTTTTTTTTAAATGACATATATCAAAATTTTAGACTGCCCATCAGCATTAGTAATTGTCTTACACAAACATACTCATTTAATTTGATGGGATCTGATCATTAGTAGATAGCAGTCGTTTTCATTCAGCTGCTCTAAGCATTGACCACTCCAGTATGGAATTATGCTGATTTTATGCCGGATGCTGTTCACGGCCCAATCCTCCCAGTAAATCTAGGGTTGGGATTAGAATAAGGATTACACTGGCATTTATGCCTCCCGCTTCCTGCCTTTGTCGAATTCAAAACTTTGCATAATCCTAGCTTTACAGACTCAACTCAGTCTCTGTCTCCCCCTCTGAATTGTCTAGTTTGAAAGCACTGTGATTAGCTTTAGCAAGAAACCAATAAAACAGAGGCGATTATTCTCTATTCTCTTATGAAAGATACCAGCAAAAATAATGACCATTATATTATTATTGTGTTATTCTCTGACTTGTATAACAGCGAAACCTGCACCTACAAAAAAGCAAGAAGGACCAGCAGGAGGAGCAGGAGGTGGAGGTGAGAATTTCACAACAACTTTGAGTGGATGGGGTCATTTTAGGTCTGAGTAGTAGAGTGGAGTAATTTTTAAACGTGGGGAAAGAGAGCATGGGAATTACATATAGTTAGGGTGTGGGAATTGACTCGAGGACTCAACAACTGACTGTAACATTGTTATTTTCCTTTGAAGACTTTAAACTGGAGGATTTTTTTGATGCTACCACCACCACCAAAGTCCCACCCAAGGTTTTGCCTAAGGTCCCCACGAGCACCAAGGCCCCAGCTAAGCCCAAACCCAAGCCAGGTAAAGAATGCAACCTTTTCTAGGTTTATGGCCATCTCCTCTCATGAGGCCCATGGGTCAGCTGCAGAAAGAATCACATTTGCTTGCTGTTTCTAGGTGAATGTGATAGAAAAGAGATGTACAGTGCTGTACCAAAAACCCCCTTGCAATTTTGGCCACTCATAGTTTATATGAAAGATGCCCAGTTGTCTGGAAACATCACCTACTACCTGCTAAATGCTGGTTAAAATGGTAAAAGTGCAATGCAAACTGGAAATAGAAATGCCTTCAAAGTAAAAGCTGTGCCTTTTGAAAGTTGTGGGTTTCACTGGTAAAGCGCAGCTTTTCTTTCAAAGGCCAAGTGTCTCAGTTTTTCAAGTGCAAGACTGTTTGCAGACAAGTCAGTGGATTGCACTGGATCCTTTTGCTGTCTGGGACTGATTGCAAGAAGTTGCAGCAACCAACAGATGGTGACCACTTTTGGTTGCAAGGTAATTGCACAGATTGCCTGGTGGGAGGCAACCTGTTTTGGTTCCAACTTAAACTGATTGCAATCACGCTCACACAGATTGATGAAGGTTTACAATTAATTTGCTATCGAACACTTTTCTACTCTATCTGAGCACTCAAAGCACTTTAACAACACGTTGGCATTCACCCATTCACACAAGCACTTCTTTCTACAGCTAAGTGCTTACTATCTAACATTCACACACATTCATACTGTTGCTCTGGAGAGCAACTCAGGGTTCAGTATCTTGCCCAAGGATACTTTGGCATGCAGAGTGAAGCGGCCAGGAATCGAACCACCAACCTTCCAATTAGTAGATGACCTGCTCTAGCTCCTGAGCCACAGCCACCCCGTTTATAAATGCAGACAGAGTGCCAACATGCTGTAATCAGAGTCAGTCTGCACCGATGAGCGCAACTTGTGTTCCATAAAATAATGAAACACAAACCTGAGTTACTAAGGTTTTTGGCAGGCAGGTTACTGTAAATTGCACCCAATTTAACACCAAAAAGCGTGTCTTATTTTTGGCCACTATTTGTGTGACAGTTGCCACTGTGAGGATGTATTTATTTGGGATGAGAGAGGGAGATACTATCAGAGCAAGTGTGTAATTGGCAGAGCCGGATGGCTCAAAGCTGTCAGTGCAGTGCCAAAACTGGCTTCGTCCTGTTGCTCTTTTCTCAGACCTCACTCATCATAAAGCAACTCTGGATAAATTATGCATTCCAGAAGAGTTAATTTTTATATCATAAACATATTAATTCTTCTTCATCCTCCTCTTATTTCTCTTAACTGCTATACTTTTTTCAGAGAGAAAGGTGTAAAAACTGTGCATACGATGCTTTAATTTGTTAGTATGTTACTTGATCCTCATTTTTTGATTTGCATATTTGCGCCGCTCCTTGCAGAACACTGTGATTAATGAAATGTAACTAGTTGTTTGTTTATAAATTATTAAAAGGAGGCTGATGCCTCCTGCAATTGTGACAACACCATGCTTCCATGGCTCGGACCCTCAGCAAGCACACGTCCAGAGTTAGCCACGGTCACCTCCATCCACGATGAAGATCCCTGGCCCTGGCTTGGAGCCAAGCCCAAAGTGCGGCTCTGTTCCATGCCAGCTCCTTTCAAACCCTGGATTGTTGTCCAGGGGGGAGAGGAGACAAGGAAGAAAATCCCGTTGCACTCCACCATCAGAATCCATTTCCCCTACCTCCCAACCCACAGCCAGTCCTATATTGGAGCCGACCTCCTATAGAGCCAGTCGAGGTCCTGGGATGGTGCTGCGTCCAACAGCCAGTGAAAGTCCCTGGTACACCACCTCAGGGCCGGCCAGCAACAAGCTCAGCCATAACCTGCTGTTTCTCAGGAGCCACTGTCCAAGACATAGAGGGGAAAAGCTAAAGAAATTCTTGCAGGGCTGCTGGACATTACAAAAGTCACTGTGCAGGCAGGAGCGAACAACATCCGCAAAGAGCAATCAGCCAAAAAAAGACTTTGAGCTGTTATTCTGCTCGCTAAAGAGACGTGCAGCACATTTTCATCCATCCACACCTGTGGCTGTGGTGTTGGTATTTCAGCAGGTTACTGTCACTGCACACCTGGCTCTCATCAGCCTGTGCTGCCCACAACGTTTCCTTCATCAGTAAATTCAGTCTGTCGATGGTATACATCCACACCAACTTAGAGCAAACATCTTTCCTCAAATATCTCCTATGGTATTATCCACTCAGGTACTCCCATCGCAGCACTTGAAATCAGTTCAGCGCGGTCCGCTCAGTCTGAAGGTCCCGCTACTGCTGACATCATCTTGGTCCTAATGCCAGCCCCAGTCGATCCCCACATATTCCAGCTGCCTCTCATGGAGATAGGACACTCTAAACATTATGAATTACCATATTTGGAATCAGCTTATAACATCTTTCATTTCTGAGAAAAAAATGTGAAAATCATTGTTTACAAACAATGACTGTCTTCTATTACTGTGGCAGTAATAAATGCATGAATGAGCTTTTCAGCATCACTCTGAGACAGGGTGTTTCTAATTTTAGAGATGTTGTACAATTGCAGAAAACAGTCCTATGTATGTTTTATCTGAATTTAGAAGCATGAAATCAGAAGTCATCCAGGCCTTCATGTTTTTGATACGTTCCTGCAGTTTACACTCTGACTTCTCGACAAACCTGTTCTCTGCTGTTGATGCACCATGATGATCTATAAACAGTATGGCTGCACACGCACAATCCAATGCAATAAACTGGCGAAGGACACGTTTGAACAGGAACCGAAACATTAAGGAATATCTATAGACAAACCGATTTAATTAAAGTCTAATTTAGTTTTTCTGGTTGTTTTTTATTCTTTCTGTTGACAGTATTGTTTATTTTATCTCCTGATTTTGCCTTTCTTTTGCAATAACACTGATGATCGACCTTTTGACCCCTACAGCTGGTGATGACTTTAACCTGGCTGATGCCTTGGACCCCGACAATGACATTCGTGACAAGGATAAGAACATGGGTCAGGGAGGTGGGTGGAAGTGTCCTGCGGCACTCCGACACGATCAGAATAATCACTAAATCATTGAGTCTAATCATTTAATAACATGTTTCATAGTAAAACCACTATGTGTAGAATCTGGGGGAAAATATCACATAAGGGCTTTACAGTCATTTATTAGAGATGTCCTGTTTGTCTGGGGCTGGTCAGTCTTGTTTTAGCCCATGCTGCTACAAATTCTATTCACACACTGGTGCCAAATACCTCTTTTCCACCGATGAGGTGTCAGACTGGTGCCTGATCGAGAACCAGTTCCATTCATTTTCACTGAGGAAAAGACTAAAATTGCTGGTCTCAAAGTTGGAGCCATTGTGGTCAACGGCTGTGTGTGTATGTGGGGGGCTACTGCATGAAATTCACTGATGTCTGCAGATTCTGTTTACCCCCAGAGGTCACCCCAACCTCTGCTACATAACACCAAGTAACACTCCTGACAAAATGTGGTCTGAGTCTCAAAATGCACCAAGAGAGAACTGGCTCAACTCTGGCCCCCGGCACCACGTCAGTCTGAAAGGAGTATTTAGCTACTCGCTCATCTGCTCTGACTTCTTTTTCTTTCTGCCATCTCATTACCTTTTACTACATGTCTGTGTCTCCACTGAAGCTCCCCAGCCCAGCTCCATGCACTGATTTAATATGAATGTGATTCTGTTTAGCAGCTGTGACATTTCTGGAAAAGCTTTCAGAGCCATCGCACATCATTAAAAACTGTTTGATGATCTCATCACACTCTGTGTGAAGCGCCACATAAGAACTGAATTGACTGACTTTTTCCCTAAAGAAAGTGCTCATTGTTTTCCCTCTGTTACTCATCTGCTCAACCCCCCCCCACCCCTTCCCCACCGACAGAGCATCGCTGTCCTCTGCTTCACATGGTATTTGTGCGAGTGTTTTTGAGAATAATATGAATGCATTTTATAATTTCTTTCTTATAAAAATGGACTCCATCCTCACTTTTTATAGCACATTATCTACATTACATTTTTCATTTAACATTTTAGCTGTTTCTATGTTTATTTCATAGTATTATGGTAGTAAGTATCTTGTTTCTGTAGGCTGGGGTGACATCAGCTTACATCTGGCTGCATCTTCAGTGTGCTGATTATGTGTGTTTCCTCCCAGGTGGATTTTCTGACGATGATCTAATTGATGTGAGTAAAGATGACACCTACAAACCTGACAAAGGCAAAGGCAAAGGTAAATGTGGAGATACAGCGAGTCCATGGTTAATATTTAATGCATCATTGCAGCAAAGGCCTGATGTGAACACTCTTTTTTTTTTTTTGGCCACAGGAGGGAGTGGTCACAGTGATCAGATCAACCAGTATGATGACAACACTGGTGAGTTTTCATTATCTGCTGTTTTCTTATGAATGGATGTCTGTATGGCTGTCTGAGCATCATGTGGATTTGTGTGTGTGTGTGTGTTTCCAGAGACTACAGCGGAGGTGGGCACCATCGCAGGGATTGCCAGCGCAGTTGCCATGGCGCTGGTGGGTGCAATCAGCAGCTACATCTCCTACCAGAAGAAGAAGCTGTGCTTCGGTATACAGCGTAAGGTCTTTACACCACACACGTGTTTTAGAGGGACAGTCCTTCAGTCAGTTCAATTCAGCTTTATTTATACAGCACCAAGTCACAACAGAAGTCACCTCAAGGTGCTTTATATTGTAAGGTAATGACCCTACAGTAATTAGAGAGAAAACCCAACAATCAAAACGACCCCCTATGAGCAGCACTTGGTGACAGTGAGAAGGAAAAACTCCCTTTAAACAGGAAGAAACCTCCAGCAGAACCAGGCTCAGGGAGGGGCAGCCGTCTGCTGTGTTGGTGCTGAGGGGAGAGAAAAGACATGCTGTGGAAGAGAGCCAGAGGTTTATAATAATTAATGACTAAATGCAGAGTGGAGTATAAATAGAGTGAAAAGAGGTGAATGAAAAGAAACACAGCCTAGCCTGGGTCACCTGATCCAGCCCTAACTATAAGTTTGATCAAAAAGGAAAGTTTTAAGCTTCATCTTAAAAATAGAGAGGGTGTCTGCATCCTGAATCCATACTGCTCATAGTGCTTGCTCATAGGAGGCCGTCTGATTGCTCTGCATTAGGGTCTTTACAATATAAAGCACCTTGAGGTGAGTCTTGTTGTGATTGGGTGCTATATAAATAAAATAAAATAGAATTCAACTGAAAATGGCACTGGGGCAGCATGATAGCGCGGTGTTTAGAGATCCTTGTTCAAATCCACCTTGGCGATGGCCTCTCTGTGGAGTTTGCATGTTTCTCCGGGTACTCCGGTTTCCTCCCACAGTCCAAAAACATGCACTTAGTGGGGTTAGGTTAATTGGTGATTCTAAATAACCCATAAGTGTGAATGATTGTTGGTCTCTCTGTGTAGGCTGGAAGGGTGTACAGGGTGTATCCTGCCTCTCGCCCTATGACAGCTGCCATAGGCTGAAATATGTAGGTTTGGTGAAGACAGATATGGATGAGGTGGTGATATTTTTCCATCCATCCATTTTCTTCCACTTATCGGGGCCGTGTCACAGCAGCCTATGCAGAGAAACCCAGACCTCCCTCTCTCCAGCCACCTCCTCCAGCTTATCTGGGGGGACACCGAGGCATTCCCAGACCAGCCGAGAGATATAATCTCTCCAGTGTGTCCTGGGTCTCACCTTAACTCTGAGGGAGAGGCCAGCCACCCTTTGGAGGAAGCTCATTTCCACCGCTTGTATCCATGATCTCGTTCTTTTGGTCATTACCCAAAGCTCCTGACCACAGGTGAGGGTGGGGACATAGATTGACCAGTAAATCAACAGCTTTGCTCTTATGCTGAGCTCTTTTCACCACAATGGACCAGTGCAGCGTCACTGCGGCCACGATCTCCATCTGTCTGTCTATCTCCCGCTCCCTTCACCTGTGAATAAGCCGCAGAGATACTTCACCTCCTCCACTTGGGGCAGCAACTCATTCCTTACCTCAAGTGGGCACTCCACTAAGACAGCTGGGTCAGAACATGAAGATATATCTTTGAGATGGTTTTGAATAATTTTTTTTCTCTAATGGTTAAAATTTTATTTGTAAAGAAATTCATGAAGTCACTACTAGTTAAAGTGAAAGGAATACTCGGCTCTACAGAGCTCTGTCTCTGTCAGCCTGGCTACAGGAGCCACAGTATCCAGAGTCGCACGCAGTGCGGCTGTAAAAGTATTAACAGGATAATTGACCTCTGTGGGAGCAGAGGTGGTTGTCTGGTGTTTGCTAAAGACAAACTGTGGTTTGCACAGAAGTCCAATAACAGAACACCACTCTGATTCAGATCAGGCTGTTATGACGTTGCTTTATTCATTTCTGCAGTGTGAAATACTAATTTAAGATAAAGTTCAGGTTCCTGCTGTTCCTCCCATACAAGAATCAGCTGGTGCATCAGGTTACTTTGCTCCAGTGTCCAGGAGATGGCAGATGGCCTGCTGTTTGTAGCTGGTGCTCAGTAACGGTTTTGTTGTGTTTTGGCAGAGAGCCTGAACACTGACATGGTGAAAGCCGAGAACCCTGAAGCGGTCGTGGCTACAGAACCACAAGGTACACAAGGTTGCACTCTACTCCCATTTACTCAACATGCTTTCACAATCTCAACCAGTCTGTTTGTTTTTTTTTTTGTAAATCAGATATTTTCTTCCTTCCTAAGCTCTCTATTTTATATATTCTAAAATATATAAATAACAATGATTTTCATTGCTGATAAATCAGATCAGATCAGTCAGTAAAAAAGGTCAAAAAGTGTCCACAACCTCACAGAGCCTTCACTACCTCAAATATGTAGTTCAGTGTGCAGTATTTATATTTGTGACAGAGAAAAGCATCAGATAAGGTAACTGATACTGTAATGATGAGACAGTCTAACAGCTGCTGCTTAACGCCACAATGTAACAGCAACAAGCTCAAAGCAGCCTTGATGTCAGTGTGATGTCATCAGTGTGTCCAGTTCGACACACAATCATGCAAAGTGTGACAGCTGCAGAAAATGAATGCATCATTTTTGAGGCATTGAACTGCTGCATGCTTCCACATGTCGGCTCTGCTTCGATCAGTGAATATCCTCCCTGTACGACATCCACAATGACATCACATGGTCCAGAGGCTTAGCTACATCTGTGCTCAGTCATAGTGTAAAGGCATCGTCACAAATACAGCATCACCATACGTCTTATTTATTCATTAGATGCTTTCATAAAAGCTAAATAGTGTTATAGATGAACTGTCTGGATGAAATCTGCGTTGTTTATAGGTTAACCCATTAATGTTGGTAACATTGTGTCATGATAATGTAATGAAAATGTTCTTTATCAGTTTATCATGAATTTAAGTCGTTGGTTTGATGGTTTTTAGACCCTCGTGGGTAACACAAATGTGCTTGTGTGTCTCCAGTCCAGCAGACTCTCCTGGAGCCGCCCAGTGCAGAGCCTCGTACTGAAGAGAATGCTGTGTAACACACACTCACACAGAGACCACACACACACCCCCACCCTCCCCAATACACCCCCCACCCCACCCCAATACACCCACACACACACACACACACACACAGAGCCATGCTGCACAGACACAGGTTGCTACAGGCCGTCTCTGGTAGGATGTTACCGTAGATGTTGGGTTCCTCTGTGCTGCAGAACCTGGGATTTTTAGTCCTGTTTGTTAAATGTGAGAATTTTTTTTTTTTTTAATTCTCTGTTATGCACAAGCAGTTTATGGATTTTTGACCAGTGCCAAGTATAGTTTACCATGTGGACGCCACTAACAGCGCTAGTTTTGAGTTATTTATCTGTCAGCGTGCGCGCTGATTTATTGACTGTGAGTTGAAGCTGCAAATGTTTTGCTGAGCTTCAGGTTGAACAATCCCAGAAAAATATTCGCATAATTTTGTGCCGGGAACACACCCGGGGCATCTGAACGGGTTTCATGCAGATTATTTTATGTGATTGATTACAGTTTGGTGCACTGCTGAGTCAGTAACCTGCTCCACTACAAAGTTAAAGTGCTGTGAGACCCACTCAGTGTTTCTTATGTTGTTATGTTTTTTAATTCCGTTTGTATTGTGAGTTGTAATCAGGGATAGTTAAATAGTTTCCCCTTTTGATGCCTAACCAATAATCTGTAATAAATCAAAGCTGTTGTTTTTGTTGATGCGCAGATCTAAACTGGAGCGCTTGTGTGGAGACCTGTCTTTGCTTTCAGTCATCCTCACAGCATATTTTATATACAGCTTGTTGCACTGTTACTACGTCATGTAGCAATGAGCTTTTTTTTTGGTTGCTTGCCGTTTGTATTAACACATGTTTGAACCCAACCACGGGTTTGGCTTTAATGCTTGTTAATGAAGTACATTAGTGAGTGAGGAATGCACTCATTGAACTGGAATTACTGCAGGTAACGACTTTTTACACTCTGTGACAGAGACATCGTTAGCTGCATCTGCACCCTCCTCATTTAATGTACAAAGTTGTCTTAGTCAGATTAGCATTTTTTTTTTTTTTTTTTCTACAGTGAGGACAAATGAGCATCCAAACATTTATGTCTTCAAACCTGTTTATAGTGTAAATAGCCGTATATCAAAACTAGTTTCTGGTTTAGTTTCAACCAGCCGTTAATGGAGCAGACGAGTCATTCTGGAGTAGTTGGTGAAGCAGCCAGCGCTTCTTACAAAGGACCAACTTCAGGTTCAGTGGTAGGTTCAGGCCTGTGAGGGCACTTTCAGATGGGAAGCAGTCTCCACTCTGTCCCCGCTCCAGATCGGGAGCAGCTGCTGAGTTTAATGTTCCCGCAGTGATGCCACTTCAAAACGAAGTTTGTCATATTTTGATGGGTAATTAAAAATAAAGCCCACCTTCTGATCCCGTTCAAATATCGAGTTAGAAGTTGATTATTTTTTTATCTGGCAGCCAGATGGATGTGCTTGTGTGACATCTCTGCAGCGTGTTTCCATTTAACTCAGATAAATTCAGTTTTATTTAAATAGCACCAAAACAAAACCCTACTGTATATTGTATATTTTATTAATATCCAATATATTGTGGGGTCTTTATATAAAAAAGTAAAAAAAAAGGACTTTTTACTCTATTAAAAAGGAAATTTCAGTTGCTGAATAGGAGTGGGGATTGCTTCCCATATGTAGTTGTATTGTGCCAAATGTGAAGATAAGCGCTCACTGCATTGGACACAACTGATCCTGAGTCAGTCTAAGACCTGCTCCCTGTATCTGCTGCTCCATCCGTCTGCTTCCAAAGGAAAGCTCAGCAAACAGTGACTGAGGGAGGCGGATGATGCTGCACATGCTAATAGCAGCAGCTAATATCACTGGTTGTGTGATTTGTTTTATTAGCAGTAGCGTTTGTGCGAGTGCGTGTTTAGCAAAAAAGCTCTGAAGTAGCCCTTTTTCCTGTGGCGCCATTTTTGTCTCTATTTTGTATGTTTGTGAACATTGTTTGAAGGAACAAAAAACTGAACTCATTAAAAAAACTGAAGCAGATATTTAATCACTGAAGGCACAAAATAAAGATTATTCATCTTTTTTTAAACAGATGTCCCACGAGGCTAATAAACAAATACTTTTCTTGCCTCAAACATTGTCGGGCTGGTTAGCCGTATGTTTGCTAGCTGGTTTATGGTTCGCTGCTTGTGTCTTCGTTTAGCTCGAGTTCCTGCTTTTTCAGATTTTTCCGGTGAAACCTTTAGTGGACATGTAGCCTGCATGCATGATAGCCTAATAAAACATATTACAACTATTTTTCTGAATAGTTACTGAGTGTAGCTTATTACAGTATCAAAAAACTCAAGATTATATCATTTGTGAAACCAATAAATGTTTGCTCATCTGTCTAATTACTCTATTATAAATGACATTTCTGTTTCTGTTAGATATCAGAAAGGCCTGAGGCCCATATTAAAATGGGTGGGGCAGGAAAATGATGTATTGTAGTGATGAGTCTGAATTTTTTGATACTGCCACAGAACATTCTGCTTAATCAGCATTTTAAAGGTGCTTACGCTGTGTAGATGTTAGCGGCCGGAGTTAGCCGAAGGTTTTAGTGCCCTGAGGGAAGCATATATTTGTGCTCCATGTTAGACTCTAGTCTTTTTTGTGTGTGTGTGTTTGTGTGTGTGTGTGTGCGTTAGCTTGCTCTTTTTATACTTTGAACACAGCTTAACTTTTCCTAATAACTCAGCTAACCTTTGAATATAGTTGATGCTTCCTGGTGAGTGAGCTTTTCGTGCACTTCCCAGCAGTTTGTTTTTACAGAATTCCAGAGTCTTGTGTGTTCCTGAACAGGAAAGCTTTTATTAGCGGGCCTGGGCTGTGCCTGAAACCATTCACTGTTTTCTGTGCTGTCCGATATTTAGCCTGTCATTTTATAGCACTGCTGAAAATCTTGAATGATCCACAGAGTGGATTTTTGTTTTTCCACAACGCAGCATAATTCCAGTAAATAAAGTCACGTTCATGTCATGTGTGGAAGAATGCAGAAATAGGAAAATCCACAGAATTATTGTTACAAGAAAGATACAAAGTTAAATGTGTGGCTTTTACTCGCCTTTAATCCATAGACTGTACAGCAAAGATGGCCACAGTCATCATGACATCACCTGTTGGTTGTGGACGACTGCTTTGCTGTCTGGAGCTGCCATCTTGTTTTTTTTTTAATGGTTTAAAAATTTTGGTAAAAAAAAAAAAAAAAAAAGTAGCTAACTGTAACCAAACAGCGCTCACATGCAGCCCATATAGAGCTTATCCAGCTTGAACAGTTATATGATCTGTGACCAAGAACGTCTGTGGAACCTGGATGTAAATATGTTTGTTTTTTTGGTGCAGAACTGAAGTTTTTCCCACTTTAGCTTCAATTTTTTAGCACCACATCGTCACTTTCTTCTCAAGGCACTTTAGCCCATAGAGAGATAATTTTGAGCATTGTGAAAAAAATGGAAATATTGTGTGCACATCAAAAAATGAAATAGAACAAAACAAAAAGACACTAGTACAAAAAAAATAAAGAAATAAGCATACAAGACATGAACATGGCACACAGTAGCAACCAGCACTGTGGACTATATTTAACTGAATAGTGTCTGAAAGAAAAGTCTACACAGAGAAAAATGTGTGAATGGTTTTGGATTATGGCTCTCGGCCTGGCATCTAACATGAACGTTACTGAAGAAATGTGTGTTCTGTGAGCTGTAACAGTGTTACAGTACAGTCATCCAGCTGTGCTAGCGACCTGAAAAAAGAGTGTGTTACATATCAGGCTGCAGCTGAGTCTCGCATGAATACCACACCCCGGTCTTCTCCTCGTTGCCTTCAAAAAGCAGCCTCTTCTACCTGCGGTTCCCTTCTGTTACTCCCTGTAGAGTGCCTAGCAACTGCTGATGCAGTACAGAAAAAAAAACACAACACACACTGCCCGTCAGTGGCACACAGCTGCTTCTCACAGCACAAGTCCACTGTGCATTTGCTCACCTGAAATGGCAGGAAGGGGACAAGAGGTGCAACTGCAAGGTGGCATCCCATCACGGGGCTCTGCTTCAAATCACATCAGCATCAGTTTAAAAGGAGTGGGTGTTGGAAAGAGGCTTTTATTGTGAAATTTTCTGGCATTGAGCTATAGCTGCAGTTTTTGTAGATTTGAGAGTTTCGTGACAATTTTGTCATTGTGTCTGTGAGGTTCTTGGTTAACGTAGGGTGGATGTGAACATGTGTAACAAATGTTGTATGCCTAGATAAATGCACCTCTGAGAGATGAACTGTTAATGCTTTAACCTCATTCAGATTGGAGAGTAATGAACCCGTTAATAGCGGCGGTTAATATCCTTAGTTTTTGGGACATTTTATTCTTACTTTCTTAAAACAATCCAGAGTGATTGTGTTATTGTAGCATCTTTGCTTACAATATAAAGCACCTTGAGGCGACTGTTGTTGTGATTTGGCGCGATGTTAATAAAATTGAAGCTGGGTTTTGATTGTGACCAGTGTGTAGTTGGAGGTGCTGTTCAGCTGACTTAACCTAGTAAGACGTGTGCAAGGATGCTCTCCATGCCCTGTGAGCTGTAATTCAAATGGTGCTTCTCTCTTTGCCTTACACCCTGCAAAGTCCCACAGTGGTGCACTACAATATCATCCAACACATCATAGCTGCACCTGAGCAGGAGCAACAGCCACAGCCTTGGCGGTAGGTGGGGGGGGGGGACAGAGGAGGCGGCTGTTTGATCAGGCTCAGGCTGCTGGGAGCGTAACTTCACTTAAATCAAACACAAAATAACAAACCTTTCAGTTGGCTGAATGTATTTAATATATCTGTGGCCTAATGCAGAAACATTTGGTCTGTAGCAAAAAACATATTCACCAAAGACAAAGTGCTGAAAGAGGCGCTGCCTCTGAATAGTTACTGACTGATCTGTTCACTAGAAAATAATAATGAAGACAAAAGATGGATTCTGTGCTCGAATCTGAATGTAACACAGGCGTCCTCAGCTTCTGATGTGCAGCATTTGAATTAGTTTCATGCTTAGATAGAAGACTTGGAGTGCGTTTGAGAACATGATGACCATGAAGAGATAAAGATGCAGCTGATAGCTTCAAAACGGGCTTGCATCCATGCACAGTGCATTATTATTATTGGCACTGTTCTGCTGTGGGGTTTAGTGCAGATTAGGTGTCACACAGCTGCGGCGGTCACCACTCTGAATGATGCAGCAGACTGCAAACTTAGTCACATTTGGGGCACGGGTGGTTACTGTAATGATAGTAGAGGTAAACAAGCTGGGAGGCAAGGTGCATACTTTTCCAGATGCCTGAAAGGAGCTGGATTATAGATGGGGAATATTTTACAAAGCATGCTTTAAAACATTTGCACTAATTGAACTTTAGAAGCAGCTGAATAGGGCGTGTTGAAGGAAATGTAACCAACTGGTAGGATTACAGGATTTGGGACAGAACCAAGCTCCAAAACGTCACATTTCTCAGTGAACTTTTATTGGTTGGAGGCAGAGTAACAAAACAACGAAGGCCTGCTTTGTAAAATATCTCCCTGGTGCCTGGGATATCTTCCCGAGTGAGCACCTGTGACGGGGCCCCCGCAGCGCGTTGTGTGGCTGCTCACTGTCGCGGAAAGCCGGCAAAATCCCGCAGCCTCACGTTTGAATTCAGGAACCCGTCTGGGTTCTGTTCCAGAGGCCGGCAGACCTAAAGCTGATCTGCTGTGTGAGCACTGGGTTTGTAAGGCTGCCTGCCACATTCACACATGCACAACACACTTTCTCACTCCACTACTCTGACACACACACTTTGATGCATGCTTTTCTCTACATACTGTATACAGTCTTACTTGTGGCTTTCGAGTGTTGAACTGTGTCTTTTGGCAGCTGAATGTTGAACACTCTTTTAAGTGTAATAGTGAACTGCTTCTCATTTATTCTACTAGAACTTTCAAGGCAATATGTTACAGCTATTGTTACTAATATTAACCAATAAAAACCTTTTAAAAAAAAAAACACAAGACTGGCCTGATTTGTTCCTGTTTTATTTTTTTTAATGGAATGTCAGAAGTGAATATGGCTCATTGACAGTTTTGTGTTTAATTTCACATGAAATGTGTTTACATAAAAAAAAAAGCTTACAGACAGATGGTTTAAAGGTTACACTGAATTAGAATATAAAGAAACAAAGGCAGAGCGGAGCTGAAAACCAGCTCTCACAATACTGAGTGCCCGCTGTGTTATGGTGATGATCCTGCTGGAATTCAGTTGCACTTTTACAGGTTCAAAAATACAAAATACATAAAACTCATGTTTAAATACATAAAATTCAAGACTTTCTTTCATGTGTAAACTCAAAGGTAACACCAATAATATTAATAGCCACTGTCAGTAATGTGCTTTGTATTTTCCCTTTTTATTCTTCTGCTGCTGTATGTGATGTGTGTGCAGCCCCCACCGTCCCAAAAAGGTGACAGGTCACACGTCTGCTGTCTGTCACGAGCCACAGCTGCAGTCACACACAAGTGTATGTATACTGATACACGAGGGGCATGGATTACAAACAGTGGAATTTTATACAGTGAAAAACCCAAAAAGGTCCGTGTGAAGAAGGAAAGCTGCAGTGTGTGAAGGCAGAGGCTCGATTTGGTCCCTGTGTTTGAAGATGGGAATTTCCATGTGGACGTGCCGTTAACTGCATGTTAGAGCTGGAAAATAAAATGGCCACAGCTGCAGTTGTTCTAACAATAAAAAAAATAGATTCTCTTAACACTTTATCAAAAAAAAAAAGACGACATTTGATGACCTCCCCGTTCCCTTAACGATGAGGCTTGACACCTTACATATCAGTAATAATAAGGATAAGCTGCGAAGGCAGAGATCGCACACAGTCAGCCCTGAAATAAGGGTAGTAGGTGTCCAAAGGGGGGAGAGTTAATGTTACAGTTTCTGTTTATGGAACAAAGGAACTGCAGGACATCACTTTCTTTATTACAAATCACCAAACAGCACCAGTGTGAAGCTAGAGCATGCTTAGCATCAGTAACAGAGCCCTCAGACTAATGACATCATACAGAAATAATACTGCTTACTGATAAAACTGGAGGCAGCTTCACTGGACTGAGAATCAGGTCTGCATGTAGGGAGCCTGCACACATTTTAAATAGAGTAAGGTTCAAGGTGGGGGGGGGGGTCCTGTGCATCACTGTGTGTCTAAGAGTGGTCAGCTGTGGGGCGGGTGCCCATTAAACATCCACAGAGTGCAACACTACGAGAACAAACTGCACAGGTATCCACTCGCAGTTACACCAAAAATCACTTCACATTAACTGCAGCTGGTTTTCTGTCTTTGCCGTGGTTGGGAAGACACTGTGGACTTTGACAGCATTTCACTGAGTTCCAGCGCACTTGCTGCTTAGATGGAAAAGGCTGGTCTGCTGTGCATGCTGCCTGTATGTGGGTTACATTTGTCTCAGGCTGACAGATGAACAAATCGCTTCTTGTGCGCACACAGTAGCATTTCATGCACCAAATGTGGCTTTGAAATTTCGTTTCTATTTACAGCAGTTTCCCGGCTCTGTATGAATAACTGTAACCAAAAGACTGTATGAACAGAGCTCTCCACAGT
This sequence comes from Archocentrus centrarchus, assembly GCF_007364275.1. Classification (NCBI taxonomy): domain Eukaryota; kingdom Metazoa; phylum Chordata; class Actinopteri; order Cichliformes; family Cichlidae; genus Archocentrus; species Archocentrus centrarchus. The sequence continues at coordinate 654,358 of NW_022060254.1, forward strand.
ACAGACGACACAGGCTCGGGTGAAGTGCAAAGAAGTTTAAAATAATATAAATAGAACAAGAGGAAGCATCAGTTAGGTCTCCTTTAAAATATTTTCTTTAAATATTTTTTTTATTTTTACAAACATCTTTTTTTATCCCCTCAAATGTGGAATTGTTAATAAAAATGTCAGTCAATCAGTATTTTGGTGTAACTCTGTTAAAACGAGCATAAAAGCAGTGAGGTGCGGCGGTGCTTCAGACGCATGTCAGACAGCAGTGTGAAGCGGCGTTCCTGTGGTATGTGTCGGGGAGTGGTCAGAGGAGGAGGACAGCGAGTGGGAGGAGGCCTCTCTCTGCAGCTCTTCCACCCTCCTTTGGAGCTCTGCTCTCAGGATGAGGAGCTCCTTCAGAGTCTGGTGCACCGGCACCTGAAACACAATCACAGTGTCAGTTTTTCTCCAGGAGTCACATGTAGTCCCAGCAAGGTAGGACTGAGAGTCTTACTGTGATACAGAAATCTCTTGTTTGTGTGCACACAGGTACATCTCAGGCCCTTGAAGATTCAGATTATGTCAGATGATGACGAGCAGTCGCATATTTATCTTCTAAGTATTTATAAAAATGAGATCTACCACCCCTGATTAAGTATATCAGTGCAGCACTTCATACAGCATGCCTCATTCACTCACATTTATACAAGCACTTCTTTCTACACCTAAGTGCTTTCTCGCTAACGTTCACACATCAGCAGCTGAGTTTCAATATCTTGCCGAGGGATGCTTCGGCATGCAGTCTGGAGCAGCCGGGGATCGAACCGCCGACCTTCTGACTGTCAGGTGACCTACTCTACCTCCTGAGCTGCAGCCACCCTGTAAGGCAGCGTGAGCTGGTTCTGCAAATGTCACCTCTTTACAGCCCTCTGGCCTGTCAGCTCATTGGCTGATTTCCCACAGTGTCATTTTACCTTCTTCTGTCTCTAAACCCTTGAAGTAGTTAAACTCTGGCTTATAGCTCTGCAAAATGTGTTTGCTGTGGAACTGTGACTGATTTTTGTTCTTCATATCCTGCTGTAAAATCTTGTCTCCTGAGGTCAGCGGCTCCCGTCTGTCTTGTTGACCTCAACTGTGGATATAAGTCTGCTTCAGCCATGTTATCACTGACGGCTCCTTTCACCTGAGAGAAACACCAACGCACGTCACCTCATGTTGATGACGAGACAGGCATCAGTCATAGTGCTGCTTCCCGCTCCAACGTGCTAATTCATGGGTTCTGAATTTTCCTTCAGCTCAGTGTCAAACAGAACAAACAGAAATGTCTGTGTGGCTCTGAATTAACCATAACTCTGAATATGTTATTACCTGCTCCCTTCCCTGATATTCATCTCCATCTGTCAGTCACCCTCCTGCTCTGTCTCTGCTACTTTGAACCCCACTCGCTGCTTCTTCCCCACCTCACACTAACGCCTCAGTGAGAAGCCTTCAGCTGATCCAAAACGCTGCAGCGAGAGTACTGACAGGGACCAGAGAGAGAGAGAGCATATTCATCTGCACTGGCTCCCTGTTAAATCCAGGATTGAATTTAATATCCTTCTCCGTACACACAAAGTCTGATCACATGTTAAAGACCCCACAGTATCACATTATCCCAGAATGGGAGGCAGAGCTTTCAGCTTTCAGGCCCCTCTTCTTTGTAACAAGCTTCCAGTTTGGATTTGGGAGACAGACACCCTCTCTATTTTTAAGATTATAGTTGAGGCCAGATCAGGTGACCCTGAACCCTCCCTTGCTTACTCTGCTACAGGCTCAGGTTTCTGGGGGCTTCCCATGATGCACTGAACATTTTCCACTCCAGATCCATTTACAAACCAACACTGCACATCATTCTCTTTGGTCTTCCCTCTTTTTCTGCACCTCTGACAACGACAGGGTCAGAGGTGACGCTGCGCTAGTGAAATGAGTGCTTAAAGGATCAGAAAGTTCCACACTTGAGACTTTTTGGGACTTCTGATCACTACATTATGTTTAAAAAGTTTACATGTTTACATGTTTAAAAGAATTGTGGTGACACTGGTGAGGTTTTTCTATCTGTGTTTTCTCTTTAGTGTTTTGCTGACCTCTCTACAGGTCAGCATTTGTCACATGTGAGCTTACTCCTCCACTAGCTTGTCCAGGCGCAGTGTACCTGTGGTCTCATGCGTGGGTTCCAGCGGGCGTAGTAGCTGGTCCACAGCTCCAGGTGTCTGGATGAAACCAGCGGGTATAGAACATGGTTCTCATAGTCCACATAGAAGGGGTTGGTGAAGTCCTCAGGTTGGCTTTTAGGGAACAGCATCAAAAGGTCAAAGATTTTCACTCAGTCGATCTACTCACTCTTAACTTTAGGTCATGAACTTACCTGTTGATGTAGGACCAAAGAGCCACAGTCTTGCCTGGAACCTCCTGCACCAAACAAAGGAAGACTTTCAGCTGACATGATGCCTACATAATCTATGACCCTTTTATAAAAGGCATGAACATACCTGGGCCACCCTCTCCTGCTCACTGTTGTAGAGGAATGTACCAAACAGACAGCTGTAGAGATGGTCCAGCACTGTGATCAGGAAGAGCTCATTGAACTCAAAGGCTGCTGGGAACTGCAGAACGAGTCAGAGGAATCATTATGAATCCCAGACCGAACCCATGTAAATACACATACATAAAATGATAATATATATACATATTTTTGCCGTGCCACCTCTTGGAATCAAGCAATGAGAGCTATCCTCAGGCCCAGTTTGATATATGCTGCTGAAGCTGGAGTTAAGGACTGACCTGTCGAGTCATCTGCCAGACACAGTCAATGAACTGGACGAAGAGAGGTGAGCGCTCTGAGTTAGCGTGGTTCTCATCACCGTGACCCACGCGCTGCAACACAGAAAAGAAAAACCCGTCACTGTGGATTTCCAGCACCCCCCCGCCCCGCCCAACAACTACTGTCAGGACACGTGTCACTGTTTTCATCACCTTGTCCGATCCATTTTCCTTATCCACTTCCAATATATTTAATATCAAACTTAGATGTACATTATTATCCCACACCTTGACATTTGACACTGAGCTTGTTATGGATTTTCACTGCACAACTAACATAATATTTTCCAACTGGTATGTATCTGTATATACTATCTGGATTTACAATAATGTTTACACTGTTAATTATGGTGTAAACAGAACACTACAATAACACACACACTACTGGTTCCTCGGATACTTAAGAGTAGAATGGGAGGCAGAGCCTTCAGCTTTCAGGCCCCTCTTCTGTGGAACCAGCTCCCAGCTTGGATTCAGGAGACAGACACCGTCTCTATTTTTAAGATTAGACTGAAAACTTTTCCTTTTGATCAAGCTTATAGTTAGGGCTGGATCAGGTGACCTTGAACCACCCCTTAGTTATGCTGCTATAGGCCTAGGCTGCTGGGGGGTTCCTATAATGCACTGTTTCTTTTCATCACCGTATTTACTTTGTTTATTCTCCACTCTGCATTTAATCATTAGTTATTATTAATCTCTGTCTCTCTTCCACAGCATGTCTTTTGTCCTGTCTCTCTCCCCTCGCCCTCAGCCGGTCACACAGATGACCCCCCCTCCCTGAGCCTGGTTCTGCTGGAGGTTGCTTCCTGTTAAAAGGGACTTTTTCCTTCCCACTGTCACCAAGTGCTTACTTACAAGGGGTGACTTTGATTTTTGGGGGGTTTTCTCTGTATTATTGTAGGGGCTTTACCTTAAAACATAAAGCACCTTGAGGTGACTGATGTAATTTGGTGCTATATAAATCAAATTGAATTAAATGTTGAAATCAAATGGAAATGGATGTTAGAAACATTTTTTTTTGGTGTGTTTTAAAACACATTTCTGAGACACAGATGTTAACTGTCTCTGTTAGGAAAAAAAAGATAATGTCCTAATGAAAAAGCAATGAACAAAACAGTATCAAGCTCTTACAGCAGAAAACTTGTGTCCAAAGCTAATCCACTCCTTCTCCACTAGAACCTGCAAACACGAGCATACACACATTTAATACTTCATTACATCGCATAGATTAGGACTAGAGTGTATACTTGATGTGTGTGTAACCTGGAAGCCTCTGAGTGTGCGGTAGTAACTGTCCAGCATCAGCATGGCCAGAGAGGTGAGCTGGGCTGTTCTGTCCCAGCCATCACTGCAGTGAACCACCACCGATGTCTTTCCAGACTCCAGCTTATCAGCTATCTTTGCTGCTCCTGCTAATAACAGCTATACACAACAGGGGCATATCTTTAAGATCTATTCTGTGTATGTAATCTTTCACTTTTAGAACTAAAACATCTTGCCACACAGAATGTGGTTGATGTGGGTTTGTGTAGCTTACCCGTATGTAATCCAGCCAATGCGTCTGGTCAATGGCAGAGTGCCAATGGGCTTCATCTATGGTAGGATAAACTACGTCCTTCATCTTCCTAAGGGACTCTCTCATCACATGAATGTTTGGGATTTCTAGGAAGTTGAGCTCTACGTTGGGGTAGAAACTTTCACTTTCATACCCGCCATCCTTTGCCTGCATGTGATGGAGGCAGAAGAGATGGGCAAGGCCAGAGTGGAGAGGTCCAAAAGAAAAAGAGAGAAATCAGCGTCAATAAGTGATGTGAGTGTGAGGGAGAAATCATGAGAAGTATATCTCACATAACAGTGAGATTAGAAAATTGCCTCTGTTGCACCTTGTTGGTGATGGCCACGCTGCTCTGCCGCGCATCAAAGATGGTGAGCTTGTGGGACTGAGCATTGGCGTCCATGATGATTTGGAGAAAACGTTCATCTTCTTTACAGCGACGATCTGAAGGTCCAACTAGTGGCTGGCTACAGCGCACAATGGTGGCCTGAGACTCCGGGTGGATCCAGGACAAGACCTGCAGGAACAGCAAGACCAGTTCAAGACTGACACTGTAATCAGTGAGCCAAATACTTTGGGCCTAAAATGATAATAAAGAGCACAGCACATGGACATACTTCTAGGTCAGAAAAGCCAAGCCATTAACCATTCATATGAATGCGTGAGTGTCTCCAACCTTTTGATTGGCACTGTACAAAGAACAAATAGTACATGAAAAAAATTTACACATATGTGAAAAAACGTGGCTACACAAACCAACAATATTGTTCGTGCTTGTTTGTGTGAGTGCGTAAGAGAATGTGAATGTCTGAGTCTTTGTCACAAAATGTACTTAATGATTAAGGTGGAAAGCTTCAAGAATGAAGACCCAGAGCATTGAAGATCCAAGGCCACACATTTCGATGACAACTGCATGGTCACCCCAGTCGAAGGGAGAGGGAGACCCCAGACGGAGCCCCCCAAGCCGAAGGGCAAGAGCCCCAGAGAACCAGAAGCAACGGGGAGCTGGCCCCCCCGGAGCCCGGCCATCCCAGCAGCAGGGTCCAAGGGTGATTCCACTGGCTAATGAGGGGCTCATCCCAATGAGGGGCTTAATAGATAGCCGGTGAAAAGAAGCTAATGTGGGAGAAATGGTAAATAGACTAGTTCTTATGTAGAACTTTTCTTTTCTACTTGAACCCTTTATACATCCATCTTTTCATCCACCCAGGCACTTTTTCCTACATCCAAGTGCTTTATATCTAACACTCTGATAAACAGATCAGGAGTTTAGTTTCTTGCTCAAGAATACTTTGAATACAAGATGTAGCAGCCAGCGATCAAACCACCAATCCTCCAATTAGTGCATGACCTGCTCTACCTCCTGAGCCACAGTCCACATTTATTTTTGGTGGGGAAAAGTAAAACAATGTAAACATGTAAGAAAAAAGAAAATTTAACACAGTCATCTGTCAAGTTTAGGGTGTTATGATTCAGGTACTGGATATGTGCTTTTCAGACTGACCGGTATGCGGTGCTTGGCTCTGAACACAGCCACTCGCTTGATGTCTTCATCTGTGATGTTGGTGGGGATCACCAGGATGGAAGGATAGGTGTCACATAGCTCATAGGTGCTGTTTATCTTACTGATGGTCCAGCTCTCATTGGGGAGTCCCTGACAAAACACATGCAAGCACAGGCGAGAAACATTAGCTGGATAAAATTACATTTTTAATACTAATTTGCTATTTGCTTTATATGCAATACTGTTAAGGTTTTTTTTTTTTATGTTACCATAATTAGAGAATTTTATTTACTTTGACTGCAGGGAGAAGCAGGCCTTTGTTTGATTAGGTTTGTTCAGGTAAACCTGATTAAAAAGTGTCAAAGCAGAATTACAACCTAGGAACTGACTTAGCATGGCTCAGCTGGCAGTGTATCCGGAGACATGTCAGAACCCAGCACGAATAAACACATAAACTAAACTGTTCTGAACTGAACAAATGTACCATTTTAAGAAAAATATTCTGCTCCTTTTGAATTTGATAGCAGCACCACATCTCAACAACAGCAACAAAATGTGGCACTAAAAAGAAAACAGCTGGAGGAACACTTTGCAACTAATTAGGTTGAATGGAAACAGGTCAGTAACACAATTGGATATAAAAAGAGAATCTTAGAGAGGCAGAGTTTCAGAAGTAAAGATGGGCAGAGGTTCACCAATCTGCTGAAAACTGTATCTGCAATCTGTGTCAGAGTAATATCCCTCAACATAAAATTGTCAAGACTATCTCATCATTTACAGCACATCATCAAATCAAAAAGTTCAGAAAATCTGGAGAAATCTCTGTGCACAAGGGTCAAGGCTGAAAATCAATATTGGAATTAGGCCACCATGGAGCAGCTCTCATTTCTAGAAATCTGGCCAAATTTATTAAACCCAAAGCATGACTACCCAGGGCTGAGAGCAGGAAGCAGAGCTGCAGTCTTACACGCCTCCCTGCAGCTTCTCTCCTCCTGCCATCCCCCCAAAAACCCCATCCCCACAGAGACGGTGCCTGCTCCCAGACCACCAAAAAACAACCCAGAAATCAGGAAAAACAATTTAAGCATAATAATAATACTAATACTCCTCCTCCTCCTACTTCTCCTACTACTACTACTACAACTACTACTAATAATATTCCTTCATCATCTGCACCAAAGAATAAAACAATTAAATGTGGATTATTAAACATTAGGTCTCTCTCTTCCAAGTCTCTGTTAGTAAATGATTTAATAATTGATCAACATGTTGATTTATTCTGCCTTACAGAAACCTGGTTACAGCAGGATGAATATGTTAGTTTAAATGAATCAACACCCCCGAGTCACAGTAACTGTCAGAATGCTCGAAGCACAGGTCGAGGAGGAGGATTAGCTGCAATCTTCAATTCCAGCTTATTAATTAATCGAAGACCCAGACAAAGTTTTCATTCTTTTGAAAGCCTGACTCTTAGCCTTGTTCACCCTAATTGGAAAGCTTAAGAATCGGTTTTGTTTGTATTTATCTATCGTCCACCTGACACTTTAAAATTTCTGTCTGATTTCTCCAACTTTTGATCCATTTAGTGCTCAGTTCAGATAAAATAATTACAGTAGGTGATTTTAACAGCCGATCCATTTAGTCGGTGTGCGTTAGGGTTTAATCCCGGGATCCGGGATTCCCGGGAAATGCGATCAGAACAATTTCCCGTTTCCCGGGAAACGTTAGACGGGAAACCGGGAAAAAAGTCGCGCGCGTCGATTTGACTTTCAGAAAGAAAAGAAAGCTTCAGAATGTTAAATTTAAAGGAAATATTGAGAGAAGGGTTCGTTTAATGCGAAAAGCATTACTCTTCATTTCAGGCGCGTTCAGCCTCCGTTTAAGGCTTCAGCCTTCATCTCAAGCGTTTTAATAGAGGTATTACACAGTTGTACTTTTTTCCTCTTTAATTTGTTGAAATCGTAGGCAATGTGTTTACCCTAAGGTATTTTGTATTATATAATTTCATATTATTATATATTGTTATATTGCATTATATAGCCTATAAAATATGCCTGCCCTGAACAATAAAGAAATATCTGTTTAACTTCGAGTGTTTCTTTTCCTCGTTTGCAGCCGCTTACTAACAATCATGAATTAGGATACGGGCCTAATGTGTGAAGAAATTATCATGAAATAGATTGCTTTAACATATTTCACTTTTAAAATGGAGTTGAGTAAAATGTATATTTTTTAGGCTATAATGATTGGCCAGTTTTTCAATAGACGATTCACAGCGAACCTACTTTAACCCTCAGACACGGTGTTATAAATTTGCTGTTGCCAGAATGGCAATGACCAAGTCGTAGTGCATTACTCAAGGCCCTGTGTTATGTCATATTATAGTGTAGTACGGTAGTTAACTTTTCAATGACTATTACAGCGTTCCACTGGTGGAGATATAGTGCAACAGATGTCGCCACGACAGCGTGGCTGAGCCTTTATCAATGCTGTGGAGATGAACCGTATTGTTTTGTACCAGCAGTTGTAAAATAGCTTGGTATAATTCCATGTACAATGGAGGAATATTCGAATTATATTTGTTAAGGGAGTGTTGAGGAACGATACAACACCGCATAGCTCGAGCACTCGAATGCCGAGATGTAGGTTTTATTGCGTTAATCAAGCCGACGTTACCCCCTACTGGGCATAACAGGACATAGCTGGAAAGCTACCTCTACAATATCACAATAGGTTAAGGCCGACACAGGCTACAGAAGGCCTAATTAAAATAAAAAAATAAATAAACTTTTTCCCGGGATTCCCGGGAAATGGCTCGTCATTTCCCGGGATTTGATTCATGTCATTTTCGGGAAAAATATTAAACCCTAGTGTGCGTTTACCTGACGTCTGTATTCTGATGCTGGGTCGTACACCTTCCAGCCATCCACAGGAAACTGCTCCTTGTACAGGAAGGCAAACAGGGGCTGCCAGAGGATGTCACAGTACATACATTAGTCTAAAACTGATAAAGAGATTACACGCAGTTATAATATACACAATGTACACTACCGAAGAATCTTAAAAATTGCAAAGGCTGCAGACACTTGCACTTTTAGTCAGTATATATAGCTACACTGCATTTAGTCTATCACAGCACTTTATATTGTCTGACAGCTCTGAAGGGCATATCTGGGTTCTGTTCCAGGAAGCAGGTTTGTTAACCCTAAAATGAGGGAAACTCAGGTTTTCAGTTCCAGAAAGAGCTAACTCCAACTCTGAGTCAGTTACCATGCTAACAGACTCTGTGAACCTAACCTGCTCGTTGGCAGGTTTTATCCAACAAACTCTGAGTGTCTCTCTGACTCCTCCCCTCCAGCTGCACCTGAACCACCTGTCTGACACTCCCATTCATTTCCTCCTTCATTAAAGTGGCTGTCAGAGCATCAGAGGAGCGAATTCATCTGCAGATGTTTATGTTTCTACAAGCACTGAAATCCCAGTTAGACATTAGCTTATTTTTGTACATAACATGAAGCTTTTACAGTCGTTCACACGTCAACAGGCTGTAAGGATGGAGACAGATTTATAATCAGCTCAGAATCAAATCTAAACTCTCCATCTTTCTAACTCTGTGACTGCGCAGCTGTCAGTCAGTTCCTCTGAAACATTTACTGTAGTTACTGCAGCATCACTGTTTGAATCAAACCTATCGTTTGAAGCTTTAGATCAGTCAGTAAAGATCACTGATGGAAAAATGTCTGGATCTTGGAGATGACGTGAATAAGTGAATGAAGATGAAGCTGAAATGATTCGAAGACTTCAAAACTGAACTAAATGTATTTCAAGCTTTTAAAAGCAGCTGTAGGCAGCCTGTGATCTGAGCAGTTTGCTGAAATGTATTCATTGATTGAAATTCATCAACATTCAGATCGGATCAGGCCCAGATCCAGTTCAGGCTCCGGTCGATTCCCAGCTCATCCTGTCAGATCTGTCCTGGATCAGATCTGGCTTCATTTTTCCCGACATGATCTGCGTTCTTTAATGAAAATGTCTCATCCTCCCAAAACTGCACTGAAATATTTAAAATCTATAAAGCTGAGACATTTCTTAGAACGTGTTTGCCTTTATTGATAAAACTTTACATTCATTGAAGTCTTGGAAAGCTGTCCTGTATATTTTTTTGAGTTAAATCTGAAACTGTGACTGACCTCTGACCTTTAACAGTAACTCAGTGAAACATCTCTGCTGTGGCTGTCAGAGAGCCGTCATCTCTCAGTGAAGCTGATCTCAGATCAGATTAGAAACGCTTAAACGGGAAACATTAAAGCAGTTTTTCTCTAAATCTCTTATAGCATTTTTATACAGTGATGGCAGAAAAAAAGTGAGGTCGCTACATTCCATCAGTAGATTAAAATTTTACTGAATCATTATTCAAACAATGAAACGATCATAAACTGCAGCAAAAACAGTTTTTATTTAATAATAAACTGACCTGAGGCCACAGGTTCATCAGTAAACTGGCTGATTTTAGCTTCACTTTCTGTCTCCTGCATTTTGTCCTGGCAGGTTAGAGCCGAATAATTAGATTAAAAAAAAAAAATCAATCAATCAAATTCAGCTCAAATCTGATTAAAGTTCAAGTTGGGGAAATGATGACAGTGGATATTCTAAAAGAAGTGATGTATTTTGTATCAAACTTTTATTCTGTCTGTGATGATGACAGAGTGGACCGAGCTGATTTGATTCCCTGTTTTTGAGATAAAGACCACGGTCAGCACTGACATGTATGATCCTCTGGGTTCAAATGGAGGCGCAGCTCTTTATTTACCCGTTACCATTGCGAATCCTGGATTCGGCGCTCCATTGATGACGGCTCTTTGTTTGCTCACGCAGGAGCTTAAACTCAGCGTGATTGGACTGACTCTGATCAGCTGTTCTGGGAGTTTGTCGAACCTGCTTCCTGGAATACGGCCCAGTTCAAACCTGTATTATGCAGCACACGTGAATGACACTGACCAGACTGTGGGAGAGAGGAAAGGCATGTTTGGCCAGCACCTCCACCACATCTGGCTGGCTCTCCTCCATCTTATAGGCAAACCTGGGACTCCTCATGTCCTGATGAGAACATCAGAAAACAAACAGAGTCATCACTCCAGCAAATCTTCTCTGTTTTTGTTTTATTACTGCCTGACTATAGGGTGGTGAATATACATCATTGTGTGCATATATCTGTGTGTGTGTCTGTTAAAGTGGTACCTTGCAAACCAGCTCCAGTCCTTTGTTGTTCTCTCCCTGGATGGGAACACAAATGGTTTCGAGCCTGCTAATGACTCCCAGATTCACATCAAGAATGAAGGGAGACTCCTGAATGTACACACACACACACACACACACACACACACACACACACACACACACACTGGTGAGAAACAACAGCCCTGCAACTGTCACGCAAAAGTGGAGCGCCCCTGTTCTACAGCACTTGCAAGTAAATAATGTAGCAGACCTTTTCCACACTGATGAAGTACAGCTTGTAGTCTGTGATGGTCAGAGTCCCATTAACCAGACCGCTGAATGGGCAAATGTACATCACATCCTTGACTGCATCGTCAGCACACAGAGAAACAAAATGGAAAAAGTATCGATTACACTGATGTTACCGTACGACTGAACGACACACCGAGAGACAAAGAATGAAGAAGGTACCTGTGGTTTGGATGGTCTCTCCAGGGAGCAGAGGAACCTGGTTCTGGAACATTTTGACCTGTGCTCCGTATCTCAGAACTGGAAGGTTCTGCAAAGAGCACAGATCAGTCAATGAGACCACATTTTAGGTGGCATTTGCAGAGACATCAGTTATGATGCCTGTGATGCAGAGGTATTTTGCTACAGGTTCAGAATAACCTGGACTCTGTTTTAGGAAATAATGGACACCTTTCCTCGGCACAGTGATCGTCATCAGGAATACGAGGTGTCTGAACAACAAGCTGGATGAAGGATGGTGGGATGATTAGGACCACAGGGAGCACAGTAACTGCAGTTTGATGTGTAACAGTATTAGTTTTAATGTTCTGGCTGACTTTTAGTCAGGATGCAGAACACAAATCAGTCATTGCTTTTCCGTATCTGGTAAACTCGTGTCTTTCAAACTCCACACTGCTGCAGTACGTGTGTTATTTTCTTTCCTTTGCTCGGGACAGCACAGCAGCCCTCAAGGAAGGACAGAGTAGAGGGAAATATCAGAAGCAGTGTGATGAGGTAGGCAGACCCACAGAGGAGGGAGCAAGGAGCAAGTGAACTGATGAAAAGACAGATAGAAACTTGCCAAAGCACTGGAAGGATGCTCAGAATCTATTTCTCCTTGGTAACAAAGCCCTTCATCCTGTGAATCCTGCTGCAAGGGAGAGCCAGCATGAAGAGAGTGAGAGAAAGAGACAGAGAGAGAGAGCGATTATACAGTAAACAGACATGATCATGTACTGGAAGATACAGCTGTTGTTGTAGTAGTGCTGATTTTGGAGGAGGGAGCGATGAGGCAGGTACTTCGCTCCCTATGAGGAGGTGGTATGAGCTGACACAGAATGGGCTGTCCAACACAAAGTCTACCTCATCATATGATTTCAATTCAATTCACATGGCGTGTATGACATACTACAAAAAAAGGTGTACAAGTAACGGGTGTTCTCTATCACTGGATTACCAAGAGGTTTAACATTTTCATTTTCCAAGATTATTCCATGGAGACGTCTTTTTTCAGGGATGGTCTTCCCATGCGAATACTCTTATGATTTTCTTATTGTGGCACATGATTTTTGCTCCATTTTAATGGAGTCAGTTTCATGCTTAGTTAAGAGGTAAGGAGCTGAGAAAAAACACAGAGAGAAGGGAAAAAAAGGAGGAAGGAGGAAGCACAGTGAGCAGAGTGGAGGAGCAGCTCTGGTCTGTCCATGTGACCTGAGAGCATCCATCAAATATTCACAGCACCTCCTAAAACCATCACAGTGGTGTTGTAGGTGTGAATGCTCACATGCTGTCTGTGCGGCAGCAGTTTGGTGGAGGACATTAATTTGTCAGGTAATTCATTTGATTTCTGCTGTATCACAACACTGCTGCTGCTGGAGGCAGCTGTAACTTTACTCCAGGCTCCGAAGCACCTGTGTGCGTATGCTTGTGAGGTAAATGTGCAACAAGCTGAAAGGACAACGAGTCTTACCCTGCGATTGAGCCTCTTGGACACCTGGAGGTTAAACACACCACATGGACATGAAATGGAAAAAGAACTAAATTCACACTCTGGTAGCAAACTAAAAGCCAGCTTTACGGCGCGCCGCCGTTGTGGCGTACTGATGTCAAAACTGTGCACGGACACCACTGTGCGCTTATAATAGAAGGGTGCAAACAGACAAGCGCCCAAAAGCAACTGCGAATTCACAACCGACAAGGTTCAAAATCCAGGCAAAAACAGCAGGTGACAAACAGCCGCTGCAGTTTGAAGACGAGCCACAGCTCAGCCCTGCTCGTAGCTTTATTCCAGCACAGTGAGCCGGTGCACGTGGCTGGATCCACTCTGACACAGTGGAGATGAATTCATGAAATCAAACAAATTTTAGTGCCTTTTTTAACGTCAGCATCTATGTCCATGCTACAGAGGAAAATGTGAAAACTTTGCACGCTGACGACAGTGAGGACTGTGTATCTGTGGCACGAAGTGTAATGAGCTGCTGGAAATGCAGCCTTTCAAACAAATAGCATGAAATTCCCTTAAGCTCCATTCAAAGTTTTCAACAGCTGCAGTCTGGATTCCGGGGGGGGGGATATCCAGTTCTCTGAATATTTGTGGACTCAGCTGGAAACCAATAGCAAAGCTGCACAGCACACATATAGGGGAGGATTGTGGGATTGACTGCTTTTGTAGTGTTTGCAAAGATCTGATGTTACCCAACCTCAGCTCAGCAGGGAGGCACAGTGTTGTCTGCTCTGATTTCTCTACTGTTACTATAATGTAGAGGAAAGCTTCAAATGATACAACTATACCCTGCTCTGAGCTGTTTAAACTACTATTACCTACACCCTGTACTGTACGCAGACATGTTTTTGTAAAAGACAAAGTTCAGTATCTAATGAGGCGACGTGTGCTTGGTGGAGCTGGTTGCAGAGAGCAGGCCGCTGACAGAAGCAGAGGATAACTAGTTCAGTAGGTTATCTAAACAGTGACAACAAACCGAACACACAAAGCTCTGCACCCACATTCAAATGCACATACAGCTCACATGGACGTACACGCCGGCATGTCTAGCCTTACCATGAAGTCCGGTCTTCTCCCAGCCTATCAGTTACAAAACACAAACTGATGAGAAGCACTGCCAGCATTGTGTGTGTGTGTGTGTGTGTGTGTGTGTGTGTGTGTGTGTGTGTGTGTGTGGTGCGCGTCATCTACCTTGTTGTCCCTGCTCACAATGTCTGGTTGGACTGATCCTGAGATCTGACTGGAGATGGTGGCTGCTATCAGCTGTTTACACCACTCCACATGAGAACCTGTTGGGCTGAACACAAAGAAAGTGAAATAAGAAGCTGAAGCACGTTCACCTAAACTCCAGATTCCAGGCTGACGCCAGAGTTCACAATAACAATTTTTAAAAAAATTTTACCTTTATTTACACAGGTGGTCCCACTGACAGCCTCCTTTCAGACTCACTGTGGAGTCTGTCCCGTCTTTAGGGTTTGACAAAGGTTTATAAAGCTATAATAACAGGTGACGGCTCATTCAGAAAGGGCTTGCTACTGTATGAAACACACAACAATTTATGGTTTAACTGAAATAATATGAAGAATGTTAGAAGTGAAGCCAAAAAAAGGATGTTTGAGGTGCCATCTTGCACATACTGTCAGCCAAGGTTACTGAGATCCCCTGGACATGAAGCAGGTATGGTCTTTATCTTACAATATCAAACACCTGTTATAAATCTACAGACTGTCACAGATTGACTCTGTCTGTGAGCCTGACAAAATAAGCCTTTATACATGTCGTGCTTCATGCCCCCTTTAAGGCCTTGTCCCTGTCAGAGTGCACTTTAAAGGCTTTGTCATAATTAATCTGAGTAGGCTGGAAATGATTTGAGACTAATGCTCAAACTCCAAAAATAATGAGAAAATGGAAATCATCACATTGAGCTATAGGGAACAAAGATGTCAGTCAGGCACGACTCAGATCTTCACTGTCCTCACATAGTGCCTATTTTTTATAAATAAATAAATAAAAGGTCATATTTAGCTTATCCTGGTATCCACATTGGGCTGAACCAGTGCTCCACAATGCTGTGTTACACATGTGTAAAGTGTAACCGCAGGTGCCATGATGTTATTATTTTAGTCTTTAAAATAGGTGAACATTTGTTCAAATTTCAGGCACTTTCCTGATTACCTGTGTTAGAAATGGTCCGTTACTCCACAGTTATTTACGGTTCCTAAAAGAGTAGATGACACTGACCCCGGGGAACCAGACGGTCAGGAACCTGAGGATCAGGAACCTGAAGATCAGGAACCTGAGGTACAGGAACCTGAAGATCAGGAACCAGAGGTACAGGAACCTGAGGGTCAGGAACCTGAGGGTCAGGAACCTGAAGATCATTAACCAGAGGTACAGGAACCTGAGGATCAGGAACCTGAGGGTCAGGAACCTGAGGGTCAGGAACCTGAAGATCATTAACCAGAGGTACAGGAACCTGAGGATCAGGAACCTGAGGGTCAGGAACCTGAAGATCAGGAACCAGAGGTACAGGAACCTGAGGGAATCAGAGCAGGTGCGCGTCTCTCTTTAACCTGGTTAAGCATGAATACTGTTTTCACAGACCCCCATGGTCACGTGTTATCACAGATTATAGTCCGGGGCTATTACAGTCATTTAACTATTGTTAATGAAAGGTCATCTGTCAATCAGCAGTATTCTTCACTCTCACCGGCAGTCTTCGCCTGGAAGTTGAGGAAAGTGATCATTAAGATCATTATTCTAACGAATTTCCTGCTGATTTTTTTCTATAGTGCGCTAATTTCAGGGTCGTATCATTTTTATTGTGAACCAGGTCGCACCGTCATTGCAAAGTCTAAAATACTGTTAAAATACTGCAGCCATTTCATACTGAACAGGGACGTTTGAGCACTTTTCAAAGTTCAAATGTCTGTGGGTTGGACCTATGCACAGTTACATATATGACAAAATCTAAACAATATTTCATGCAACGGATATACTGCGGGACCGCGAGACAGCCGTAACTGCGCAGCCGGACGCCGACCTGTGTCACATTTTCTGTCTGCTTACCTGTCTAGGGCATCACCGGGTGCTGGGCCGCACGTCGGCGAGACCCACGGCTTCCTGTTCGGCCCCGCTCCTTCCCCCGCGCCGGCTGCTCCGGCCTGCTTCTCCATCTGCCAGCAGCTGTTCGGTTTCTGGGTCACTGGGGGGCGGGGGCGGCTGGCTTCCGCTGGCACGGAGAGGATGCGAATGAAATCAAACCTCGGTGTAATTCCGGTGCCGGGCTGCAGTTGTTCTTTAAGGACTCAGAACACTCGATCGCAGATCCAGCGGATCGCGGTTTCCTCTCATTTGTGTACGAGCACTTCCTCCTCAGACGCATCTACACTCTCGGCTTGGTCGCGTCGCGCGGAAACAGTGACGTCGCTGCAGTATTCTCCTGAACGATAGGTGTCGCTACTCAGACAAAACCTCCGCATCGGTGCTCGCATAAGAGGAGACGAGGTCAAAACGGGAAGGAAAGAAAACTGCGGCGTTTTTCCAGAAAGCCTTAAATTTTCAGATTGTCGCAACTTCTCTCTGTGAGCTGCATCTGCGCTTCTGTGCTGAAAAGGCTACTTCCGGCTGCCACAATACCTGTATACAAGATAGATGACGTGGCTCCACTTCCTTCCACTGTACGAGGGTCCTCACTGAGACTGACCCGGAAGTAACCCCATAATCAGCTGTTCCAGTTCCCAAAACACAAAGTAAATGTGCTTCAATGCTTCTTTTATTGTCTCCTTTTGCAGAGGAGACAGCCTGTTAAACCCACAGCTGACCTCTGACTGCTTCCTGCTGAGGTGTTGCTGCATGAAGAGCACAGGTTCATATCAGCTCTCCTGCAGATTATGAGCTGATCAGTGTGTTCAAGCTTCTGTGGGCTCAGCAGGCATCAGCAGGCTCGTTGCTGTGCTACGACCTTTAGATGATCATGGATTCATGCTTCATTCAGCTCAGCTGGATTTAGAGTTGCCACCCGTCCGGTAAAATACGGAATCGTCCTTTATTTGGCAATTAAATGTTGCGTCCGTATTTTCAAAAATGTCCAATACTCATGTCTGTCACACGCACATCAACACTAAATGTAACAATTAAGCACAGAATAAAATACAGGAAATACTAAGGCCAGCAAAATTGTCGTGAATGGCGGTGCTGTCACCGTTGCCTAGCAACAGACGACACACGCGTGCGCCACACAGACACTGATATGGTCCAGATCAGATCAAGGAAATGGAGCTGTTCTCTCAAGCCTCAGGGCTGCAGCTGAATATAAATAAGTGTGAAATTATGAGTATTCATAACTGCTCTGAATCCTCAATTCTCAATATACCAGTCAAAAATGAGATAAAGTATTTAGGAATCTGGATCACGAAGTGCAAAGCTACAAGTGACAGGAAAAATTTACAAGATAATATTGATAAATGCAGCAGGATATTGAACAACTGGCTTCAAAGGGATTTGACATTGTTTGGCAGAACATTGCTAACAAAAACTGAATCCCTATCCAGGCTCATATATCCTGCATATTCTTTAGCTGTCCCTCCAAGGCAAATAAAGGAAATTAACAGAATTAATTTAAATTTTATTTGGAAAAACAAACATTACATCAGAAAAAGTGATTTGTTAAAAAATTACGAAGAAGGTGGTATCAAGGCAATGGATTTTGAAATTATAAATGGAACATTGAAAGTCAGATGGCTTCAGTCACTGTTAAAGAATGGTGATCTTATCTGGTTTGTAATACCAACATATGTTTTTCAAAAAGTTGGAGGCATTGCGTTGTTATTGAAATGTGATTTTGAATTATCTAAACTACCTCTTAAGCTCTCTACTTTCCATCAACAAGTTTTGTTACAGTGGAAAATTATGTTTAAACACAACTTCAGCCCGCATGATGTTCCATTGTGGAATAACAGAGTCATATTGAGTGGGAGGAAATCTATATTTATGGAAGATTGGTGGAATAAAGAAATCTGGTCAATTATTCACTTATTGGATGAAAATGGAGATATTCTTAATTGGGAGGATTTCAATAACAAATATGGAATTGATTGCTCCACAGCAAACTATAAAAAAGTAATACAAAACATCCCTATCGTCCTCATTCAGTCAGTTAAAAACAATTTTTCCAACTTCACAACACCAACATTACGCAAGATTCAAATTGGTTATGTGGATATTGTGGATAAAAAATGTAGCAATAAGTTTTTAAATCAATATTCTATAAACAACATGTACCCAGGAAGAACAAAAAACACACTTACCTTACAAAACCTTGACAAATCTACAATATCAAAAATTAGGACAAAATATCTAAAATTTCCAGTTCCTCCTAAATATAAAGAACTACAATTTAAAATAATAAACAACATTTATCCTTCAAACAAATTCATAAGAGAGAGATTTAAATTTGAAGTAGCAAATTGTGGCTTTTGTAAAACACAGTTGGAAACAACTAAACACTTGTTTTATGAGTGCAGCGAAGTTTATAAGTTATGGGATTCACTCCACAACTTCCTGTCCTCCAAGGCCATGTGTGTAGATTTCTTCTCACTACAAGATATTCGGTTTGGATTATTTCTCAAAGATAAAAATATGGAATTTCTAGTCAATACTGTAATTATTATAACAAAATATTACATACACAAATGCAGATTTGCAAAGTGCTCCCTCTCTTTCTCTGCTCTTAAAAATGAACTCTCCATGTTCAAAAAATGTCTGGATATGATGCATAAAACAAATGCCATAAAACTGTACGAAATAATGGAAGAGCTTCAATTGTAACCCCCTAATTTTTATTTTTTTATTTCATTTTTGTATATTTTATTTATTTCAATTTTTTTTTCTTTATTTTGTTAAGTATTTATGATATATTACTGGTTACTGTATATTTTAGAAGTTGGGTCTCTTGTTCTTTTACCTGTTAGAAATTGACCTGTTTTTATGAGTATAGTCGTGGTTGTTATTTTTATGTCTGTGTTACCAATAAAAAAAAAAAAAAAAAAAAAAAAAAAAAAAAAAAGATATGGTCCAGATCATTATGTTATTATTGATTCAGTTTCCTGCTGTGCTTTAGAAGACTATTGTGGTTTGATTGATTGTTTAGGATGCTGAGCCTGAATGATCATTGTTAGAAAGACTAAGGGCTGCAGCCGACAGTTCGCGCATGCGCCCAGATCACACACGACGTACTTAGTACGTTCCCCTTTTCCTTTCAAGTGCAGACAGACACAGACGCCATTAGGAGCACTCATCGCCGACTCGCCAGATAATCCAGCCTCGCAGTGCCTGTGACTGCAGAGCTGCTCACCTTGTAGCAGATGCGAGATTGTGTGTCACTGATGATCCACCACAAGTTGCATCTGTGATCCCTACATGCTGAGCTCTGTGTATAGCCGTGCTGCATGATCCTTATTAAAGTTTCGCCAACATCCATACTCTCGAGGTGTTCTTACCGACACACCGGGGCGGTCCCATGATACTCCGGCCCAGCCCTTACAGTCCATAAACAGTCACTCGTCTAAACAGTGGTCCTTCGAGCCGGATTTCGTGAGGCTGCCTTGGATTAACGCCTATATGATGCAGCCTCCTCGGAGCTTCCTGCAGCTTCTACACGCCCTAAGCGTCAGTCTCACCTGCCTGCTTACCTGAGAGATTATGAGGTCCGAGCAGCAGGTTGGGAACCGATAGAGCCACCCCCGGCACCACATGCAGCACAGCATACACAGGGTTCAGAGGACTGGACTCCCAACGTGGCCGCGGCAGAAGTGGGAAGGAGGACGGTGCAGGCATCCCGCCCCACCAGCACCAGCCCTATCAGCCAGTATGCCGAGTCTACAGCGGAGGAGTGGAGCCCCGTGGGGGGACGACGATCCGCCGCGACACCTACACTTGAGGAGAACGCATGGTACCCTTCCCGGTCCAGTGCACAGCTGATCGGTCCCGCTGGGAGCAACCAGACATCTCCTTCTGCCTTCTATAGACCGTGGGAGGGCCCTGATCAGCAGGAGGCACAGTCAGTGCCTCATGATGGACATGTTGGGTTATATAGACAGTCTGTGTCTCATAGTGATAAGTTGCAGTTGAGTGCTTATGATGATGAGAATGTTATTTCCTTCTGTCAGCCCCCCGGTGGTGCCTCCCATGACCCGCAGCCCAAGTCTGCTTGGAAATCGCATGCAGAACCGGTGCTACGACCACAGCCTCTGAGGTTTAGACCGCCTGCGCCTCAGGCTAGTCATTATCCTCAGGGCCCCGGTGAGCACCCCACCTCCGCACGAGAACAAGACCTGATGGACTCCATCAACCGCATGCTGCGGGAGCTACAACTCATCAAGGATCAAGCAGAGGGCTGCGTGCTGAGGAATCCACAGGTATGTCAACAATATCCAGGTGAGCAGCCACACCATGAGCTACCTCCACCCCAGTATCAGCCGAGTGATTATTTTCCTCAGCCATCTTCATTCAGTCAGGCCTACATTCAGGGTTACCTGCACCAACCGGTTCCCGGCTGGACTCCAACCAGACTTGCCGAACCACCGAGCTTAGCTACCCGCAAGCCGTCGAGCGCACCCTCAGGCCCTCAGGTGAGGTATGAGCCACACCCTATGGCGCACGTTGCACCAGTACACCAACCCCCCGCCTTCCTTAGAGAGAGAACGTACCGGGGACCCGTTCCAACCATTCCCGACTTCGCCAAAGGAGACCCTAGTGAATTCACCCGTCTCAAGATCGCTTTGGAGAACCTTCTACCTCCTGACGCCACCGAACTGTTCTGTTACCAAATTCTCCTGGACCACCTCAAACTAGAGGAGGCTCGCCTTGTAGCTGATGCCTATTTGAATTCATCTACACCTTATTCGGACACGATGGCTGCCTTGACCGACAGATTTGGTCAACCGCATAAGTTGGCCTTGAAGAAGATCGCCACGGTGATGAACGCTCCAGACATCCGACGAGGAGATTCCCAAGCCTTTCAGAAGTTTGCTTTACAAGTGAGAGCCTTGGTGGGAATGCTCCAGACCCTTGGACGTGAAGGCATAGCAGAGCTCCAGTGCGGGTCCCACGTCGAGCGGCTCTTGAGTAAACTTCCCTCTGACCTGCGATCAGAATTTCGGAGATGTACGTTCCGTCGATCAGAAGTTGGGTACAATCTCACCGACTTCTCCGATTGGCTGCAATATGAGGCGTGGTGCCAGGATAGTGAGAGCCATGCTAGCTTCCAGGACCCTCGGCCCGAGGGGAAACGGCGCTCGGATCAGCGGCATGACACCAAGAATCCTCGTCCAGCCACGATCTTGCATGGGGTCGAGGTTACTCCTGACCAGCAGCCAGTAGAACCACCCCAGTCGAAACCTGATCCACCAGGTAAGAAAAGGAACAAGCACGCGTACTGCCCATATTGTGAGTGTGAGGATCATTTCCTGAGCCAGTGCGACACCTTTAAGTCCTTTGATAAGGCCCAAGTTATCCAGTGGATAAAGTCTAACCGACGCTGCTGGCGGTGCGGCAGAGCACATCAGGCGGCCCAATGTGACCTGAAGAAACTCTGCAGCAAGTGTCAGGGCAAACACCTCCAGATACTACATGAGGTCAACGTTAGGCAGGCAAGGGAGAGGTCCTGTCTGGTCAGCTCGGCTACAGAGACGCTATACCTTGATCGGCCAGCAGCCGGGTCCTCTTGAAGGTTGTCCGGGTTCTTCTTCATTACGAGAACCAGACACTTGATACCTACGCGGTCCTAGATGATGGCTCAGAACGCACAATGATCCTGACTGCAGCAGCACATAAGCTAGGCCTCCAAGGCCACCCAGAATCTTTAGCCCTGCGGACCCATCAGACAGGATGTACAAACCCTGGATGGCGCCTCCGTTACCTTCAGAGTTTCATCTACCGTCCAACCCAACCGAAGCTTCCAGGTCAAGGATGCCTTCACTGCCGAACGTCTAAGCCTAGCTGATCACACCTATCCTGTGGCTGCACTCAAGAGAAGGTTCAAACACCTCCATGACCTCCCACTCCAAGCCTTCGACAAGGTACGGCCTATGTTGCTCATCGGGGCCGACAACCCTCACTTGATTACACCGGTCGAACCGGTGCGTCTAGGTCCCCCCGGTGGTCCTGCGGCCATAAAGACCAGGCTTGGTTGGACTCTCCAGGGGCCGGCTCGGATGGCAGAGCTCCAGCTATCACCTCAGCAGTGTTTATTCACGTCGCTCAGTCCTCGAGAAGCAGAACTGCTGAGGAATGTAGAGAAGCTCTGGCAGCTCGACCTCTTACCATCGAGGAGCGAGAAGCAGGTGACACGATCACGAGAAGACCAACAAGCCATTGATCTCCTGGAGTCCAAAACACAGCGCGTTGAGGTTCATGGTACCTCCCGGTATGCGACCCCTCTACTTCGGAGGAAAACCTTTCCGTCCTTCCAGGCCCCCATGGAGGCAGTAATGCCAAGGCTTAGGAGCTTGGAGAAACGCCTATTACAAGATCCCACGAGTGCAGCTGCTTATGAAGCCGAGATTGCGAAGCTGGAGGCCGCCGGTACAGTTGCTAAAGTAGTCAGGCCAGATATCTCATCCAGTGGAGAAAGCTGGTACATCCCACACCACCTGGTGCAACACAATGGGAAAAATCGAGTCGTATTCGACTGTTCCTTTCGATACAAGGGCCTCAGTCTAAATGAGTACCTGCTACCTGGCCCTGCCTTGAGCCCTTCCTTACTAGGCGTCCTTCTGCGGTTCAGAGAACACTGTGTCGGTGTTAGTGGTGACATCAAGGGCATGTTTCACCAAGTGCGGTTACTACCAGAAGACAGGCCCCTTCTGCGCTTCCTTTGGCGCAACATGCGGAGAGAGAACCCGCCGGAAGTCTACGAGTGGCGGGTGCTGCCCTTCGGTACCACGTGCAGCCCCTGCTGTGCCACCTATGCCCTGCAGAGGCATGTCTTTGACTACAGCAAGCCTGGAAGCACAGAGCGCTTCTCAATAGAGAAAGGCTTCTACGTGGACAATTGCCTCCAGAGCGTGCCATCCACACAAGAGGCCATACAACTGATCAACAACCTTAGAGACCTTCTCCAAAGTGGAGGGTTTGAGATCCGGCAGTGGGCGAGCAACGTGCCGGGCGTCATCAGCCACCTCCCGGCCGAGGCCAGGTCAGAGAAGCTAGAGCTATGGCTAACATGTGATAAGTTGGAAGCGCGCGAGTCCACCTTAGGACTGTGCTGGCAGTGTGACGCGGACACCTTCAGTTACAAGCACAGGCCTATCACCTATGACACGGTGACCATGCGGAACATCTACCAAGTGCTCGCCAGTCAGTACGACCCACTCGGATTCTTGCTACCCTACACCACAAGGGCAAAGGTCCTGGTCCAGCAGCTATGGGACCGGCGGAGGGACTGGGATGACCCCAGTCTCCCAGCAGAGCTTCTGACCGCCTGGCGCACCTGGGAACGTGAACTCGAACACCTACTTCACATACAACTGCCTCGATGTTACACACCGGCAGAGATGGACCACGCTGCAACCAGGAGAGACATCCACATATTCTGTGATGCCTCTGAGAAAGCGTATGGAGCGGTCGCTTACCTGCGGTCTGAAGATCCCAAAGGGAGGATCTGCATTGCGTTCCTTGCACGCTCAAGAGTTGCCCCTCAGAAGCAACTTTCCATGCCCCGACTCGAACTATGTGCAGCAGTCACAGGAGCACAGTTGGCCAAGCTACTAAAGAATGAGCTCACCCTTGAGATTCGCCACTGTGTGCTTTGGAGTGACTCCACCACTGTCCTTACATGGCTACATTCAGAGTCGTGTCGTTTTAAAGTGTTCGTAGGCACCCGGGTAGCAGAGATACAGGAGCTTACGGACCTCCAGTCCTGGCGATACATTGATTCCCCACGGAATCCGGCAGATGACCTCACAAAGGGGAAGTCTCTGCAACACCTAGGGGAACCAAACCGGTGGAGTCAGGGACCCAAATTTCTGCAGTTAGCCCCCGAAGAGTGGCCAACCCTTCCTTTGCAGCACTCCTCCGAGTCTGGAGACACTACTGAACTCAGACGTTCGGCTTTCTGTGGTCTGAGTAGCACCACTGATCCGCCGAGTATGCACTGGTCCCTATTCAAGACTTGGAAGGAGTTGATGGAAACACTAGCGCAGGAGCTTCACGGGGCGGCTGGGCTGTCAGGGCCACCTACAGCTAGTACATACCAGGATGCCGAATTCTTTGCTTTCCAGAGGGCGCAGCAAGAGAGCTTTGCAGATGACTATGACCTCCTCAAGGCAGGGAAGCCCGTAGCATCCAATAGTCGTCTCCTTTGCCTTGCTCCGGAGTTCGACACAACGCATGCAGTCGTTAGAGTGGGTGGACGACTCCGTAGAGGGGAAGGATTAGATCCAGCTGCAGTACACCCCATTGTACTTGACCCTAGTCACCCGACCACCAAATTACTCATCCAGGAGTATGACACCAAACTGTGCCACCCTGGGCCCGAACGAGTCTTCGTGGAGTTAAGACGCAGGGTGTGGATCCTAAGGGGGCGTGAGGCCGTAAAGCGTTGCCAGCAGGTGTGTGTCGAGTGCCGTCGATGGAGATCCCAACCTGCTGTACAACGGATGGCCGACCTACCACCGCCAAGGCTTAGATTGTTTAAGCCAGCATTCTACTCCTGTGGTATTGACTGCTTCGGACCGCTTCTGGCGGAGGTTGGCCGAAGAACGGAGAAACGATGGGGTATACTCTTTAAGTGCCTCACCACCAGAGCGGTACACCTAGAGGTGTTACCTTCACTCGACTGTGACTCCTTCTTGATGGCTCTCCGGAGGTTTGTAGCCTGGCGAGGCAAGCCAGCAGAGTTGTACTCAGACCAAGGAACCAATTTCCGAGGAGGTGAGCGGGAGCTGAGGGACACCTTTTCCAGCCTATGTCCTGACCTCCAGCAGCAGTTAGCCACACAGCAGATTGCATTCCACTTCAATCCACCAGCGGCACCTCACTTCGGCGGCGCATGGGAGCGCGAGATCCGGTCAGTAAAGTCTGCCCTGTACACCACTCTGGGTGCTCAGACTGTGAGCGACGAAGTTCTCAGAACCATCTTAATAGAGATTGAATCCATACTCAACTCTAAGCCGCTAGGTTACGCTTCGGCCGATGTAGCAGACGTTGACCCTGTCACGCCCAATTACCTGCTGATGGGGCGGCCAGACAGCTCCCTGCCCCAGGTAGTCTATCCGCAATCCGAGCTCCTTGGACGTCGGAGGTGGAGGCACTCTCAGGTGCTGGCAGACAGGTTCTGGACGGCATTCGTAAAGAACTACTTACCTGGTCTGCAGCTACGGAACAAGTGGAGGACCACTACCCCAGACATGATGGTTGGAGCCGTAGTCATGGTAGTAGACCCACAGGTGCCTCGATCGGTTTGGAGAATCGGAAAGGTGGTGAAAGTGTTCCCAGGCCCAGATGGTCATGTCAGGATGGCCGAGATATAGATCGAGGACAAGATATACACCAGGCCAATCACTCGTCTCATCATTCTGCCTAAGATGCCGGAGGAGGAGGTCAATGAGCCGTGAGCAGGGAGGCTCACTTCAGTCTTTCTAGGGAGCATATTTGGCATCAAATGTGGGGGCGGCAGTGTTAGAAAGACTAAGGGCTGCAGCCGACAGTTCGCGCATGCGCCCAGATCACACACGACGTACTCGGTACGTTCCCCTTTTTCTTTCAAGTGCAGACAGACACAGACACCATTAGGAGCACTCATCGCCGACTCGCCAGACAATCCAGCCTCGCAGTGCCTGTGACTGCAGAGATGCTCACCTTGTAGCAGATGCGAGATTGTGTGTCACTGAGGACCACAAGTTGCATCTGTGATCCCTACATGCTGAGCTCTGTGTATAGCCGTGCTGCATGATCCTTATTAAAGTTCGCCAACATCCAGACTCTCGAGGTGTTCTTACCGACACACCGGGGCGGTCCCATGATACTCCGGCCCAGCCCTTACAGTCCATAAACAGTCAGTTGTCTAAACACTGACAAAAATGACTATTCTGTTTATAGCAAAAAAAAAAAAAAAAAATAGATATAAGATCCTTTTGAAGCAGCAGTCAGCAAACATGTACTGTTTTGTGTTGGTTATAGCAGAAGAACCTTGTTCCCCAGAAAGTTATTACAACAGTGTTTGACTGTTAATGATCAGGACAGATCACCACTCTGCTGCCACCTTCAGAGCAGTAACCTCTCCTGATGCATTTAACAACAGGGGGAGGCTTGGGCTGGAAGTGGTGGGGGAGGAAGTGATGGTGATACTGTGGTTGCATACCTACATACATGAACTTCTTCCTGGACTTGAGGTTTGGATTTTTCCATGCATCCAGTGATGCACGGACACACCTTTAGCATTACCCCTGTCAATGTTGCATAAATGATATGTTTCTGCCTCTTTCATCTCTTTGTGTGTGATAAGCCCCGGTGATTGATCCCTTATTTCCATTTGTGAAAGGTGGCAACCCAAGCTGGATTCCAACATTCCAAAATTCCAACCTTGTTCATCACAGGTTGTCCTTATTTAAAAATAAATTAACAGGGTTAGAGCACATTTTGGAGTCCATCTTCTGCACTTTGTAGAGGACATTGGCATCACATGGTTAAGGAGAGTAAGGTTGCTGGGATTCTCTATTCCTGAGTCCTTATCAATTCTCCTACCCACCTTTCCTCAACCTCAATGACAGTTTCATCAAAGTCAAGGAAAAGCGGTTAGGAAAAGGAGATAGGAGGGACTTTTTGAGTGCACCCCAAAATATCCCACTTATGGGGGCTGTTATCTTGCAGTTTTGAAGTCAGTTTGTGCAATTGAGACTTGTAGAGGAGTCGCTGCATCGAACTCCCACCCTCCCCTTATTTTTCCAAATATAGACAACTAAAACAAGGACATATCGATAAAAGCAGCTGTAGACGTGGGTAATTATCAGATTTTGGGTAACAATATTCAGTTTCTGTGTCAGCACTAGTGCATCACTGCAAGTGTTACACAGTTATACAGTTTGGGTTTATTATGGTAAATGGACTAGTTTTTATATAGGGCTTTTCAACTCAGTCTGAGCACTCAAAGTGCTTATACACATTTACATTTACCCATGCACACCCATTCATATAGGCACTTCCAATATTAACTAAGTGCTTTAAATACCTAACATTCACAACACATGTTGCGTCGGAGAGCAACTTGGGGTTAAGTATCTTGCCCAAGGATACATTGGCATGTAGCCTGGAGTAGCCAGGAATCAAACCACTGACCTTCCGATCAGTAGGTGACCTGCTCTACCTACTGAGCTACAGCCACCCCGGAATGAAAACGTAAATCAGAGGATGAAGCAGAACGGAGTGCTGCTTCTGCTCGGTTAGGGTGGAGGGGATTTGCTGCAGGTGTCCCACTTCAGAGTACCTGAACACCACCTGAATCCTGCCTTGACTGTGCTTCATTTCTCTGTGACACGTTCACCTCTTTGTTCTACAGCTGTCATTTTTACACTTGCATTCTGACTTTACTGCACTAATAAAGGAAAACACCTTGCCACGGTGCCGCAGGTTTCCTCAGATCGTTGCATTCTGAAGAAGCCAACAAACGATGCAAATTAAGATCGAAGCGTATATGACTAAAAGTGCCTGATTACCAATATCTACACCACTGCGTACCACCCATCACACAGGTAAAGGGTTTCATTCACCTCTGCTTACACATGCATGTGCTTGTGAGGCTGAGATATGACATATTTTGTTGTTTTCTTCCTCTGTACTGGCTCGTGCTTTTTAAAGATTATCTACTGTAATATTTATGTTTGCTGACTTGTCTCTACATCACCAGGATTATTCTCTACAAGGTGAATTCTGATGTCAAGTATCCTTACACTGTGTCAGAGGACAAGAGCCTTAATGAGCGTAACAGTTATCAAACACTGATACTTTAAAAGAATAACTTAATATCAGTGTGAATGCTCCTTTTGTGAAAAGCTGTGATTTGCGGTATGTTGACTGCCTGTTTTTGAGGATCTTAATTCTAACTTGCACGGCTCTCAGTTCGCACTATCCTTTCTGCATTATGCAGTCATCAGAGTCTGGATTCATTGCATACACTACTTACCCAAAGGTAGTCTGAGGCTAATCTATTCAAGCTCTCAGACAGCAGAGTTTTAGTGTAGTTTAAGGTTTTTTTCCCACACAGCCTGCAACGACTGTGACTGACCTGTTCAGCACCATCAGTTCCTCCCTCCCCTGTATTTACAGCTACTTTTTTGCTGCAGTTTATGAATTTATTAGTAACAGAATAACAATCATCACCTCAATATAAGGAATAATAATCATAGTATCAATATAAGGGCTCTCACATTTCAGCATATTCCTGGAGGGAGATTAACTATCAGAAGGGACGTGAGGGAATGTGCAAGGATGTGGAAAAATGTGAGGGATAAATATGTTTGCCTTAGAAAAAACATATAGACGGCCTACAGCAGGGATCCTCACATCCAGGCCTCGAGGGCTCTCTGCTTCAACACACCTGAGTCAAATACAGAGGTCATTAGCAGGACTCTGGAGAACTTGACTGCATACTGAGGAGGTAATTCAGCCATTTAATTCAGGTGTGTTGAATCAGGGACACATCTAAAACCTGCAGGACACCGGCCCTCGAGGCCTGGATGTAAGGATCCCTGCCCTAGAGGGTATAAGTGCTGTGGGCCCTGTGTGGGGACACCCACTTGGGTTTGCCCTGCACACACAGCCCTACAGCATCAGTAAAATGGAAGATAAACTGGATCTCACAGACACATGAATCCTGTCTGTGTGACTGACTGGGTCCCTGCACTGTGTGTCCTATTACCTGCCTGAAATGTAGGGCAGCCCACACCTAGAGTGTGGCCATACTGTGGGTATGCTGCAGGCATATGGGTCCCGCTGCGAGTCCCTCTCTTAGTGTGGGCAGCCCACAGTCAGCCCAAACTATGAGCCCTACAGTGTGGGGCTTACATGCGCCCAACATTTCTTTATACTTTGTTTTTCTCTTTTTGTTCTGAAGAAGCAAATCGAAATCAAGACAACAGAGCAGAACAAAACAGGTTCTTTCTGCCATTTAACATCTAAGGTGCAACATTTCCTGAGAGACTGTGTACAGCTCAGGAGGAGCCGTTTGGAGACAAAGCCAGAGAGGCAAGGCTAAGATGGTTTGGACATGTGGAGAGGAGGGAGGGTGGATATACTGGACAAAAGATGTTGGAGATGGAGCTGCCAGGCAGGAGAACCACAGAGAAGATTCATGGATGAAGTGACAGAGGACATGTAGAGAGTTGGTGTGACAGAGGATGCTGGGATAAGGGCAGATGGTGGTGACCCCTAATAGTAGCAACCAAAAGACCAATCTGTTTAACATTGTCCTCTAAAGAGACAAGTAGGTACAGTAGCACATCCATATTAATTCACAGTAACACATCCGCTCTTCTTCTTACTGCTTTCAGATCAGTGAAGTGCATAGAAACCCTCAAACCACATTTGCAGAAGTAAACCTTTTGTTTGACTTCCTGTAATTTGTCCACGAGAGAACTGAGAGGTTCATTCTGAATCTGTAAAACACGCAGCCCAACACATTAATTCTTGTATTTTTAACCGAACCATATCCCACTGTTCTGAGCTATGAAGAACCAGCTAAGCTACAGCACGTGCCTGTTTGCTGTGATTAATATAAATGGCGTATTTAGCATTTATTAATGAAACGTGAACACACTGCATTAGTAAGAAATGTCAGGGTAGCTCTGTATACACTGAATCAACAAAACACTGGGAGTCAGCCAGAACGCTTTAAATTAATTTAATCAGTAATATTTACATAAAATGAGCCATCCAACAAACTGTGCAGAGAATATAACATGATTAAAAGAAACACATGTTAAATGTTTTCAGATTTCACCTTTTTGATGAGTCCAAAAAGATCTGGAAACACATTTTATGTGTATTCACTACAAAGCAGGTTATAATATGACACAAACCCATCAAACTACAAGCCACTACATTAATGAAAGCATCTAACTGAAATGAAAAATGACAGAGGCCTTCTCCGAGCCATCCCCGCAGAGCCAGAGTGAACCTCAGAGCTGAAGATCCACACAGAGCTGCCGGGCTGGGTCACAGAAGCCTTCGTCTTTTCCTGCTGGGTTTAGCGAGCGGGAACCAAAAAAAAATGCCCTCAGACACAAAACTGAACACTTTGAACCAATGGAGCAGAAATCCAAAATTTATACCAACAATTTCTGAACCAATATTACTTTCCTTTTTATAAAAATGTAAGATTGTACACTACATAAAATATTTGTATTTTACAACAATAGACCTTTAGACAGTAAAATAGGTTTTGATTGAGGTAATTACATTACATCATGGTGCTTGTACAAAGTAAAAAAATTAAAAAAAAAAAAAAAAAAATAGATTTTCATCTTTTTTCCCCAAAAACACAACCAGAGAGACCAACACACACATTTCTGCCGCTTCCTTTTGCTGCGAGACCTTTAAACCTCCTCAAATACTCGTTCAAAGAATCCATTCGGTTCACAGTGCACCTCTCTGTGCACACAGCAGCCAGCACACACTCCCCACTCTGCCCGACTCATCCAGAAAAAGGCTCCACTTTGGAAACTCGCACACATGCAGGTAGTCCTTATTCTCTTTTGAATCCCCCCAAAAAATCCTTCATCCTGACAATCTGCTGTAGGTATTCCCTCCTTATAGCTGATGACACCTGGTGGTCAGCCTGGATAACTTACATTTATCCTGAAGGTACGGAAAGGTAAGCGGGCCAAATGATGCTCAGGAAGAACAAGTTCAGGACATCATCTAAATGTGGGCTAATAACACAGTTTCAGACTGTTCTCTGCAAAGACATCAATGAGTTGCCCTTTGTTGCCTAATGAAAAGTGACAGAAATAGATGTGTAACAAATGAAAAGGAGCTGGAGGGAGGAGTTCAAAAAAAACCTTTTTTGCTAACACATTGCTGGCCAATCACAGTTAAGTGACAAAGCACGGCAGATTGTCTGCTGCAGAAATGTGGGTAGGATGGAGAGGCCGCTCTAATAAACATGCCTGCCCCTCCAAGTCTGAGGCAGAGCTGAGAGGGTAGCTGGTGTTTTCTAAACCACTTTTAAACTGAGCAAAGCTTCAGAGGTCCTAAAGAGGCCATGTTTTAGCTGAGTAATTATTTGTGGCATGTCGGACTGGAACATGAATGCATTTTGCCATCTGTTTTTAAAGTCGGATGCACTGACACGGAGTCTGTGTTGAGCAAAATGTAAATAGTGCAACCACAAGATACGTCCTCCAAGCTTATTAAAGGGCTTTTGAAACTCGCCTGAGAACTCACTGAAAGCTGTGAGGTTTGCAGACTGCAGAATTTTGAGTAAAATTGGGTGATTCTTGATTGATGAGCTGGTTTTGCAGCAAGCTGGGCTAAACCTGCCACAGACCTACTGTATCCCTGTACTAAGCATAGTGATGAAAAGTTCCTTAAACACAAGGAACATAGATTTGTTTGCTACTATGTGAGCTGTTAAAGTATCAGACAGTGTAGGTAGGACGTGCGGGGATAATAAAGGGAGGTTACCTCAGTAAACTGCCCTGCCCTCCAACCTCCTGGGTTACTTGGGGAGTGTCTGCAGTGACCACCCTCTTCCTCCCACTCTAAACTAGCACAGACCCTGTTTTCCTCTGAACTACAAGCAGTTAATCTCAAACACGATCTAGAACAGCTTAGGTCTCTCTGTGGAGGTGGAGGTGACTCAAGGCACAAATCTGGATGTGAACTGACACACTTAAAAATGACTACCACACTTCATTAACAACTGCAAATAGGAAACTGTAAATCTGCTCAATTGGCTGTAATTCCAGTAAGTTGAAAACACCATGAGGAGGAAGATGCTTCAAAGTGTGAGCTTCTTCCCTCAAACTGCTCTTTCACCGGGAAGGAGTTTAAGGCCGCTAAGAAACAAAGAGGGAGGTCATATTCTGGGCATTCAGAAGGGGGCAGCTTTAAATGAAAGGAAAATTCATTAAAAGTTTCATACATCTACAAATTCACTAAGTTAATGGATGAACACTGCAGTGAGAAACCCAGAGGGTTCACAACAACATCATATTAATGCGTTAGTTAACTTGGAAGTAAGGTTCCTCCACATTTACTAAGGGGGGGAACTCCTACTGGAACAAGCAGCCA
The DNA here is from genome assembly GCF_007364275.1 of Archocentrus centrarchus. Lineage (NCBI taxonomy): Eukaryota > Metazoa > Chordata > Actinopteri > Cichliformes > Cichlidae > Archocentrus > Archocentrus centrarchus. The sequence goes on from NW_022060254.1 coordinate 686,764, forward strand.
CTGCGTGTCCTGGGCTCTCCAATATCAGACTGTGGATCCAGGTTTCAATAGTCAGTGTACAGAAATCTAAACATGAAAAAACCCATTTGAATTAAACCACTTCTGTCAGAAAGAACTTACTGTAACACGTCTGAAGGAGGGGTCATTAAATGTTACAGGTATAGTCCAAAAGGCATCATCTACGTCAGTGTTTCCTGTATCACTTCCAACAAAATATTCCCAACAGTTTCCTTTCCCACAGTGCAACAACGCCAGGCTCCGATCTGAAGTGCTTTCAGTGGTAACTGAACCTTGTGTTTCAGTGATGGACACTAGAGCTGGCACTGCCAACGTAACAGCTCCATGATCTGACATGTTGTTCCATTTTCCTGTCTACTGTGCTGCAGCAGCAACAACAGGTACCAGAGTACAGGTTGGAACAGTACTCCAGCGATGAAGCCGCAAAGTGGCTGGAGGGTTGGAATAAAGTGCGGGAGTCATTACGCTGACTGAGCAAATATGAGGATGAGAAACACTGATTATAACAAACAGTCCAACTACCATCACGACTAAATGATACAGTACAAATGTTTGTAACAGATACTTTTACCAGGCCTTTGTTATCTGCTGATAAATCCCTCATAGCAGTCATTTTCTGGAAATGGTCCGATTCAATTGCTGGTATAAAGAAAACCTGTTGTGTTACCAACCTTCCTGTTTATTCACACACTTGTTCATGTGACGTCCTGAGTTGGACTCTGCTCTGCAGACACCGGCTTCATGACAGCACCTGAACAATTACAGCATGTGCTTTTTGGACAAGTCGGGTTTCATAAGTTCTTCCAGGAGACATTTAAACCCATCTGAACCAATGTACAATATGAATAAAATAATTGCACTAATTAAAAAAATGATGAGACATTGCCGAGGCTCCTTTGACACACACGCAGTTCTTTTAAGTCAAACACAAACTGTGTGTGTGTCACACAATAACTTTGTTTGATGCAGTGCAAAAAATGCGACTAGCTCAAAATAATGTCAAAATGATGAAACTGCAGTTTTATATCATCATTAAGAGATATAATGGACAACTCACCAATTTCTTAGGTCCTAAACACTGTATCCCTGCAGCTCTGTCCAAATATTCCATGTTTCCCTTGTCTGGAAAATTTCATAGAATTTCCTATGAGAATAATTACAGTCTTTCATCTGAGACACTGACTCAGTTTGTTAACTTGCAAAAGGAAAGTAGAAAAAAGAAAAGGAAAGAAGAACTGGCCTATGAAACACGGGAGGAGCAGTGACTGAAGTTAAACACCAGTCTACAGTATTTGTATAAATTTGTTAAATAAAGAAGGTGAAAAATCAAAAATCCACTTGCAGCATTTTGTACAAATTTTCCCTCATAGCATATTTCAAATGTGTCAGCCAATAAATGGCATGAATGTACTGCTTATCTTCAAAACTTCAAAAACTGGAAAAAAAAAAAACATTAAAATAAAACATTTGTCTGAAGCTTTTTGTGGACCTTTGCGTGTTGAATACTCATACCCAGTTTCAAAACTGTCGCCCGAGGAATACGGGAGGAGCAGAGATTAATGTTAAGCATCAATGTACAGTATTTCTGGAAAACTTCAAAAATTAATAAAAGGAAAGTCAAAAATCAAAAATCTGTCTCCCCTATACCCAAAGAGTATTTGTGCCAAGTTTCAGATTTCAAACATAAACGACGAGGAGCAGCGAATTTAGCAACAAGCTGCCAAACGCTCGTATCGGAGCAGCTCCGCTGACTGTCAGCAACAGCAGAGCCAAAACAAACAAACAAACAAACAAACAAACAAACAAACGTTTCTGAAAGCTGTCCTACACCTGTCCAAAAGGCACATGTACTTTCAGATCCCACTGGGATTTGCTCAGTGATTACAGAACGCTGCTGTTCACTGACCCTGCACTTGTGCTGGTTATTAGCATCCTGGCATGTTGAGGCCATCGTGGACCGGGGCCGGCCTCTCTGTCCATGCTCTATGGTTAATGAGAACATTTCAATACAAGAAGTGATCCTGGATCAGAGGCCAACACCACTTCATTTCCCCATACTCTGTCGAGCACCTGAAATATATTCTGAACTGTATCAAAGTTGCATTCATACAAGCTAAACACTAATTAATTCTAACCAAACTTGTTGGCAAGAACTGTATTTGCTTTCAGTGACATAGTTTAGCGTATAGCAGTAGCAAACATACGTGGCTGAGATAGCTCCAATTCATCCTTAGCTAATAAAACAAATTCCACACCAATCACTCCAAATTAGACACCTGATATTTACATCTAGCTAGAAATTACACATCATCCACTTTAGGACTCCAAGCCTGCTGCACTCTCTCTGCAGCACCTCTGATCAATACACGCCCTTAGCACAGGGCGACACTCAGCAGCGGAGCAGCAGGTAGGAAGAAGTGTAAAAAGTGAGGGTTTTAACATTTTAATGAGCATGACGTTCGTTCACACAGGACACCAACAGCTGTGAAGCAACACACAGGCAGGAGCTCAGCTGAGTGACAGCAGCTTTCTCACATCTCACTGTGAAATGAAACCCCCCCCCCCCACCCACTATATCAGAACCAAACTAATGGATTGTCTCTTGATTTTGCCCTACCAGCCCTCAGTCATGATAGCTCTGGGTAAGCCTACGACCTTCTTGTCTTTGCCTCTGTAAATGTTGACATCATTACTGGCCGTACTGCATGTCAGGCTCCTCTGTAAATCTATGGCATATTCCTAACTGTGATCAAAAGCTCGTAAAACGCTCCTGAGAAGACCTGAGGTAAAATTCCTTGTCAGATTATGGTTACTCTTAACGTGTAATCACAGTATGACCAAACTGAAGGCCAGCTCTGCTCATCTGCCTGAATGAACACAACTGTGTGCGTGTCCTGTGTGCGCGTGTGTGTTCAAGCCCTTGGACTGAAAGCCGCTAAGTGTGTTTAAGGCTTCGCTGTTTGATGACTGTGTGTTTAGAAAAGTCTGGAGACAAGGCTGTATTGTGACATATTGCATAAATTACCATCATGTGGTATTATTAGTTAGACAACAACAGAGCCATCAAATCTAAATCCTATTTGCAAATTTCTGTTATCCACAGTTAGGACTGCACAATACTAATTAATTCCCTGCATGTGTGAGACAGAGTGAAGAAGACATAAGTGCAAGTCAGCAAGTATTTCTGATATCTGTGTTTGTGTCACCAGCCCTCAGAGAGGAGTGTGTAGGTGTGTGTATTGCTGTGACGGGGTGGACGTGGAGGAGGAGGTGGTGTTGGGGGTGGGACTGTTAGCCAGATGAGAGGAGGTGGAGGAGTCAGACAGCTGCAGCTGCTCCAGCTTCTTCAAGTATTCGTCTCTGAGGGCCAGCAGCTCCTTGTAGCGCTGCTCCACTGGACTCTGCTGCTGGAACACACACACACACACACACACACACACACACACACACACACACACACACACACACACACACACACACACACACACACACACACACACGTTACTGACAGTCACAGGTACTACACAGTCTGTGGCACATTACAGCAACGGAGACAAAAAAAGGTAACTCAATAATTTAGTATTTGCTTTGAATCACTATTTTTTAGAGCATTTGTGAAAACAGGTGAGTTACTGTAATGACCCACATTCAGATGGTGCAGCAGCCTTCAGAATATCTGCTTCAGTCAAAGATTCTCATCTACTATTTTTTTTAGTCCTGCACAATATCATCAGTCAAAATTACCCAACTGATTTATTAATATTTATTATGGGGCTGTCCTAAAAGCTCACTGAAAATCCTTCAGATGATCCAAAATGCTGTGGTGAGTACTAACAGGGACTAAAACGACAGTTCGTATTTCTTCCACTTTAGCGTCTCTTCATTTGCTCCCTGTTAAATCCAGATTTGAGTTCAACAGTTTTCTCCCATGTCATACCTTCAGACATCAGAACCACAATACCTAAACACTTTTCTTTGTCATTCCTAGAGTTTCAAGAAGTAGACTGGGAGGCAGAGCCTTCAGCTATCGTGCCCCTGTCCAGTGGAAACTGCTCCCAGTTTGGGTTAGCTTAAAGTTAACTTAAAGTTGGGGACTCTGATCCATGGTTATGCTGCTACAGGCTCAGGCAGCCGGGGGACTTTGCAGCACTCTCTTTATTACCCCCTTGTGTTTATTTGCCACGACTGCATGTTATTAATTTTGTTTTCTCTCTCCCAAAGTTTCTATTTAGTTTTGCTGTCTAGTTTGTTGATTTTCCTCTGCAAATCACCCCTTTATCGTGGTGGAGGGGTTTGTGCGTCTCAGTTATCCCAGGGGCTATGTTGTCCGGGGGCTTCTGCCCCCCTGGTAAGGTCTTCCAAGGTAAATTGGTCCTGGGTGTGGGCTAGACAAAGTGTGATTCCAATGACGCTTATGTCAGAGAAATCAGGGGAACAGTTGACCCTGCCCAGGATAGGGTTACTAGGACCCCACCATGGACCCAGGCCTAAGGAGGATGGTCGAGGGAGAGTACCTGGTGGTCGGTTGTTTCTCTGTGCTCTCCTCTATTAATGCTTCTCCTTCTCCCTCATCCCCATCCAGTATTTGGAAAATGGCTGCCCCTCCCTGAGCCTGGTTCTGCAGGAGGTTTCTTCTGGTATTGTCTTTACCTTACATTATGTGTCTTACACCTGGTTTATGGTTGTTGTTGTCTCTAGAATGGCACCAAATGTAACATTACATGGGCTGGCGTGCACTGCGCTTTGATGTAATTTCATTAAGACTACTTGTGTTAGTTGGTGCTATGTAAATACATCGAACTGAACTGAACGTTAAAGCAGATTTGCTGCCCTACCAGAAATCTAAAGCTGGATTTCACATAAACATCTCCAACCCAATTTTACACAATAACATCACAACACTAATTTAGTGGCAGGTAAATGTCTCTGGAATCTGCAGGTTTCAGTCTGGTGGTGACATTTTTGCACTGATGCCATCAGTAGTGACAAGTCTTACATCAACTGGGAATGAGTGACTTGCTCAAAGTAAAGAGGGGAGAGAAGCAGTTTTGGAGATGAACTAGGCAACAGCAAAAAATGTGTATTTGGCAATCAGAGGAAGAATCATAATCTGAAAGAACTGACAGCAAGGACAAACATGAATTACCTTTGGGGTATGATTCAGAAGCACAGACTGTTTAGATAATTACTCTCACAGCCAGAAGAGGGAGGTTCAAAACATCTGCTAGGCCTGTTTAAATATGGCTTTTGTTTAAACTCAGATGATTTTTTTAAACCAATCTAATGGAAACAAGTAAGAGCAACTACTTGGAAACAAATACTTTGTCCTTGGACAGCAAAATTAATTTCAATAAGACAAGATAAACTGTACCACAGATATGAAGGAAAACAGTATACCCTGTTTCCACATGTGCTGTGAATCAACACTTGTTCTCAGACTTTCCACTCCACATGCAAATAAACATGTAACCTACACGTTTATTTGCCATGTAGCAAGTTCAAATGTTACACTCATCAAATTCAGTGTCAAATTTTGTATCTGTCCACACAGATACAGTACCAATTATTACCCCCTCTGTGATTCACACCAGTACTTAAATGCCCATTAGTGATTAGATTACCCAAACAGGAGCAGTCCTACCTGTTGTCGTATACGTGGGTTCCAGCGGATATAGTATGCTACCCACAGCTCTAGGTGGCGCATGCTGGCTACAGGGTAGAGGACCCTGCCGGACTCTGGGGTGTAGAAGGGGTTTAAATAAATATCCACCTTGCTGTTGACCAGAGACCACAGAGACACAGTCTTCGACCTCAGTTCCTGAACCACAGAAAGAGTTTAAGCGTCAAACATTTGCACTTGAAGCACAGGAACACAGGAAAACATGGAAGTCAGGGCACGCTTGTGTCAGGAGTTGGAAGAGTTCTCTTTACAGTCTCTCAGTATTTGGACACCAATACAGTTCTTGTCATTTTACCACCACAGCCGACTGTAAATCAACATCATCAGTTACAACTGCACATGTATTAAAACCAGACTCAAAAGCTTTTTATTCTCTGGTTTATTTAGCTGCTTTTACTGCCTCAGGGCATTCTAGACCTACACAGGAGTTTATGTTTTTATCTTCTGTTAAGCACACTGAGTTGACATGTAATGAAGTGTGTTGTATAAATAAAAGTGCCATTGTCAAGATGTGAGTGAAGTGCAGACTTTAGCATCAATTCAAGGCGTTTAACAATAGTGTGATTTGAACTGTCTCGGGTACTTTGTTCTGTGATACTGCACTGTTTTTTGCTGCACTGTCTTTCATGTTTTGCTCCTTTAACAGTAATATCCCAACTTTTAGGGTAAATAAAGTATTTATCACATTACCTGTTAAGGAATTACTGCCATTTTCATACGTAGCTCCTAATTTTCATCAAAGTATTAAAAACAATACGTACAATTAAAATCGTGTAACCCCTTAAACCCATTGAATCAGAGCTGAAGTTCTACACTTCAATCACATCTTGACCGTCTGATTTAAATTTCACTGTGGTGGAGACCAAATTACAAAAACTATTACTGCTTATGGACCCAACTGTATATTATGAAGACATGCTTTTCTCATATGTTCGTGTGTGTGCATGTGTTAAGGCCGTGTATTCTTACATGCTGGTCTCGTGCACTCTCGCAGTTGTACAGGAAAGTCCCGAAGCGGCAGCTGTAGAGGTGATCCAGGATTGTCAGCAAGAGGTGCTCATTAAACTCGAAGGCTGTAGGAAACTGAGAGGGAAAAGACACGATTCAAAGACCGAGTCTGTAATCTTAATCTCTGCAGTCCTAAAGTTGGTGAACATGCAGCAAACTTTCAGCAGCATTCATGTCTTTTTGTTGGGTTGGCTCTTTTATTTTTTTAAAGGGTGCCTAATTTAGCTTCTGTCGTCGGTCATGTATATTAAGTCATATGGCATATACAGTACCAGTCAAAAGTTTGGACACACTCTCCCATTCATAAGAATGGGAGAGTGTGAGAGATGGAGACTGGATGAAGATGAAGAAGATGGATAATCAGTGTTTTCTTTAAAGGCTCATTTTGCTTGATCAAAAAGTTTGAACAACCAACACTGTAAAGCTCTTGTCAAGTACTGAGAACAGGATATTTAAAATTATAAACCTCATGATCTGAGACACAACCTCTGAAACATATACCACTTTATCTTTCACCCAGTTGTTTTGCACTTTATACCACTTCACATACATGAACAAAAATAGCATAAGACGACGCCCACACACTGTCAGCTCAGAAGCTTACTTCTGTGCATGTGTTAAGCTCACAGGACTAAAACTGGACTGCAGCGCATTGTTTATAACAGAAAAACATCACATATGTCTACAAACAATTGCAAAATATTGTTACATCCCCACATGAATGCAGTAAGATGATTCAAGTGTGTTACACATACCTGTTTAGTCATCTGCCATACGCAGTCAATGAACTGAACAAAGATGGGTGATCTGTCCTGATCGGCATGGTTTTTGTCACCATGACCTATCCTCTACACACACACACACACACACACACACACACACACACACACACACACACACACACACACACAGTATCAGAAAAGTTATTTTTTCTAAATTGGTCATTGTAGCTTTTTCTTATAAATATGACCAATTCAACAATTTGAATATTCTTATAGAACAGGTGTGAGTATTGATTTGCTATTGTAACACAATACTGAATGTAATTCAGAAAATAGATGGTGAAAAACTTACTGAGGCAAATTTGTGGCCAAAGCTGATCCATTCCTTTTCAATCAGCACCTAAAAAATGCACAGGTGATGAATAACATAACTTTGGTCCATTCATGTTTTTACAGCTTTTATTTTAATTACCAAACTGGTTCAAAAACAGGCTCCTCACAACCTCTGTCAATTTTTACAATTCTGTATCTGGAGCTTGCATTCATGCCTGTGTAATTACTGACCTGGAAACCTCTGAGAGTGCGGTAGTGGCTGTCCAACATCAGCATAGCCAGAGAAGTGAGCTGAGCAGTTCGGTCCCAGCCGTCACTACAGTGAACTACTACTGAGTTTCCACTGGAAACCTTGTCTGCAACTTGGATGGCTCCTGACAACACCAGCTAAGTACAAGAATTGAAGGAACAATGCAATAAATACATTGTCACGTTATGATAATGTAAGCCTTGACAGTTTACCAGTTTTCAGAGGCACTCAGAAACTTCTTACTTTGACGTGCTCTAGCCAGTGTGTAGACTCTAGGCTGGACAACCAGTGAGATTCCTCCACATTGGGGTAGACGATATCCTTGAGTTTCTTAAGGGATTCCCTCATGACATGGATATTCTGGATGTCCAGGAAGATGAGCTCCGCATTTTGGTACTCATCGCCCTCATAGCCTCCTCCAGTGGCCTGAGGATTGCAAAAACAATGGGCGTCCATTTCTACACATGTATATTATTATTAAATTCTTTGGTTAAAGGCCTGTGAATTTCACAAAACTGCTTTCTTGAGAATCGTGCAGATCCAATAAATGTTTTGCCCTGCCAGTGACACTGGATAAATGCTGCTCAGACACTCTTTAGTATTTATGGAGATCATCCTCCAACAGCAATAAACACTTATTTATACCAAAATAAATACTAACATTTCTTGCTGGTTTGGCTAAAGCACAGCACAGACGGACCAACTGACATGGACCCAGCCTGTGAATGTCTTGCCACAGGATAAATCAGGTTTATCCCCAATTATGTTCACATTTTAACTGAATTCCAGAAAAAAAAAAAGAATGAATGTGCTTCCATTCATTTAATTTTTTAAAGTATTAGTATTTGGAAACCAAGCATTAGCGGAGCCAGCTCTTGAGTCAAAACCATTAAACCATTGCAGGACAAATGTGTAAAACAATAATACTAACAGAATTAAAAGCTGAATCAGCATTTAAAAGATGTATAAATGGTAACATAAAGACAACATTTCTGTCATCTGTTACTGATGTTTTATTTTGGTGCTGCTTTTCATTGAATTTTGAATTAAGTGCATTGTATTACTTTTAAATACATTAACTTTTCTACTGTATCCAAGCTTCCAAACTTTCTGGCACTTCCATTAAACAATGCATATAAAATCAAAGTGCATTTTCAGGTACCATTAAAAAGGACAGGAAATGTCCAAATATTTGTAAATGCACTGAAATCGGACATTAAAGAGGAATCCTCTTTCTAACTGTCTAAATACAATCTAAATACTTACACAACAAAGTAAATAAAGGACAGAGAAGAAAAAGTAAAAATTCTTATGTACAAAAAGTATTTTGCATAAAAAAAATAGTTTTAAAAAACTAACAGCAAAAAACCCCCACTCCTCTACAGGCACACTAGAATAATGGTAACCCTACTTCAAGCTACAACCACATGCTCTGGTATATTTTTTGCTACAAGCAAATTGTGTGTTATGCCAGTAGCTGCATAAAAGATGTGACTAATTATGGAGGCCCACCATAAATACTTGGCTAAATTTGATGGACACGCTGTTAAGCACAACGATCTCTATAGAACACAGTGGAAAAAGGAAGTGAAACTGTATGACAACTGTCTGCTTTTGTTAAGATAAACTCAAAACTAAAGCAATATAATATTGCCTAAAGTATGTGCTTGACAGCCTTCACACACACATGAACCTGAGTAACATCCCATTCTTAATCCATAGGGTTTAATATGATGTTGGCCCACTCTTTGCAGCTATAACACCCTCAACTCTTCTGGGAAGGTTTTCCACAAGGTTTAGGAATGTTTATGGGAATTTTTGGCCATTATTCCAGAAGCACATCTGTGAGGTCAGACACTGATGTTGGATGAGAAAGCCTGGCTCACAGTCTCTGCTCTAATTCATCCCAAAGGTGTTCTATCAGGTTGTGGTCGGAACTCTGTGCAGGCCAGTCAAGTTCTTCCACACCAAACTCTCTCATCCATGTCTTCATGAAGCTGCTTTGTGCACTGGTGTGCAGTCATTTTGGAACAGGAAGGGGCCATCCACAAACTGTTCCCACAGAGTTGGTATGCTGAAGCATTAAGACTTCCTTTCACTGGAACTAAGGGGCTGAGCCCAACTCTTGAAAAACACCCCTACACCATAATGCCCCCTCCACCAAACTTTACACTTGGCACAATGTAATCAGACAGGTACTGTTCCCCTTGGCAACCACCAAACCCAGGCAGAGACACGTGATTCATCACTCCAGAGAACACGTCTCCACTGCTCTAGAGTCCAGTGGAAACGTGGTTTACACCACTGCATCTGATGCTTTGTATTGTGCTTGGTGATGTAAGGCTAGGATGCAGCTGCAGAAAACTCTGCAGAAAGTTGGTGACCATCTATGCACCTCAGCATCCACTGACCCCACTCTGTGATTTTCTGTCAGTTGCTGATATTCCCAATCGCAGCCAATATTTGGGATTTGGATGGGTGATTGAATACTTTTGACAATATAGTGTATCTGTTCTTTACTGTATTCTCTTTGGTGCCCAAAGAACGATGTTTTTTTTGTTTTTTTTTTAATGTCCATCTCTTCAAAACGAAACAAAGCTATGAGTATAGTACATCTAAATATAAACTACAGCTGCAAGGTTATATTTTTGGCTACAAGGTTACTTTATTACTTTTTCCCCTGTTCTTGGTTCCTGGCAGATTCCTTGGTTCATTATCTTCTCCTTTGTATAGCTGTTGCTTTCAATAACAATACATTTTTGGGATTTGAAAAATAATACAACTACTCTTTCAAGAATCTTTGAGAAAAAAGGAAGGTTAGAGATTGGCCTATAATTAGCTAAGACAGCTGGGTCAAGTGATGGCTTTTTAAGTAGAGGTTTAATTACAGCCACCTTGAAGGCCTGTGTTACATAGCAAACTAATAAAGACTGATTGATCATGTTTAAGATTGAAGCATCAATAATTGGAAAGACTTCTTTGAGCAGTCTAGTAGGAATGGGATCTAATAAACATGTTGCTGGTTTGGAGGAAGTAACTATTGAACTACTGAACTCTGAAAGATCAACTGGAGTGAAAGAGTCTAAACAAATACCAGCAGTGCTGAAAGCAGCCGAACATGAAGATAAATCTTTGAGATTTTTATGAATAATTTTTTCTCTAGTGTCTAAAATTTTATTTGTAAAGAAATCCATGAAGTCACTACCAGTTAAAGTGAAAGGAATACTCTGCTCTACAGAGCTCTGACTCTGAAAACAAACCTGGGGTTGTTCTTATTTTCTTCAATTAATGATGAATAGTAAGATGTCCTAGCTTTACAGAGGACTTTTTTATAGAGCAACAAACTCTTTTTCCAGGCTAAATGAGCATCTTCTAATTTAGAGAGACGCCATTCCCTCTCCAGCTTACGGGTTATCTGCTTTAAGCTGGGCGTTTGTGAATTATACCACGGAGTCAGGCCCTTCTAATTTGAGGCTTTCCTTTTCAGAGGAGCCACAGTATCCAAAGTCGTACGCAGTGAGGATGTAAAACTATTGATGAGATAATCGACCTCACTGGGAGCAGAGTTTAGGTAGCTGCTCTGCACTGTGTTGGCACTGAAGAGCATAATAATGAAGAAATTAGATCCTTAAATTTAGTTACGGCACTTTTACAAGGACTTCTGCTGTAATTAAACTTATGCCCCATCTACATGGATGTTAAAATCACCCACTATAATTATTTTATCTGAACTGAGCACTAAATCAGATAAAAAGTCTGAGAAATCAGACAGAAACTCTGAGTAAGGACCAGGTGGATGATAGATAATAACAAATAAAACAGATTTTTGAATTTCCCAAATTGGGATGGACAAGGCTAAAAAGAATTAAAACTTTATCTGGGTCTTTGATTAATTAATAAGCTGGAATTGAAGATTGCTGCTCCTCCTCCTCCTCATTCTGACAGTTACTGTGACTCGGAGGTGTTGATTCATTTAAACTAACATATTCATCCTGCTCTAATCAGATTTCTGTAAGGCAGAATAAATCAATATGTTGATCAATTATTAAATCATTTACCAACAGGGACTTGGAAGAGAGAGACCTAATGTTTAATAATCCACATTTAATTGTTTTACTCTTTGGTGCAGTTGTGCATATACTGCCTTTGATTTTTATCTCTTTCATTATTGCTCACTATTACTCATTCAGAGATAAAACATATTTAGCAATAGTTAATAGATATGTGTTGCAACTGACTCGTGCATATTTCTGTGATACTTCATCTTCCTTCTAACCTTGTTGGCAACTGCGTTGACGTTGGGACGAGCATCATATATGGTGAGCTTGGTGGTGTCATTTGCCTCCCTAATTAGCTCTAGGTAGCGTTCATCATCCTTGTTTCTTTTACCAGACATGCCAACAAGAGGCTGACTGCAACGGACGATCACTGCTTGGTTCTCCCTGTGGATCCATGATAGAACCTGTGAGAGAACAACAGTAACATTTCCAGATGTTAATCAGCATTGTAGGATACAGAGTCAATGTCAGGAACGTCTGAATGGCAGCACATCATTTGTTGCCATTCTGATGATGTGATGTGACTTTCAGTTAAAAAAGAAAACTGTAAACTTGACTTTGCATTAGCCAGCAATTCATAGCTTGTAAAAATCAGTAAACAAATCAATTTGGATTACAGACCAAATCACATTATCAGTTACTTCTTCTATTTTTAGAACAATAAATTAATTAAATAAATAAAAATCAAGATAATTTTGTTAAAGTGAACAATGGCTCAGGCCCCGTTGTGTTCAGTACAGCCTGAAACAATCCCTTTGTTGTTGCTAGCTTAGGCTCAGCTCTGGCTATGTTTATTATCTGAGGTGTGTGAAAAACACCCTCAAGTCTGAGTGCCTGTTGAAATAAGAGAAAGGAAAAGGAAGCATTTAGCCATTTTAACACAAACACTGCATGCCTGAACTTTTCCAGGAATTACTGGAGGATCTGTGAGACTAAATGTTTGAATAAGTCAGATCTAAGACTAAACTGTCGTTACCCAGGCAGCTCCCTTCAAGCCTGTGTGAAGAAACAGGTAATTTCTGGATTGGGTGTCTTGAGTTCTACTTCCTGTATGCTCTAGCAGCAACCCATAACTGATTCTGATAACAAGAGTTTCTCAAGGCAAAGAAATGGGATATTCTTCCATGACAACTTTATCTCAACCCAACAGAACATGCTTTTCAGTTGCTGAAAACAGAACTGAAGGCAGAGAGAGCCACAAACAAGCACCAACTGAAGGTGGTTGCAGTAAAGGCCTGCCAGAGCTCAAGGAGGGGAAATAGCATTTGGCGATGTCCGGCAGTTCTACACTTAAGGCAGTCATTGACTGCAAATTATTTTTATTCCAGTGTTAAAAACAGTAAAGTCAAGAACAATGGGATGTACAGAGCTGTAGGAACTACAGACGGATAAAGCTGATGATCCAATGGCGATGGAGAGGCTGACAAATGAGGTCAGGCAGGAGTCTCCGCGACCAGACTGGACAAGATTAGAAATGAATACAAAATTAGAGAGGTGAGGTTGAGATGGACACGTGCAGAGAAGAGACAGTGGATACACTGGAAAAGGATGCTGAATATTGAGCTGCCAGGCAGGAAGAGCACAGAGAATATTTATGGATGTAGTGGCTTGAATTATTAGAGTCATAATAAATGTAATCTCCATCCATCCATCCATCCATCCATCCATTTTCTTCCCCTTATCCGGGGCCGGGTCGCGGGGGCAGAAGCCTAAGCAGAGAAGCCCAGGCTTCCCTCTCCCCAGCCACCTCCTCCAGCTCATCCGGAGGGACCCCAAGGCGTTCCCAGGCCAGCCGAGATACATAATCTCTCCAGCGTGTCCTGGGTCTACCACGGGGCCTCTTCCCGGTGGGACATGCCCGGAACACCTCACCCAGGAGGCGGCCAGCAGGCATCCTAATCAGATGCCCGAGCCACCTCAACTGGCTCCTTTCAATGTGGAGGAGCAGCGGCTCTACTCTGAGCCCCTCCCGGATGGCCGCACTCCTCACCTTATCTCTAAGGGAGAGGCCAGCCACCCTTCGAAGGAAACTCATTTCTGCCGCTTGTATTCGCGATCTTATTCTTTCGGTCACTACCCAAAGCTCGTGACCATAGGTGAGGGTAGGAACGTAGATCGACCGGTAAATCGAGAGCCTCGCTTTTACGCTAAGCTCCCTCTTCACCACGACGGACCGGTGCAGCATCCGCATCACTGCAGAAGCAGCCCCGATCCGCCTGTCGATCTCCCGTTCCCTTCTCCCATCACTCATGAACAAGACCCCGAGATACTTCTCCACTTGAGGCAAGAACTCGTTCCTGAGCCGGAGATGGCACTCCACCCTTTTCCGGCTGAGGACCATGGCCTCAGACTTAGAGGTGCTGATTCTCATGCCAGCCGCTTCACACTCGGCTGCGAACCGTTCCACTGCGAGCTGGAGGCCCCCCCCTGATGAAGCCAACAGAACCGCATCATCTGCAAAAAGCAGAGATGAGACTCTGAGGCCACCAAGGAAGAAGCCTTCCGCCACCTGGCTACGCCTAGAAATTCTGTCCATAAAAATTATGAACAGAATCGGTGACAAAGGGCAGCCCTGACGGAGTCCAACACCCACAGGAAACGAATCCGACTTATTACCGGCTATACGGACCAAGCTCTCACTGTGGTTGTACAAGGACTGAATGGCCCGCAACAATGGGCCAGACACCCCATACTCCCGCAGAACCTCCCAAAGGACACCCCGAGGGACACGGTCGAATGCCTTCTCCAAGTCCACAAAGCACATGTAGACTGGTTGGGCAAACTCCCACGCACACTCGAATATTTTTGAGAGGATAAAGAGCTGGTCCAGCGTTCCACGACCAGGACGAAAACCGCATTATTCCTCCTGAATCCGAGGTTCGAGTAACGGACGCACCCTCCTTTCCAGCACCCTGGCATAGACCTTACCGGGGAGGCTGAGGAGTGTGATCCCCCGAAAGTTGGAGCACACCCTCCGGTCTCCCTTCTTAAAGATGGGGACCACCACCCCGGTCTGCCAATCCAATGGCACTGCCCCAGATCTCCACGCAATGTTGCAGAGTCGTGTCAACCAAGACAGCCCTACAACATCCAGAGCCTTCAGGAACTCGTCCACCCCAGGGGCTCTGCCACCAAGGAGTTGTTTAACTACCTCAGTGACCTCACCCCCAGTGATGGTCAAGTCATCCCCCTCATCCCCAGACGCTGCTTCCACTACAGAAGGCGTGTCAGTGGGATTCAGAAGGTCCTCGAAGTATTCCTTCCACCGTCCGACTATAGCCTCAGTTGAAGTCAGCAGCACCCCCCCCGCACTATAAACAGTGTGAGTGAAGCACTGCTTTCCCCTCCTGAGTCGCCTGACGGTTTGCCAGAATCGCTTCGATGCCGTCCGAAAGTCTTTTTCCATAGCCTCACCGAACTCCTCCCACACCCGAGTTTTTGCTTTGGCCACTACCCGAGCTGCATTCCGCTTGGCCTGTCGATACCTGTCAGCTGCCTCCGGAGTCCCACAGGCTAACCAAGCCCGATAGGACTCTTTCTTCAGCTTGATGGCTCCCTTCACCTCCGGTGACCACCATCTGGTTCGGGGGTTACCACCACGACAGGCACCAACCACCTTGCAGCCACAGCTCTGAGCAGCAGCCTCAACAATGGAGGTGCGGAACATGGTCCATTCGGACTCAAATGTCCTCAGCCTCCCTCGGAATGCTGTCGAAGTTCTGCCGGAGGTGGGAGTTGAAGATCTCCCGGACTGGGGCTTCTGCCAGGCCTTCCCAGCGCACCCTCACAATACGTTTAGGTGTGCCAGGTCTGTCCAGCATCTTCCCCCGCCACCTGATCCAACTCACCACCAGGTGGTGATCAGTTGACAGCTCAGCTCCTCTCTTCACCCGAGTGTCCAAAACATACGGCCGTAGATCTGATGATACGATTACAAAATCGATCATCGACCTGCGACCTAGGGTGTCCTGGTGCCATGTGCACTTATGGACATCCTTGTGTTCGAACACTGTGTTTGTTATGGACAAACTGTGGTTTGCACAGAAGTCCAATAACAAAACACCATTCGGGTTCAGATCGGGCAGGCCGTTCCTCCCAATCACGCCCCTCCAGGTCTCACTGTCATTGCCCACGTGAGCGTTGAAGTCTCCCAGCAAGACTATGGAGTCACCAGATGGAGCACTCTCCAGCACCCCGCCCAGCAACTCCAAAAAGGGTGGGTACTCTGAACTGTCAGTCGGCGCATAAGCACAAACAACAGTCAGGACCCGTTCCCCAGCCCGAAGGCGCAGGGAAACTACCCTCTCGTCCACCGGTGAAAACTCCGACGTACAGGCAGCAAGCCGGGGGGATACAAGAATACCCACCCCAGCTCGCCGGCTCTCTCCGAGGGCAACTCCAGACTGGAACAGAGTCCAGCCCTTCTCCAGGAGACTGGTTCCAGAGCCCAGGCCATGCGTTGAGGTGAGCCCAACTATATCTAGCTGGTATCTCTCAACCTCACGCACTAGCTCAGGCTCCTTCCCCATCAGAGAGGTGACATTCCATGTCCCAATAGCCAGTTTCGATAGCCGGGGATCAGTCCGCCAGGGCCTCCGCCCTCGGCCACCGCCCGACACACACTGACCCGACCCCTACGACACCTCCTGCGGGTGGTGGGCCTGCAGGAGGGCGGGCCCATGTAACCTCTTCGGGCTGCGCCCGGCCAAGCACCATGAATGTAATCTGCCTCAATATAATTTTATGATGGATCTCCAAATATAAATGACACTTTAAAAGAGACATGTCTTGCTGTGCATGGGCGTGTGCATGTTCATGCTCACACCCATGTTTTTAAATTACCGTGTGTGCTGAGTGGCTACACTGATCCATCATCATCAAATGACAAAAAAAGAGGACATAATGTGACTATGCATGTGCAGAGACACTCCTTTATCTTAGGTCCATAAGCATTTGGACTATGCATATTGACAATGATCAAAGTGATCGAGATAAGTGGTGATAGCTTCCCAATGAAAATGACTTCTAGTGGATGCATTAAAATAATACTAGAATTATAAGAGTCATAATCTGCCTCAGAGACTGGAGCAGGCAGGGATCGAACCACCAACCAGGTAGGGCCTGGTAGGTTTATCATTTAAAAACTGCATTTTGTATTTACTGCAGTAATCTTTGTCTAATATTAAAATTTGTTTGATGATTTGAAACATGTAATGACAAAATGCAAAATGCAAAAAAAAAAAAAAAAAAAAATGAAATCAGGAAGGGGGCAAATACTATTTCGCAGAACTATAAATATATATTTAAAGAGTTAAGATTGATTTAGTCAAACTCCGAAAGTCTAGACTGTTTACTATGAATAACACAGTTTTGTTATATAGATCAGTTTTGTCCTCACCGGTATGCGTCCTCTTGACCGGAAGGCAGCCACTTTTCTGAGGTCCTCCTCTTTACTTTTGTAGGGTACAGCCAGCACAGTAGGGTAGGTGTCACACAGATCATAGCTCTTATTGATGAATGAAATACGCCACTTGTTATTAGGTAAACCCTGGAAGAGACAATGATCATTATTGGCTACTCAAACTCAGTTCTAGCAAATGCCTACAAAGCATTTCATTGTTTGCCTGCATTGCTAACCCGATTTTTTTTTTAAACTTCTAGTTTTGGTTACACAACAAACGTCTATCCATTGTCTTCTGCTTATCTGGGCCACAGTCACAGGGACAGCAGTCTAAGCAGAGAAACCCAGACCTCTCTCTCTCCTCCATTCACCTCCACCAGCTTATCTCGGGTAACACGGAGGCGTTCCCAGGACAGCTGAGAGATATTAGTCTTTACAGCGTATCCTGTGTCTACCCTGAGGCCTCCTCCCAGTAGGACATGCCCAGAACACCTCAGCCAGGAGATGCCCAGAAGGCAGATGCCCGATATGATTACAAAATCAATCATTGACCAGTGACCGAGGGTGCCCTGGTGCCACAGACACTTATGGGCATCCTTATGTTCGAACAGGGTGCAATGAAGTCCAGTAACATTGCTCAGGTTCAGATCAGGCAAGCCGTTTCCTCCCAGTCATGCCCCTCCAGGTCTTACTGGCGTTGACCACATGAGCATTGAAGTCTCACAATAGGACAACGGAGTCACCAGATGGAGCATCCTCAAGCACCACACCCAGCAACTCCAAGAAGACCTGTTCCCTGGTCTGACGGTGCACGGAAGCGACCACAGGTAAAAACTCCAATGTGCAGGCAGTAAGCCGAGGGGATACAAGGATACCCATGCCAGCCCGCTGCCTCTCACCGAGGGCAACTCCAGACTGGAACAGAGTGCAGCCCCTCTCCTGGAGAGTGGTTGCAAAGTCCAGGCCATACATTGAAATGATCTGGACTATATCTAACCGGTATCCCTCAACCTCACACACTAACTCAGGCTCCTTCTAGAGAGGTGGCATCCCAATCTTGCTAGCCAGGAATCAGTCCACCAGGGCCTCCCCCTTGGCCGGCTGCCCGACACACAACAAACCAATTACACAAAATCGGAAGGCATAATCATTAGTATTGATATCAAAATGAATAGCAGTATCGGAACAGTAAGACCTAATGCTTCACCCATTCTCCTTACCTGCCGTCTAAACTCTTCTATGGGTTTGTAGATAGTCCAACCATTCTCAGAATACTTCTCTTGAGTCAAATATGCAAACAGAGGCTGAAAAGAAGGAAAAGAGAGCAACACTTAAGACATTACAGAACACAGGCTAATGGTGTTATGACAGCAGCAGGACTGATTTGAACATACTGACATATCCAGCAGAGTAGTCACTTTAACAGTCTATGTAACACACATAAGCATTGAACATTTTTAAAAATTAAACCTCCATCAACATTATAATGCTCCTTGTTTGGATGATGTTCAACAGCAGGCATTTAGCACAATGAATGCAGGGGTTTTATTGGTCAGGGTGTTTTACTGGCTCCAAATTATTTCTTACTAGAGAGATAAAAAGTTCCAAAGTTGGATGAAATGTGTTTTTTTTTTTTTTCCATATTCAGGATTTAATATCTGTGAAACCATTCACCTGATCTGGAATGTTTTAAAGAATATTATGTTCCTTGTATAAGCTGTAAATCAAATATCAGTTCCCTACCTGCAAAATTGTGCTTTTCTACAGGCCTGCAAATCTGCTGTCAGAAATCAGACTTCAACCATCCATCATTCTGTTAACCTGAGCTACATTCCCGAGAGTCTATTTTTATAGAGCCATAGTACCAGATATTTTTCCTAAAAAATTTAAAGGACCTACTGTGGCTTAAGTAGTTTTACTAGATGATAGGATTTTAAAATAGGCCCTAAAATAATACTAGAAAATCATCCAAAAACAACTCTACTTGCATCCCTTGAAGTATACTTTAAGGAACCCGATGCCAGAAACTTTTGTATAATTCCTATTTTTTTCAGGCAAATCTGAGATGGTCAGATTTGATAAATTGACATGGACCAGTAAGGCTTCCTCTGAAACACATTTTAGTATGCACAAATACTGTCCAAGCAGATGTAGCTGTGATGTGGGTGGACTGCTGTGTGTCATGGCGTATGAGGGGGCTGCATATCAAAATTTCAGCATTTGCATGAAATGCTTGGCAATGAATCAAATGGAGGATTACAGCAAGAAGAAAAGTTCCTTTCTCAGACAGAACTGGGTGGATTTGAATACCTACACACTGACTGTTACAAGTACAGTCAGTATTCAAGTATTGGCTGCTCCGGAAAATAGAAGGAAGCCATATTCTATTTAAAATGTACTCACACAATGTACAATGTGTATTATGCTCCAGATTTAACAGGTGTTGTTTATGGTCCTTCAGCCAGTGTGCATCTGCAGAAATGCTATAGTTCTATCATCTCAATTTCCCTTGCTAATGTGTTCCCTTGCTTTTTCCACATATGAGGAAAACAAAAGAAAAACTTCCCTCAGTCAACAGATGGCAGCAGAAGGTACAAGGTGCCTTACCAGAGCATGTGAGAGGGGAAAGGCATATCTGAAAAGAATCTCAAAAATATCTCTTCTGCTGTGGCCTTCCTGCTTCAAGGCAAACCTCAAATTCCTCATGTCCTGGTGACAGAACAGATCAAAAGCTTTAATATCAACATGTAACATATAAGACCTGCAAAACAATATTCACAAATGGAAAACCATTTTGTTATGAAAATGTGTAGTTTATGTGCATGTTTAAAGCCAATGAGGTCCAATTAATTGCTTTAAACTACTAACACAATCAGCTTTATTGCATGTATCCAATGGAAGAGATAAACATGCAATGGGACTGAAAAGTATCTATAAAAAAGCAAATGACCTCTGAATATAAAACACACACCTTGCAAGTAATATCCAGGCCATAGGAGTTTTCTCCTCTGCTTGACGCCCCACCCATCTTCTCTACTCGGCTGATGGCACCCAATGGAACGTCCAGCATCACGGTCACATCCTACAACACAGAGATGGTATGTCATATATAAATATAACTACACCCACCACTAAATTAACTTGTCACTATAGACAAATATATTTCTAAAGGAAATGTAGTCATGTTACTTCAGTATCATGGAAACTGTTCTGTTATGCGAGGTCTGGTGTGTACCAAAATACCATGCAGTGTAAAGTCTGTAAAAATTCTAATAGAACTAGTATCTTCATGACCAACAAACCAAAAATAAAGGCATGCATTGGAACACCATGTTTCTCTGAGGTTCTCAGTCTCACAGAACCACAGCTAAAAAGCAGCATCCCATATGACCTGGCAAAGATTTGGTACCCATTCAAACAAATGAAAAGCCTTAGTTTTTTAGAACACTGAGAACAACTGCTCCAAGTATGACCTACCAAGTCAACATTCTGGATCTTCCTTGTTCATATCCCTTTTGTCCTGTACAAATCTCCCACTTTCTTGACAGACTGTATGAAGCACTTCTGTAGAATATTTGTCTGACAATTTACACACTTTTCCCAATCTTCCTTTGCCCAGTATGCATGTTGTTTTATTTGGACCATCTAATATTTTCCCCTCACTGGCTAGCCTGAGAGAGATATGGCTTCTTCTTTGCCCAGAAAGCCAGCAACCTGGAGTTGCCTTGTTGCTGAAGACCTTGAGAATTGTGCTTTACAGGTACCATTTAATATACAGTAGACATCAGCTGAGTTTCTGTCATGCATCCGTTTCAAAAACTAGGAACTCTGATGTACATGTGTTCTTGCTTGTGCACAAGGATGTCCCACTTCTCCCTTTGTTCTGGTTAGAGACAGTTGGTGCTGGACTGTGAAGGGAGTAGCAGGGTTTGCTGATGGAAGATTGATATTAGGGCTGGGCGATGGACTTGAGCATACTTGTTGCAGCCAGAATGCATTTTGAACAAAACTCGGATGCAGTAATGGCGGAGGGGAGTGGCCAAAATTGTAAATAAAGTTTTGAAATTTGACTGTTTCTGTGACATAAAATAAACTTAGGCAAGAATGTAGATGTGTAAACTTCAAATAGCTGCTTGATTTATCAAGCACTTCTTGCCTGTAGGCAAAAGTGCTCTGATGTTTTTGGGGATGTCTGTTCTCTCTGGTCTAACGGCCAGCTCACCTTGCCAGCTGTCACCTGACCAGGTAGTCGAAGCTCACTATACCTGGATAGAACCCCTGCTGGCTTTCACCACTCAGTGGAAGTTAAAACACGAGATATAATGCACTTAGATGATCTCTAACGGTTCATCTTTGCTTTATTTCAGTGTTTCATTTGTTCCTGCGCAAATTGGTTTGGCTGAGATTAAAGTTAAGCTTCATAACTAGATACTTTCATTTAACTTGTACTACTGTAGAAATATTAGTATATTTGGAAATGTATTTTTTATTCCCTGCTGTAGAAATGCACTACAATTTTAACAGCGTATTTTGAATTAAAACTAACATTAAAAAATATTTTAAGCCAGGGAAAAACACCAGAGCCTTTTCACAGGAGCAGCATCTCAACGTTGTTCGTGGAGATTGTGAAAACTGACGTCAAGCCTGCTCCAGAAATGATCAAATCATTTGTTTTTAATATTTATCAGTATTCTAAACACCAGCTGTCTACTGTAAGTGTTGGGAGATTTCTAGAATAAAAATAAAATCATGTTAACATCTAACCTGTTTGTTCTTGCTCAGTACGCAGCGTGAGCTGTGCATACAGGTATAATGGTTTTATTCGAAGATGAAGTTTGTGCTTAAGTCTTGTACTGACTGTTGTTGCTTAACTGTACGAAGTGTGTTAGAAATTATAAAACAGATCATATGGATCTATGGATGTTAGACGACACCTAATGATGGCTTTGAATAAGACTAAAGTCAGGTAAGTGTATTTAGATCTGAAAACAACATTCAGTGAAATTAAGGGGGAAAGCTGCTAAAAACACTGGAGCTGAGCTGTGATGCCTTTAAGTATTCTGGTGTTCCAATTGTAGAATGATCGCGCGGGAGTCCAGATTTCCTCAGGAAGTCCGGACTCCCATGCAAACCTGCCAAGTACAGACTAGCAAGTACGCAAGTACGAACTTATGTAATTGAGGACTGAGAAACAGCCAGGGTGTTTTGTGATTATTATTCTGAGGCCATTACATTCTTTAACTTGGATTTAACCTGAAACTCATGGAAAAACTGGAACCATGACATAGAAATACAATGAAATGAAATAAAACATTGACTGTTATATCAGAACCACTGAAAACAATGAAAAAACTGCTTTGTTCAAAAAAATTAAAAGAGAAATATTGGCAATTTCCCATATTTTTTGAAGGATATAAAGACAATCCTGGATATTTCAGTTCCAAAGCTAAAGTTAGCAAGATCAGTGGCATTTTATGTTTATTCTTTTAATTTCTTAAATGGAAAATATGCAGCAAAGGCATTTCAGTTGCACAGCTATTACCCTGAGAAAGACTTGTCCAGGGTGTACCCCACCTCACCCTATGACAGGCTCTAGCACCACCAACCTAAAGCTGATATGCAGGAAAAAAAAATGGATGGATGGATGTTTGGGTTTTTCAGCTATTCATTAAGCTGCAAATCCCACTTCTTCCCAACTAAATTACACTCCAGAGCAATACAGTGGAGTGGAATGGCATAATCACAAATGTAAAAACAACCATTGTGTTATCATACTATGTCAGCAGACTAATATGAAATAATTAACAGAGATGGTTCACAGAAATAGTGTTAGATATGTTATGTAACCCAGTTGCACATCGACTTCGTGATGGCTTCCATCACACACACACACACACACACACACACACACACACACACACACACACACACACACACACACTGAGCGAGCTTTACATGAGTTTAATGGGACTTACAGCATCTGAGCTCTTGAAGTAAAGTCTGTAGTTGGTGATCAACACTTTGCCCTTCACAGCTCCATTGAATGGACAGATATAGATGATATCTTTATCTGAAATACATACAAGCAGATTGATTTGACTTCCTACCCACCTTCCCACTGATCTGATTTTACACTCAACATAGGTTCCTCTTTCCATGTCAGTACTGTGGTAGAGATGTCTTGTACTTTGGGTGGTGGTGGTGGTTCATCACACATGCACAGAAGAGGAACCAAGAGAAGCTTGTGCAGCAAAGGCAGGGCATAAAAAAAAACCTTATTTTCTGAGTATAAGAGACTAATAAGAATGTACCTAATTAATATGTGCAATGTGTTACTAAACTGTATGTAAAGTGATAAGAGGTGAAATCACTACTCAGGTACAGTAGCCAGCACCAGAAGACAATTATAGGCTGACCTATGAATAAAACTAGTGATAAATGGGTAGAATAAACATGGTTTACGAGTTTTGCCAGAAGTGATCATTTAGTCATGTTCATCAGCTACAGGGCACTGTACTCACCAGTAATTCTTTCCTCTCCAGGCAGTAGGGATACATGAGCTAATAAATCCATCTTCAGAGACTCTTTGGGGGTCTACAAACGAACACCAAAAGTTGCATCAGTATTTATGACTATTTTAAATTTGCAAAGATGTAAAATCTTAGCCAAAATCAATGTTTAAAATAATGTAACAATATTTTTTGGCTTTTGTTGCTATTTTGTCCCCCTTCTTTTGACAGGGAACATATCGAGCAATAAACTGCCTCAGTACAACATGGAAGCTCCTGTCAGGCATCATAGTGGCTGAGAGATGGACAAGCACATGGCTCAATACATGAGTGAGGTCCAGAAAGGAATTGGCAGATATATCAGAGGAGCAAAACACCAGCTACTGGTAGACAGAGCAGTCACTTGAGACTGTAAGACCAGACTGACCAACCTGTGCACCACCTGGATTGGCTATAGGAAAGACTGGGACACTCTTCCCAGTATGTACCGGCCCCTTTAAAACACAGTGCCAAGTGTGTTGTCACATGACTGCCCCATCCATTCGGTGAGATTAAAGTCTCATGGAGGAAAACTCAAACACTGAGCTGACTGCACGACTTGTGACAAATAAAAACGCCGTGTCGGTTGTTTGGATACATTTTTCATTTTAGTAAAGATGACAGAAAACAAAAAGCGCTAAAGGTAATAACACAACCCTGTTACAAATCTTGAAACACAATCATATTACTGAGAAAATTGGTCATTAATCATAATTGAGGTGAAATGTTAAATGTTCAAATGTGTTCAAATGTGATTTTGATTTGAAGTCGTATCGCCCTGCCCTCATATCAATCAATTCTACTTGTGCACAGTTTTTAGTACTCACTGGCCCCCTGTCTCACTTCAAAATAAAACACGTTTTAATGACTCAATCTGTTGTTACTTTAAAAAGTAGCTAACATGACAAATTAAGATCACCCATAATATATGATTGAGATTGCATAGCTCGAAATTACATTTTAATAGGAACTTGTTACAAATCTTAATTGTATATAAACATCTCATGCATATAGTAATTAACATTTATTTTTAATAATGACTAAGAAAATTTTTATTAATTGCTCTTTAATGGAGTGGCTCCACAGCATCGTGGTTAACACATTCACTTCACACGTGAAAGAGCCCTGATCTGAGAATGGGCGAAGACACAAATCCTGCGAGGTTTGCGTAAAAATCTGTCCCAAAATCAAATAAGAGGATCAATTTCCTGCAGTGACTCCTTGCAAATAAGGAAGCAGCCTAAACAATTTCCTACAGTCCTTTAAATGTATTACATATCCAAATAACAGCCAGAACTCACACAATATAAGCACAATATAAACAACCCTGAGGTGGTGCATTGCCAAACTAGGTGTAAATGCAGCCAATAGTGACTCAAAAGTCAGATATTACATTTTAGAAGAATCCTGCACCTTCTTCCTTTAATAAAGTCCCTCTGCAGATTGATTAAACGCAGAACACAAACAGACAAAACGCACACTTACAGTGGGGGTGTGTGGTTCTAAGACGTTGGGGTTGCAGACTGAGACAGGTGAGGCCATTGCTGAGGGAGGGAGTTTCCACAGGCTGAGAAAGAGAGACATGGGACTGTTAGTGGTGTCAGAAAAGCTGGGCTTTTAATTTGTCAGTAAAATGCCAGATTATTCATGAGCAGAAAACATCAGATGCCACTGCCTTTTATTAGCAGCTCCAAGACTAGAACAGGATTTCCACAAATACTGCTGTCATATGGATGCTGTAAGCAAAACGGCAGTAACAACCAAGACATATTTCTTAATAACTGTTCAATTCAATTACAGTTTATTTTTGTAACACCAGTTCACATCTACAATCACCTCAAGGTGCTTTTTATTGCAAGGTAAAGACCCTAAAATATTAGAGAGAGAACCCCAACAATTAGACAGTCTCCTGTGAACAGCACTTGGCAACAAAACTTAAGATAATCTAAAAGCTTAGTGTACACACAGCGAACCAAACTGTATGATTACAGAAAACTTGAGATTATACAGCAAACATATGAGGTGAACCCAGACTACTAAGACTTTAATGTTTAACTGATATTCTGCATAAAATATGTTGTTTAAGCGATGGGCTTAATATCCACGTATCACCAACTGACTCAGACTGTGAATCCTTTAAACATGAATGACCCAACTTGTGCCATGCTTGTATCATTATTAACTAACAAACTTCCAATACTGAACTATGGCTTCCAACAACAGACACAGCAGTAAAGTAAGGTAAAGTGCATTAGCCGCAATGCTGGATCTTGTCACTCGACATAAGTCATAGTAACACAAACCTGATCTACATGTTTTAAGTAAATAAATAAATAAATCATCCTGAAAAGCAGTGGCTCACAAATGGGGTACCATCAATTTTTGGACAATCATCTGCTACAGTAGCCAATAATGTGTCTTCTTTCTTCACTCACACTGCCATCCTCCTCGGTGAGTGCCAAGGAAAGTTTCAGCTGTTGCAATTTTCCTCCCCATAGATGGGCTCAAACACGTATTCCCACACCCCAGGCATAATCCCTTAAGTCAACTGAATCACACAAGCTACTTTCACTTTCATTTGTAGAATTTTTCTGAGAAAGGTCAGATAAAATCACTGATCTGCACACTGTCGTCCATGTTGTGTTGTTTGATAATATTCATGGTCATCAACAGAAGATGGTGCTTGCAACTGGTTTTTAGCAGACAACTGATTTGAGGGGCATGGTGATACGAAACTCATGTGACTCAGCTGTTGAGCCACATGAACAAAAATAACATTACTGTTGGTTCTAGGGGTAATTTACTATATATATATATATATATATATATATATATATATATATATATATATATATACACACACACACACTCACATCCTTATCCTTCAAGTTACTTTAGTTATTATTGTTAGTAGCATTAGTGAAGGTTACAAAGGATGTTTTTGTAGCCTCTGGCTCATCAATACAGTGCAGCATTTGATACTGTTGACCATAATATTTTATTACAGAGATTAGAGCCTGTCACAGGTATTAAAGGTATTATAGTAGTTTGAATCCATCCATCCATCCATCCTCCCTCCCTCCCTCTTCCACTTATCCTTTTCAGGGGTGGGGGTGGTGTGGTGTGGTGGGGTGGTTTGGGTGGGGGGGGCTGGAGTCTATCCCGGCTGTCATAGGGCCATTCACTCTAACTCTGGTTTCTTTCCACAATCCAAAGACATGCAGTTAGTGGGATTAGGTTAACTGTTGATTCTAAATTGCCCATAGGTGTGAATGAATGTGGTCATATTTATCTAATATATATCAATTAGTTAACAGAAGAGGGGCTTGAAAGCTGAAGGCTCTACCTCCAATTCTACTTTTAATTACCCTATTAACCACAAGTAAGCCAGCAGGCTGAGAGTGAAGTGCTCTATTGGGGTGATACGGTACTATAAGGTCTTAAAGATAAGATGGGGCCTGATTATTATTATAACCTTGTTTGTGAGAAGAAGGATTTCAAGTTTAGTTTTGGATTTAACAAGGAAATGAGGCAAATATGGGAGAAGTCTGCTCTCTCTTTCTAGTCCCTGTCAGTACTCTCACTGCAGCATTTTGGATCAGCTGAAGGCTTTTTAGGGAGCTTTTAGGACAACCTGATAATAATGAATTACAATAGTCCAGCCTGGAAGTAATACATACAAGAACAAATCTTTCAGCATCACTCTGAGACATGATGTTTCTAATTTTAGAGATATTACAAAAATTCAAGAAAGCAGTCCTACATATTTATTTAAACCAGCTCCCAGTTTGGATTCAGGAGACAAACACCCTCTCTATTTTTAAGATTAGGCTTAAAAGTTTCCTTTATGATAAAGCTTATAGTTAGGGCTGGATCAGGTGACCCCGAACCATCCCTTAGTTACGCTGCTATAGGCCTAGGCTGCTGGGCGGTATTTCTTTTTCATTCACCTCTTTTCACTCTGATTACAACCCATTCTGCATTTGATCATTAGTTATTATTTATCTCTGGCTCTCTTGCACAGTATGTCTCTCTCTCCTCAGCCCCAACCAGTCTCAGCAGATGACTGCCCCTCCCTGAGCCTGGTTCTGCTGGAGGTTTCTTCCTGTTGAAAGGGACTGTTTTCCTTCCCACTGTCACCAAGTGCTTGCTCATAGGGGGTCGTTTTGATTGTTGGGTTCTCTCTTTAATTATTGTGGGGTCTTTACCTTACACTATAAAGTGCCTTGAGGCGACTGTTTGTTGTGATTTTATTTTATATAAATAAAATAAAATTGAAATGAACTGAACTATTCGGTCACGACACAGGAATTTGGTGGAAAAAAATTCATCTTCTGCCTATACAGGCATATGCGGTGATTGAAGCTTGAAATCTTAACTGTAAATTTGATCTGCAAAATGTCCATAAATTTTTGCACGACACTTTAAAAAGTTATTTTACCTCTGTACACATTCATAGATCTTATGTAGTGCTTTTCTACTCGAGCACTCAAAGTTTGCATTCATCCATTCACACACATTCATACAAGCACTTTTTTCTACATCTAAGTGCTTTCTATCTAACATTCGCGCACGCATTCACACTCCAATAAATACATCGGGAGCAATTCAGGGTTCAATATCTTGCCCAAGGATACTGCAGACTGGGGCAGCCAGGAATAAAACCACCAACCTTCCAATTACTA
This sequence comes from Archocentrus centrarchus, assembly GCF_007364275.1. NCBI lineage: Eukaryota > Metazoa > Chordata > Actinopteri > Cichliformes > Cichlidae > Archocentrus > Archocentrus centrarchus. The sequence goes on from NW_022060254.1 coordinate 715,467, forward strand.
GATGACCTGCTCTACCTCCTGTGCTACAGCCACCCCCTGTACCAATTACTATTGAGCCTCTGAAAACAGGTATAAAAATAGCTGTAATTCACTACAGTTAGATAACTTTGTTAAAACCTCTCAAATCCTTTGTTAAACCTGAACATCTGAGTTTAATTACATCCTATGTGTCTGATTATGGTGGTGATGTACAGAGGCAAAATTACAAAACAACAACAACAAAAACGGGGGTCACTGTCCAAATACTTAAAGACAAATATACATATATAGCGCACTACAAAATTGTATTGACAAACTATAGTCTACATAAGCTTATATGATACGCTGATTGATGCAGATGATCATGCATCTAGATGTGTTGTTAAATACTGCTCAGAGAAAAAAAGATTTGAACGCTTACATGAGGAATTGCTATCTGCCAGCAGCTGACTGAAAGCTGTGACTGCCAGCTGGCTGCTGCTGCCATAGCTTCCAAACTCACCCTGATTTCTGCTGCTTCCATTTAGTGAGTGAAATTTGAGCTTCAGGACACCAATAACACGATATTTTAGTCGATTTCATGTTTGTACTTGATACCTGTATTGTTAGCAGAGTGTAAGCTAAAGCAGCTAATGTTACTAAATATTTCCAGTGAGCCAGTGTTGCTTTATTCTGAGGGCATGTTTCCAGAGTGTAAGTACTCCTTATATGGATGGTCCTAACTGCTAATAGAAAACATGGCGCTAAAGAAGAGCAGCAAACCAATGTTCTAGGGCTGCTCGTTTATGGAAAAAAAATCATAATCACAATTATTTTGGTCAATATTAAAATCACGATTATTTAACATGATTACATTTGTAACCACACTGCATTTACTGCACTTAAAGAACAGTGAATACAGTATATTTATACAATATCTTGAAAAGAAATATTAAATTGAAAATAAAATACAGAAATTCAGCAATATAAATAAAATATAAAAATATATATAAATAAATTACATCAATAAATATGTTATAAATTAAACACAAATAAATAAATAGAAAGGAAATACCAGACTAATAATATTAAGAAGAAATAGGACCAAGTTATTTAGACCAAATAAATTTGTGACTGCCACAACAGACTGAAAGCTCCTGTACATGTACGTAAAATTTATGTTCAATTAATTCCAGTCAGTAACTCAAGCCAAGCCCATGGAGACTGCCCCATTATAGCCCAGAGCCAACAGGAAATGCGTTTGTGTGATTGTTTGGAGCCAAAATCTAAATCGAAAATTGAAATTTGATTAATTGCACAGGCCTACAACATACCACACCTCACTATATCTGTCTGTTAACATTATGTGCTGCGTTGAAGCAGCTGGCATCAAATGTTAATGGAGTAAATAAAATGTGTCTGATTTTTTGCACCTATTTTTTGTTGAGTTTTTTGTCTTTTCTGAAAACCCTAAAAAAAAAAAATGACTTAAGCCATTATTTTAACAAGGTGACGATGTTAACTGGAGTGTGCCATGAGAAAAGAAGCCTCCTTTCTTTATGCAACAACAGACCATGAAATGAATGCTTTACTTCAACAAAGACATTCTCATTTTAATAATGTTAATTAAAGGCATTCAGTGGATATGATATGTCAAGATTTGAAGTTAAAATGTTAAATTCTCAGTATTCTCAGAGACAAACCACCTGTCACAGTTACAGGGTCAATGAGAGCTGTATGAAAGCAAACTAATAATTTAGACCACAGTGTTTTATACCTATATGAAACTGAGTTTGCTCCTTGGTTTCATTAGGAAATTGTAAGGAATGCTGAGCTGAAATCAAACTGCATTGTGATGTAGGCATTTGTTAAGGTGTGTGAAGTGAAGAGTGGAGGGAGATGGAGATGGCATCTTCTGTGTGTCTGTTTTTTCTGAATGCACTGATGTACTGGATGGAAAATATCTGAAGTATTTTCACCATCTTTGCCACAGATGTTCTGTGGAGTTTAAGTCTGAATTCAGTTGGAGGCACTTAAGGATAGAGAGAGACTTGTCCTTAAGACACTCCAGGGTTGCTTTGGCTATTTTATTTGGCAAGATGAAATGTTGCCCCAGACTCAGGTCTCTGCACTCCTGAGCAATTTTTTCCCTCTGCGCGTTTGCATATGTCCTACCTCCTTTTAATTTTGACCAGTCTTTCTGTTCCCTGCTGCTGAAAAGCAGCCCCACAGCATGATGGTGCCACCACCAAGCCTAGCTTAGCTCGGTATTAAATGCAGTAAGCAGTGCCTGGTGGAGCCATACACAGTGCTTGGAATTCTGCCAAAAGAGGTCAGTTTTTACTTATCAGAACAAAGAACCATTTCCCTCTTTCACTTAGACTTTCAAATGCAGTCTCCTAACACCAAAATGGCAGACCAAGGTCTTTCTTGTTCTGTTTATTAGTCCTGGCTGAATAGCCATAGCACTCCTGGACACACTAAAAGCTTTAGATCTCTTTTCTATGTCCTTGCTCTGACCCCCCCAAAAAAAATCCATTCAGGTGGACTTCAATCAAGTTCTAGACAAATCTCAAGTGGTATAAAAGCAAATGCGAGACACCAAATCCCAATTCAGAGCTGCAGCAAAGGGTCTGACTTCTTCTGGTGCTTGACTTTTAAATTTGAAAAAAGAAAAAAACAGTCATGTTACAATTAGACAGTTTGGGTTATTAAGTGTAGGTTAATTGCCCAAAGTCCTAAAGCCATTAAAAAGATAAGTTATCAACAGTGCACAGTGTGCAAAAAAAAAAAAAAAAAAAAAGTGACTGGGACTGAAAAACGCTCATGCACATGAAACTACCAGCAAGTGAATGCTTCCCCATTCTGTGAAAGGCAGGGGCAGCAGGAGCTTGAATAATTAAAAACCGATGTGAATAATTACAGTCCGTCTAATTGGAGGGTTTGTGGAAAATGAGAATTGCTGCTGTGGTACAATATGTTTCCAAAACGTTACTTATCAAGTGTCTGCACTGCAGCTTTATAGCAATTACTTTAAAGTAGTCCGTATAGGACCGAAAGCATAAGTAGTATAAACTGGCTATAAATGTCTGCACACACTCTTCACTCAGTCTTCGATAGCGCCTGATTTAAGTCAGTATTTTGGGTGCACAAGTTTCCAGACAAAGTGAAACAAAACCATAATTAAGAGGTTAACTATTCAGTTCGTATATGCTGAACACCATTTGGATTTTTAAGCACACACCCAATCTCCATGGCTTAGTGTGTGAATAACTGACCAGAATAGGTATTGAGAGAAAAAATAAACTTTGCAGTGCTTGTGCTTGGACCACAGCTCATTTAGGATAAGCACCTCTGTACCTGAGACGTTTTTAAGCCATAAAGAAACAAACTAACATTTTATAATAGAAAATATGACAAAAAAGGTTTTTAACTTTGTCAACTAATTAAAATGAAGAGGAATCGACTGAGCTATTTTGTATGGATGTAGTAGCAACTGCAAACCACAACCGCAGAGCACGAGTAGGTCTGGAACCACAGTATGAGAACGATACTCTGGAAAAACCCAAGTACTACATTTAAAGATATTTTTTCTCAAGCCTCTCTTTTTGTTTTGTTTTTAAACCTTTATTTTACCAGGTAAAATGTTTGAGAACTAGTTCTCATTTACAAAATGACCCTGACCTCGTTGACAGGTACACCAAAGCAAACTAGAAACAAACGGCTAAGATTTGACAAAAATGTAGCAACTTCACAAAAGCAGAATTAACAGCAGTGCAGTTTGTATTAAGTTACATTAGATTTGACAGGTGCACTTAATAACGTGAAAAGAGAGTGTTTATGTGACAAGATAACAATCAGACAAATATTACTGGCCACGCTGATGTAGGTACTGATTTGGCTCCAGGAAACAGAGGCTGATGCAGTAAGACGAGCCCGCAGTCAAAATCCTTCAAAGTATAAATATGGCTGTTACTTACATTTACAGGCATATTTTTCCTTCAGCATTTTCTGTGCACAGAGCTAAAAAGGCCATGCTAGATTTGTCTAAACGAGTTCAGCACTGGAGCTGCTTCTTTCTGCCGCGCACACCGGCAGCTCAGCAGCTGACTATCATAACCCACAGAAACATTTCCACTTGGACAGCGCAGTGTGCACCAACAAATACTTCACTTTATCGGGAAGCACGACCAGTATCGCATAATAATGAGTTAATACACCTGTTTCCAGTAGACGCTGTTAAAGGTTTACCGGTAAAGCGTAACTGAGAGTGAGTTAGTTAGCTACTAATTCCCACAGACACAACAACACAGACGGGCGCCCATACCCAGCTCAGATATTTCAGTCCAGCCAAAGTGTGCCTTCCAGTCTTTTTACTACCACAATAAACTCAAAACCGGGAAGTGTTTATGGCAAGATGTGAGCACAAAGAACAGCTGAAAGCGGAGTGAAGAAGAGACACAGCTACACCAAAACGCCTCAAATGAACTTTTCTAACTGTGCCGTTCCAACAGGCACAGATGTGGACTTGCACCAGGAAATAGAGTAGGCCTAGACGGACCGATAGCTTGTTCCACCCGAGATTCTCACTTTTTCTGGCTAACAGTGCGCAGAAACCGACAACAAAGCCCTCTCAGTAACACTTAATATGTACTCAGGTAGCCTCGTTCCGGCCAAATGTCTCAACTTACCCGCAAAGTGCGATTCTCCCGTGGCTAAAAGTCGGCCTGTTTCCCTCAAGCTACAACAGGAACTCACTCTATGTCACGTGCCGGCCTGTCATGGCGCGGATTGGCTGGTTGTCAAACTGGGGCTCGCAAAGGGTCCAGGGAAAGGTAGTTTTTAAATGCCCTGGCCTATGTACCTTATTAGGAGCAATGATCGCTATGATCGGTGTGCTTATTTTTAATGTGAAGCAGCTGCTGTATATGTATATTATAGTAATGTAGAACTAGTTCTTCCAACTGAAATAATTTTTCAGAGTTAAATTCAACTTATTATGATTATTTCCAGTCCTGTATTTTTATTCTTGGATTCTACTGGAGCAATTCTGCGGGATTCACAAGTCACAGTATTGCTTATTTGTCTTCACTGGGCTTTGGTGCAGATTCTCAGTACAGCTCCCCTGTGAATGAAGCCATTTTAGCTCCTTTCCCTCTTTCTTTAATCTAAATTTCTTCTGATTGGCTTTCAGTTTCATCTTGCGTGAAATACATAGTTTCTTAATGTGTTGTTTTAGCAGTTAAATGGTTCATGAGTCACTCGCAGCTCACTGTGAATTAGTATTCAACCTCATGACCCTCCCCACCATGACCCTGAGCTAGATAATCTATTAAAAAAATGGATGCTTTTGTGTAATGCCACAGCATTAATTTGTGTATATGCATTTCATTATATGTATTAATTTCACCAATTGTACAAAATATGAAAGCATGATATGCCTGAGATTGTATTTTAAATTCAAATAAATATCAAATCATGATATAGTCTAATGATTTTATAATAGAATGTGATTATCAGGATCCTTGTATATGACAGTGTAGTACAACATGAACTGCTGCTGCCTCAGAGAAACCGCATCCTGGACTTGGATCCTGAACTATGGGGCATGAAACTGCTTCCAGTGAAGCAAGGCCAGCAGCAACACATACACTGCTGCTTTATTCACCCTGGGAACTCTTCCAAGAGCTCAACCTGCTCACCCAGCCACTCCCTTATCTGCAGAAAAAGAAACCAAAAGATCACCAGATAACTTTCATTAACATTTTTTCGTTGACTTGTAAAGTTTTCAGAGTAAAACGTTCTTTTAACTAAAAAGTTTTCATATAAAACTGATGAGCTATTCTTTACTTGGTGTTGAAAAAAATGCAGTGCAGTGGTGTACCTTGCAAAATATATTGTGAGGGATGGATGAATATGAACAATGAAGAGCAAAGATGTGACATCTGACAAATGATCAATGTAGTTGATAAGTGATGCAGAAATGGCTAATCTGCAGATATGTTTTGACCTTTCAAGAATTTCATAAATCCACAGTTGAATGATAAAACTTTACACTTTTAAAAAACAAAACAAACAAACAACAAAAAAACAGTAATATTCTAGCAGCTGAGGCACCAAAAAAAAGTTTGTAAAATACTGAAATTTTTCCATAATTAAAATATAGTTTTGTAGCTTTAACTTACATAAGAGCTTGTGTATTTTTGTGGTTGTCTATGTTGAATGAAAGGCATTTACATGTGTAAAAACAGATGACATACGCTGCTCTAATACAAAATAATCAGGCTTAAAAAAATTACAGAAAAGTACTGTTATCAGTTGTGTTTTATTACATAATTTTATGTGAAATATGGTGTGCATTTAACCCAAATTCAGTGTGACAAGAAGCTCTCCAAGAACTCAAACCTCTGCCAAGGCAGAAAGAAAGGCAGATGTGAAATGTAAAAGTGAGGTCAGAGGTCAAATGTGACGATATTTGGATGCAAACTATATTTATCCATCCATCCATCCATCCATTTTCTTCCGCTTATCCGGGGCCGGGTCGCGGGGGCAGAAGCCTAAGCAGAGAAGCCCAAGCTTCCCTCTCCCCAGCCACCTCATCCAGCTCATCCGGAGGGACCCCAAGGCGTTCCCAGGCCAGCCGAGATACATAATCTCTCCAGCGTGTCCTGGGTCTACCACGGGGCCTCTTCCCGGTGGGACATGCCCGGAACACCTCACCCAGGAGGCGGCCAGGAGGCATCCTAATCAGATGCCCGAGCCACCTCAACTGGCTCCTTTCGATGTGGAGGAGCAGCGGCTCTACTCTGAGCCCCTCCCGGATGGCCGCACTCCTCACCTTATCTCTAAGGGAGAGGCCAGCCACCCTTCGAAGGAAACTCATTTCTGCCGCTTGTATTCGCGATCTTATTCTTTCGGTCACTACCCAAAGCTCGTGACCATAGGTGAAGGTAGGAACGTAGATCGACCGGTAAATCGAGAGCCTCGCTTTTACGCTAAGCTCCCTCTTCACCACGACGGACCGGTGCAGCGTCCGCATCACTGCAGAAACAGCCCCGATCCGCCTGTCGATCTCCCGTTCCCTTCGCCCATCACTCGTGAACAAGACCCCGAGATACTTAAACTCCTCCACTTGAGGCAAGAACTCGTTCCTGAGCCGGAGATGGCACTCCACCCTTTTCCGGCTGAGGACCATGGCCTCAGACTTAGAGGTGCTGATTCTCATGCCAGCCGCTTCACACTCGGCTGCGAACCGTTCCACTGCGAGCTGGAGGCCCCCCCCGATGAAGCCAACAGAACCGCATCATCTGCAAAAAGCAGAGATGAGACTCTGAGGCCACCAAGGAAGAAGCCTTCCGCCACCTGGCTACGCCTAGAAATTCTGTCCATAAAAATTATGAACAGAATCGGTGACAAAGGGCAGCCCTGACGGAGTCCAACACCCACAGGAAACAAATCCGACTTATTACCGGCTATACGGACCAAGCTCTCACTGTGGTTGTACAAAGACTGAATGGCCCGCAACAATGGGCCAGACACCCCATACTCCCGCAGAACCTCCCAAAGAACACCCCGAGGAACACGGTCGAATGCCTTCTCCAAGTCCACAAAGGACTTTGTGGACTATATTTATATATATAAAATATATTTGATATTTAGAATCCACATATACCAGCGTCATTTCCTAAATGCTGCCAGTACAAACAAAGGCAGCAGAATTTTAAAGATGAAAGATATTTTATGAAAGTTTGACCTTATTTGACCTGGAAGAAGAGGTCAGAGGTCCAAAGGAACAGATTTAGAATCCCCACATATCATTCCTTATTTGCCCATATGCTGCCAGTACAAACAATGGCAGTAAGAAACATGTTTTAAATAGCTCTGACCTTCAGATCAGTCTGCTGACCTTAAAGTAGAGGTCAGAGGTCAAATGTGGCATGATATTTTAAATGTTTATACTGAACTTTCTTTATGTTGACAACACACACCACACTTATAAGAATCGTGGTTTGGGCATTTTATCAATTTTTGACCAAACTGACCTGTAAGACCTTGGTGGGTGTGAGCCATGGATTTTTAACCTGACCTCTGACCTCTACACCCCTACAAAGTTTTATCAGCATTCATTCCAAACTTTTTGGGCTGTTGTGTTTTACAGAAAGAATGATGGCACACCCACGCACATGATCATGCAAACGGTACCAAAAACATAACCTGCTTGTATATTTAATACATCATTACTGTTAAAAGGTATTACCACATATTAATTTAATGGCTTTTTAAACACGCCCAGAAAATGTTGTTGCAATTACAATAACAAGTACAAATCCAGGTATTCAGGTATGATTTTACATGAAGTCATGTATTTAATGAACCTTGAAACATTTACTCTTGTTAAAATATTAGCGTACCTTTTTTTTTTGGGATAATACTGCAGTAATGCAGGATTACTACATTTCAATTTGTTATATTTATCTTTAAAAATATTTTGAACATTTATAAAAATCTCCCGCTACTGTAAGACCCTGTAATCGCATCATGTAAATTGTCACTTATTTAAAATATAACGAGTCTGTGTGAGTGCAGGGGACACTTGGACAGATCGATCCACAGAAGCACATGTACCGAATACTGCTGTGTGCAGGTAGCTGTGTGCAGCTTCCTCAAATTTAAGGTCACACTGCACACCATGCCAACATATGTCGCATGGTTGGCTAATAGCACTTTGGGAGTCACCTTGTTGCTGCATGCATAACTTGTCAAACTGTATCAGCGTCGGCATTTTCATAGATTCAACTAAATAAATGAACTTTTGCAACAGGCTGCCAGTCCGTGAAGCGCCTAAAGATACTATTTAAAATTGGTTATTTGTTCAGTTTTCTGCTATTTGTACACTTGTTCATCCCATAACTTAGGTGCCTGTTTTAAAGGTTGGTGTTAAGTCGGTCAAAAAAACAAAAAACAAAACAGAAAACAGCAACAACAACAAAAACAGGCATCAACAGACTGCTGCAGTCTTCACCTGCGTCCACAGAGGGCAGCAGAGCACAGATGAGTAATCCTGTACTGCAGGAGTGTTCAGCGACTTTAACTGAAAGGAGAGAAAATAACCCCTCTATGCTTGAACATAACACAACACAAACTGAACCAGATTAAAGCATACCATTTCATTATTTAGTGCTGACACTTATACTTTTGCATACACTGAAAACCTAATGCATCTGGCTGCAGCACTCCTTCCTGTCTGAAGAATGACAAAATATTATTAATTCTACACTTATTAAAATATTTAGCCTTAGCTGACCATTAGAACCATTCCTTTAGTAACATTAACTATACCATACTATGAAAACACCTCACTAAAATTGTACTTAAAGTATCAAAAATGTCAAAAGTAAAAATGTTCCCTGTTCAGATTAATGTGTGCTGCAAATGTTTAAAGCTGGGCTTAGCTTAAATACTTTCTGTTTAATCTACAGTAACGCATCATATGTCTATAAAACCATAAAAAACAACAACAAAAAAAGCTTTTAATGAGTGCATGAAAACAGGCCTACACCTTCATTAAAGCTTTGCAAAATGGCTCATTGTGAATAACTACAGGGGGCTTAAAAATGAACTAGAAGCACTCCACCAACGCAGCTCACGCTCTGTGCAGTATTTACAAAATACAATGCTATTTCTGAATAGTACTGTATTTTGTTTATTCATTTAGTTTTCTTTGTTCTTTTTAAAAGTACTGTACTATGTTTGCAGTGCAGTAAAAGATAAGAGCAGCATGACAGCTGTTTATTTTGATTACACAAACATTATGTAAGTGTTGATTTGTAAATAACTGGACATGAACTTGAGCTTTTTATATAACATTATACTGCCGTGTATTTCTAACTAACTAGGCAGCTCAATCTCTTTCTTTTGACAGTACTTTCTTTAAATATATTACGCACTTGGGGGTCAGCTTGAAAGAAAGGCAGATGTGAAACTGAGGTCAGAGGTCAAGTGTGAGATGATATTTGGATGCAAACTGTAATGTGATATTTAGAATCCCCATATACCAGCATCATTTCCTAAATGCTGTCATACAAGCAAAGGCAGTAAGATAGCACTATATGGCACTATTATCACTTTTAATCTTGAGGAGAGAGGTCAGAGGTCAAATGTAACATGATATTTTAAATCTTTATATGGTACTTGTTATATGTTGACGATACACACTTTAAAAAAAAAAAAAAAACCTGTCCTATCTGGCAGCTTTTGCAATCAGCTCCATAAACTCTCTGTGGCAAGAAGAAGAGACAATAGGGGAGAAATTAAAGTACATCCAACATCCAACAAAAGGCAAAGCGGATACACAAACCAACAAACGCGCCATGTTCATTTATTGGTCTGTCTGTAGCAATATAATAGTTTTGAACCAAAACTGATAAAACTTTGTGGAAATATTCCTTAGGGGAACAAGAACAAATGATTTAATTTTCAAGGTCAAAGGTCAAGGTCACCAAAATTACATTAAAAAAAATCTCTCATCATTGGTGGAATTTTAAAATTCATATTTCAGTGAATTTTTCACCTATGGCAATGAGCTTTGGTACTCAGGTATATTACGCACATAACCTGATGTCATGAATCTTTTGTTGAACTCTTGTAAACTCATTGTTCTGTAACATAAGTTGCATTATAGTATTTCTACAGTGGTATGCAAAAGTTTGGGCACCCCTGATGATTATGATGATTTTCCTTTATAAATCATTGGCTGTTCAGATCAGCAGTTAAATATATCATATACCAGACGAACACAGTGATATTTGAGAAGTGAAATGAAGTTTATAGGATTTACAGACTGTGTGCAATAATTATTTCAATGAAATTAGGCAGGTGTATAAGTTTGGGCACCTTTGTTTTTTTATTAATTTGAATACCTTTAGCACTAATTACTGGAACACAAAATTTTTTCTGCAAGCTCATTGACCCTTGACCTACATACACAGGTGACTACAATTATGAGAAAGGGTTAAGGTGGCCAATTGCAAGTGTTTCTCCTCTTTGCATCTTCTCTGAAGAGTGGCAACATTGGAGCCTCAAAACAACTTTGAAATGAGCTGAAAACAAAGTTTGTTTAACATCATGGTTTAGGGGAAGGATCCAAAAAGCTCTCTCAGAGATTTCAACTGTCAGTTTCCTCTGTGAGGAACATAGCGAGGAAATGGAAGACCACAGGTACAGTTCTAGTTAAGGCCCGAAGTGGCAGGCCAAGAAGAATCTCAGATAGACAGAGGTGAAGGATGGTGAGAACAGTCATAATCAACCCACAGAGCAGCTCCAAAGACCTACAACATCATCTTGATGCAGATGGTGTCACTGTGCATCGTTCAACTATTCAGCGCACTTTGCACAAAGTGCGCACACGCCACAAACAGAGTCGGTGAGGTATGCTGAAGCACATTTGGACAAGCCAGCTTCATTTTGCAATAAGGCGCTGTGGACTGATGAAACTAAAATTGAGTTATCTGGACATGACAAGGGGCGGTATGCATGGTGGAAAAAGAACACAGCATTCCAAGACAAACACTTGGTACCCACAGTAAAATTTGGTGGTGGTTCCATCATGCTGTGGGGCTGTGGGGCCAGTGCAGGTACTGGGAATCTTGTTAAAGTTGAGGGTTGCATGGATTCCAGTCAATATCAGCAGATTCTTGAGAACAATGTTCAAGAATCAGTGACAAAGTTGAAGTTGCGCCGGGGCTGGATACTTCAACAAGACAACGACCCTAAACACTGCTCAAAATCTACTGAGGCATTCATGCAGAAGAACAAGTACAACATTCTGGAACGGCCGTCTCAGTCCCAGACCTGAATATTATTGAACATCTGTGGTGGGATTTAAAGCGGGCTGTCCATGCTCGGAAACCATCAAACCTGACTGAACTGGAGATGTTTTGGAAAGAAGAATGGTCCAAAATACCTTCAACCAGAATCCAGACTCTCATTGGAAGCTATAGGAAGCATTTAGAGGCTGTTATTTCTGCAAAAGGAGGATCTACTAAATATTGATGTCATTTTTCTGTTGGGGTGTCCAAACTTATGCACATGCCTAATTTTGTTTAAATAATTATTGCACACTTTCTGTAAATCCTATAAACTTCATTTCACTTCTCAAATATCAATGTGTTCTTCTGCTATATGATATATTTAACTGAAATTGCTGATCCGAATAACCAATAATTTATAAAGGAAAATCATGAAAATTATCAGGGGTGCCCAAACCTTTGTATACCACTGTATTAAACATTTCATCTTATCAATATTTTGAGGAAAAAGAATATTATTTAGATCTTTTGTTTTGTTGTTATGATCTGAACAAGTATTTGTCTTACTTCAGGAAATAAACAACTACTGTTGATAACACTGGTCAACAAAGAAAAAACCTTTGCGTCTGCTACCTGAGGAAAAACAACTGATTTTTTACTAATTTTGGTATGCTGATTCCTTGAGTTATGTAACTATGCCAATAAATGCCAATCGACAAACTCAGCATCAATGATTTTATTAGAAAAGTACACCATGAGCATACAACTGGTGAAAAAAAAGGCACAGATGTGGCACCAGGATAGCTCAGGGCGTGAGCAGGTGACCATGTGTGCCGCTTGGCTGTGTGGCCGGTGCAGGTTCGAGTCTTGGCTTGTCGCCATTTGCTGCGTGTCTTCGCCCATTTCTCCTCACCACTTTCCTTTCTATCTCCACTGGAAAACTCTCAAATAAAGCCGAAAAAATATATCTGACTCTTGAGAGCTATATTCGCGGGGACTTGAGCTCCTGGCAGGTTTAACCAAGCTGAGCAGGTTTCGGAGTAGAGTCCAGACAAAACTCAGCACCTGATCCTCCAGGTTGGAGGCTGGACGTAGGGCTAACAACCCTACTCCATAAAGACAATACCTTGTTACGGAAATCACATAAAAAGTGGCCTTATGTCCCAAAAGGGACTAAGAAGACTAAGTGTCTAAGTAAGTATCTCTGTTTGTGAATAAAAGCTCTTTGAATTCAAGTTAGCAGTGTCCTCCGAGCCTGCATTTGAGTTCTCCTTTGGGGTTTCGGCCGAGCCGGTTTGTGACATGGTGGAAAAAACTAATAATGTTCTGCGATCAGTGGCATGCTGCCATGTTCAGTAGTAATGAGATTTGAATTGAAGTCTTTCGTCACCACAACATAGTCAGGCCTATCTCAGAAAAATCAGTTTCTAAGATGTCAATTTGTCAATTTTTGACCAATAAATCATGAAGTTGAAAAAAGAACCACAGATCAGTCTCAATTCTTTCTCAGAACATCTCATCACTTGAGAAACGTGAACATGACCTACAATGTTTTTCGGTTTCCATACTCGAAACATTTAAATGAAAAGGTGTCAGTGAGACGTAGACATATTACAATTTACCCACTGGGTCAGAGGCAGCCTGTGATGTAAGCTGAGAGTACCTAATGAACTAAATGACTTTAAAAAATCAATGTTGCAGCCTTTTTAGCAGCCCTGTGGACACGCACAGACAAATTGATTAAACAGAATGAATTAAATCCACTGCCTGTTATGCGGTCTGGCACTAAAAGGGTATGGGACACGTAGTGCAATGCTCATGTGCTTCTTTTAACAATTACGCTGGTGTTCACCTAAATGTGCAACACTTCTAAATGTAAATGTAGAATTGCCTCCTACATTAGAGACAACTGAGACACATAGTTAATGAAGACAATTCAGCAAGCTTTGTGAGAGTTGCTGCTAATGCTTGTTGGTGTCCGGATGAAACCTAGAAAAGTCTAAATATTTATATCTAATATATTCTAAAGTACAGCAGATCCTTTAAATCCTTAGCTTCCATGGATCTGTCTTGTTTTTCCATGACATGCCATAGGAGAGATGTTGGGAATTTGGAGAATTTGGAGGTCAATTCAGCACTTAGACCTGTTAAGTTCAATCATTTTTGGAGTGTGACATAGCACACAATCCTGCTGAAGGAGAAAACAGGGAATACTGCTGTGATAAACTGATGCATAGTCTCCAACAATGTTTAGATGGTGGCGTGTTTCAAAGTAACACATCTGTATCCACATCACTGCCAGACTCCAAGGTTGTCCTGCAGTCCCCAGAGCATTAACATTAACATGCAACACTATCTGGTTGACTGCTGTTCATCTGCTTCTTGCTTTACTTTGTTTCTACTTTCTTTTGCCCTCCTTTTTTTTTTTTTTTTTTTAACATCTAACGTTTGATGTGCCTGTCAGTGGTCCTCTCCCTTATGGATTCTACCTTTGGTCATAGTAAACACAGACGGATTCCACTTCAGAGACTCAGTGCTTGCCAGCTGTCACCACCACTCACTTCTCTTTCTGGCTGCTCTGGATGACTCCAACTTAGCCAAAAAAATAGCCCAAATGGGAGGTCGGATTTCCAACCTCTACCAAATCTGAGCAAATGAACTTATGCTGGATTTTCTGGCTGCAGAGGCCTCCTGTAATCCTAACAACACCATGGCTTAGACCCTCAAACATCCAGAGCTTGTAGCTGGTGTTCTCTGTGCAGCTGCCTGCAGATTAACTTTAGTTATGTCTGCTGTAGATCCATCACTCCTGTCTCTGCCATGGACCTGCAGACCACAAGGAAATGCCACACATCTGTATGTCAGCTGTTGTCACTCTTAAAATATTTCTTGTACAATTTTCTTTACATTTAAAAAAATACTTTTGTTTAATAAGTTTACATATTTGTTTATTTACAAATCCTAATAGTTTTCAGAAAGAGACCAGCAGGGTTGTTTCTGGTTAGTAGAGATGGTAAATGGACTAGTTCTTATATAGCGCTTTTCTACTCAGTCAGAGCACTCAAAGCGCTTATACAACACATTTTTTTACATTTACCCATGCACACCCATTCATACAAGCACTTCCATGTTAACTAAGCTAAGTGCTTTTTAATTATATAACATTCACACATATTCACACTCCGACGGAACAGTCGGAGAGCAACTTGGGGTTAAGTATCTTGCCCAAGGATACATTGGCATGTAGCCTGGAGTACCCAGGAATCGAACCCCTGACCTTCCGATCAGTAGGTGACCTGCTCTACCTACTGAGCTACAGCCAGCTACAGCTACAGATCTTTGGATATTAGTAAAATTACTGTTCACTGTTTGAATAAACAGTGAAAAAATGCTCTGATCAAATGCTGATTATCAAGTTTTTTACAGTTGTAGAAGAAGTATCCTATCCTAAATCCTATACTTATATAAAGGTAGTAATACTACAGTATGTGTACATTCTGTAAAAAATAAACCTTTACCAAAGTAAAAGTACAAAGGTTCTGCATTAAAATATTAAGCATTAGTGTGCACCACAGCTGGAGCTAATTCACTGTAGCTAAATCAGACTATAATTGATCAGTTATATTTTATCCATCCATCCATCCATCCATCCATCCATCCATCCATCCATCCATCCATCCATCCATCCATCCACTTCCACTTATCCTTAGCTGAGAACAATGGAAAGACCTTGTGACAGCATGAAGAGACAGCTGGCTGGAGGGAATAGACCCCACCTGGGGCTGGTATGGGTTAGCTCCTTTGCCAGCAGGATCCAATATATAATCTATATTTAGAGACACCCTGTTGTGGCTGCTAACAGACTTAAAGGAAGGACACCCCTGAAGTGAGTGACAGCTGGTGTGGAAGATGACTCTATGATGGATTACACGGCTACCAGCCCAGGAATGGACAACACTAAGTGGAAAGAAGTTACTGCACAAGAAGCCAACAAAGAAACTGACATAAGGCTACAGATCTGCTCCTGTGGCTGGAAGAAAATTACATCTGTTAAGGGTTTTGAAGATACACCAAGGAAAGAAAAGGTGCTTGATTGAGGGAGAGCCAGGACCACGCATTGATCACTACCTCCTAAGAAGTAAATCAAGACACTTGAGTAAAATCCAGCAACTGAAGCCAAACCAAAGTTCACAGGACATCAGGTAGCACATCTGCATTTCAAGAATAGAAGAAGGTTGACCAGCTACTTGGAAGAAAATAAGCTTGTGAACACAACTGTACAAAAAGCTGGAATTCCAGAAGTTTGGGAATTAGAGCTTCAAAATGGGTGGTGGGCGGTGGGCATTCATGGATGACATAACAACCTTGACCAAAACAATGCCATGCACCAGATGCTTGCTGGAGAAGCTTCAGGATAACATCTTTTGGGCAAAGATGAAGATCAAACTGTCCAAATCGAGAAGCATCTCCATCATCAAAGGTAAGCTGTAAGACCAAAGCTTTATCATCAATGATGAACCAATACCAACCATATCTGAGAAACCCATTAAAAGCCTTGGAAAGACTTTGGCCAGGTCAAGCAACTCAAACAGGATGCTGACAAGGATCTCAAGAAAATCGATCACTCGATGCGCCCTGGCAAGCTAAAGCTTTGGTGCCTCCAATTTGCTCCCTCGATTGTCGTGGCTGCTGACAGTTGTTGACATCTCCATCACAGCAGTCCAGAAAAAGTAGAGAATGATCAGCGCATGTGTGAGGAAATAGTTAGGAGTCCCAAAATGTCAGAGTAACATCAGCCTATATTGATATGGCATTTTAGATCTGCCCCTCTCAAGCTTTATGGAAGAGTTTAAATGCTCAAAAACAAGACTGGATTTGATTCTCTCAGAGAAACATAAAGAGCTGTCACACCAGTGTTAACAGCTGGTCAGAAGTGGACTCCAAAAGAACCTGTGCAACAAGCTAAATCAGCACTCAAGCATGTTGAAACTGTGGGCCACGTTCAGCAGGGAAGAGGAGGTCTGGGCCTATGTTAAGACAGAAGGCAACGCCATCAGATCAGTGAAAGTTGGTGGTTCTAGAGGTCCAGTACCAGGAAGAGTCTGCAAGACGTGCAAAGGCCATCTCGCAAGCTCGTCAGGGGCACTGGATGAAGTGGGAAAGTGTTGAAAAAAGAAATATTAGCTGGAAGGACCTGTAGGAAATGGAGGCAGGTAGAATTAGCTTCCTGCTTGTGATATTCTTCCCTCTCCCACAAATCTCCACCAGTGGTTGGGCGAAGATCCAGCATGCCCACTGTGTTCAACACCCAGGCACATCCTCACTGGCTGCAAACTGAGCCTCTCTCAGGGAAGATACACTTGGAGGCACAACCAGGTGTTAAAATCCATGGCCCCATTTATCGAGGTGAAAAGAAATCCAACCAACACCATTCCCCCAGAACACCTACAGCAGCCCCCATAGTGTCCTTTGTGAAGGGGAACAAGAACAACAGAGATACCGACCGGGAAAGGACAGATGGAAGACGCACAGGACTGGGAAATGTTAGTGGATGTAGGCCAACAGCTCGCAGTTCCACTGCAAACAGTTACCTCCACCTTAAGACCAGACCTGGTACTCTGGTCCAACACCCTGTGCACTATTTACTTTATAGAACTGACAGTACCATGGGAGGATGTCACGCATGAGGCCTACAAGAAGAAGATGCTGGGTTACACAGAGCTGAAGGTGGAGGCAGAACAGCGAGGATGGAGAGCGACAGTCTGCCCAGTGAGGGTTGGTTGTCAGGGCTTCATCACAACATCCACTGTCAAGCTCCTTACAAACCCCGGGATTCATGGCCAAGACCTGCACCATAACATCAAGGAAATGTCAGGAACGGTGGAACGCTGCAGCTGGTGGTTGTGGATTAGGAATAAAGGCCCTAAGAAGTTAGGGACACACAGCCAGGTCTGATCAGCCTGTAGTGGGCCTGCCTCAGCAGAGAATGTATTGTTATTGAGTAAACGGCTGAAAGATCTAATGACACTGATGTAAACATCTGAAGATGAGCCCCTGGCATCCGGGGTTAATCAGGTGCAAAGAACCTTTAAAGAAAGAGATATTTACCATCATGTCCTACGCTCAAAATAAAATTCTATTTTTTAATAAATCAAAAATCACTACAAAAGAGGTGATCTGTTCTACACAACAATAATTTGCTAGTTTGAGGATTTGTTGACATGTCTTTGAACCCTCTGGTTTTAAAGATTTATTCACCATTAAAATAAATACTTGAAAGTATTTCTGCTGCTACACAGAAAACGATAAATGCTGATGGTTAAATTCAGCAATCTTCCTTTTTTCAAATACAAATACAGTTTAAAACTGCACATATGTTGCTGCCACGGTGTGACTCGCTTTAATGCAGTAACCTGAACTGTGAACAAAGTGGACAATTATATTAGGACCTCTCTTCGTTTAAGCTCCGCCCTCCAACTAGTCAAAAGTCAGTTGACTCCAGCGAGTAGGATTCAGCTCTGAGCACAGAGTTACCTGCGAAAATGTGAAACTTGCAGCAGCATGTGCACAGCAGAGACTCTCGAGTGCGCGATGGCTTCTTCACACGTGAGTTGTTGAGTTGTACATGTGAGGAATCTTATTACGTGAGTGGCAATAAATACATGCATCGTGACATTTGCTTGTGATTATGTTGTTTTTCACGCATGAATTTTGGGATAAATAGCATTCCATATTCTGAACCCTGGATTGTTGTCCGGGGGTAGAGGAAATGAGGAAGAAAGTCCTGCAGCACTCTACCATCTCCCTGACTGACAGGTTTGGGGTGCTAGGGAGGATGGAACGTCAACAACTGTTCACTGTCGAATTGGAGCCCACAGGTGACCCTGCACCAGAGCTGGGTGGTGCCACATCCAGCAGCCACAGGTCCCATTGAACGTCACTGGTACTCCACCTCAAGGTTAAACAGCCTCAGCATTGCAAAGGTCATTGTACATGTTGGAGCGAATGATGTCCGCAAAGAGCAATCCTAACTACTCAAAAGAGATTGAACATTTGTTCTGCTCTCTAAAGAGACATGTGGAGACATTTCCATGTCCAGTCCATCCCCATCTCATGTGGAGATAGGAATGTCTAAACATTATGAATTTCTAATGAAGAACCAATTATTTTTGATCCCTTGTACTTCTCACAAGTAACAATTACCAAAACATCACCATGCAGCTTTCCCAAACTACTTTCTCATATTAAAGTAACAGACTAGTTACAAAAACAAGCCAGTGAGCAAACCTCAAATTTGCTCTTCACTTGCAGAGAAGGATAAAAACTGTCATGTCATATTAAAGGAAAATGTATCTGTCAATAATATAAATATGTCACAGGCTAGTCCATGTTGATCTGTGGGGAAAACTCACCTGTAATCAGCATAAGAAGCACTGTGGGAAGCATCATGAGCAGATGTTACAATATTCTGTCCACAGAATATTTTGCCAACAGTCTTGGGGATCATTTAGATGATTTTTGGCAAATGTGAGATGAGCCTTTGTGTTTGTTTTGGTCAATAGTGGTTTTAAAAAAAATGTGGTTAATCACAGTTAATTCAAGATTTAAGCATGTAAGTGTGGAAAAATATGCAAAAGAACCTAAGAAATTAGGGAGGGGGCAAATACTTTTTCACAGCACTGAATCTTAATTTGGATTTTATGTCTTCGAAAAGTTTGATTTGGCCGTTTTCACTGCCATTAAACCATTAAAGTAGAGCCAACAGAAGTCTAATGAGAATATAATGAGCTCTTTCACACTTTCCCAAAAGACTGAGGGACCTGTCGGGCAAATCCTGCAAGTTTGCCAGGTCAGCTCTGACCTGGGGAGGTCAGTTCAGGCAGGAAATGTCACGGCTCAGCTGTGTGGCAGGCAGAGTAGGACCCAAATGCAGGACTTGGAGGACAGGGAGTAAACTTAAATACAGCTTTATTGGCTGACGCTCACAGGGAAAGATATACAAAATGCAAATGGGGCTGGGCTGGAGCTGGAAATCTGAAACAGAAAATAGAGCAGAAGGAACACAGGGGAGCACAAGAGTCCAGAGAACAGGGAAAACGGTCCAGGGGTCAATCGGGCCAAGAGGCTTAGCAGAGGAGACACAATAGTTCTGGAGGCTGCCCAGGCCATGGGACAAAGCTTAGGGGCTGAGACTGGCATTGAGGACTGAGCCTCAATGCCTGGCCAGGGGACCAGCCAAGTGCCCAGCAGCAGAAGCAAAACGTTCAGGAGCTGCCAGCTGTGATCCTCTGGAAGCCAATGAAGGACAACTGGTGGACAGTGATGGGGAAGACACACAGGAGGACCAGGTAGATGGAAGTGATGGAGATGTGGGTTCATGCTCAGGTTCAGGCTGCTTGGGGGCCCATGAATGAGCCCACTGGTTCTGGATGCTCAGGCACAGGATGAGAAGAATCCACGGGTTCAGGTTCAGGTTCAGACTGGAGCTCAGGTTCAGACTGCCTTGCAGGTTCTGGGTGTGCTGGCACTGGAGTCTCTGAAGGCACTCTCAGGATACACAGGCTGCACAGGCTGGGGCTGTGCAGGACTCACATTTGGAAGTTCTTACACAGGATATTCAGGACCAACAGGATAATGGGACTGCCCAGCAGGGCAAGCAGCCACCCCCTCTGATGACTGGGGCTCCTGCAGCTTCAGCTCAGGTTGCACAGGATGCTCAGATTGCACAGGATACTCAGCCAAGTGGGGTTGATGTAGAGGCTCACCCTGGGAACAGAAACAGGTGCAGGGTCAGGCTGGGCCCTGACCACACTCACCCTGGGAACAGGAACGTCCAGAGGGTTAGACTTAGTCTCTTTTGATGCCCAAAGCACAGAAACATTCAGATGGAACATCACCTCGAGCTGGCTGAGCAATGAAATGATCAGTTTCAAATTTAGTGGATTTCAAAACACCAAACATTGTTTTATTATCGGCCCATTCAGCAACAAAACCTCACATGTTATTATTTTCTGGCACTGAAGCAAAACAAAGCCAAGACTTATGATCAGTGATTTATGCCCTGCTTTTTCCTCTAGCTTGTAGCTTGTGTGATGGTGTAAAAATGCACCACATCAACCAATTAAAAAAAAATTAGATGGCAATGTTTGACATTTGGTTGCTGAGAAAGACAGATACCGATAATGATATCGAGTTTTTAAATGTGAGAGATTTTACTGTGTTTGGAGTGTGTATTTAGTGTGTTGTGTACTCATAGACAAAGCAGATGCTAAAAAGCCACCAAAGGCAGACTCAGATGTAAATGCTGTCTCCCGGTGTTCAACAGGAGGAGGGCCACACCTGGAAGTGTCAGGCCTGTGATGGCCCCCCCCCTCTCCAGTGGACAGGAACTGTTTTTTGGAGCGGCACAAATAACCTGTGTGGCATCTTATTGTGACACCTGATTGTTCTGTAAATAGTTGTACAAAAAAAAATGCCTGAGGCATTGCCTGCATTTTATGTTTTTTGTTGGTCCAATGTATTAATACAGTATTCCAAAATGAATAAATAAGTGTACAGTCACATGTGTGAGGTTGTGGTGAAAAAAAAAAAAATCATACCAAACAAGACTATGCAGACAGTTTTGAAGGTGAAATCAAAAGTAGTGAAAAGTGGCCAATTATACCTCAGAGCCCAGAGGATTAAAATATAGTGTGTATATTAAAATCTTTTGAAACACAAACAGTAGTAGGAACACACAGCTGTTATGGGGTCCATCCTTAATTGGATGTTTCTGATCTCCTTTGTCTGACTAAAAACTTTTTGTCCCACAGCAGCCATCTCAGCCGGGATTATGCACTTGAATCGGAGGGGTAAGAAAACAGACTGCAATCAGCAATCTACTGATATCTAGTGATGAGATTTTACACTCTGGACCTTTAAGTGACATCCACGTAACCTCAAAACTCTCTAAAGTCCCAAGCACTTCAAGATGGAAAAAAGTAATAGTGGTTAAATATTATAAGTCTTAAAAACAGGTCAAGAAAAAAATGGCCCAAATCATCATGCATTGAGGAGTGTGAACATTTTTGTTGTGTGAGGAGAAAACACGTCTTGCTGTATGAAGCTTTCAGGTAGAAAAACACCTATGTTTGAACAAGACACGAGTTCTAGTGGATTTATGGCCAACTGCTCATCCTGCTTGTAAGTCTCTGCACGTCCCTGATGGTGCCTCAGAAAACCCACGCAAACGGACACACAGAAATAGCGGAGGGGGAGGGGGATGCTGAGCCGCTCCAGTGAACCCAGTATGGATACTGACGTAGGAAACTGGGATAGGCGGAGCTTGCGGTTCGTATTGAGTCTCCGGGAATCACCGACACCGGCCGGTCTGTGGCTTTCATTCATCGGTGGAACTATTCAGCTCGCAAATTGGCCGTGACACCATCAGCCATCCTGACTCCTCCGAACACCGACACCAAGGACGCTACTGTTGGCCATCATCCGTGGTAAGACCCGCAGAGTTTCAGGCCGAAGGCTCGGCGGCAGATGCGAGCTCTGCGCTGTCCTGCATGTTGTCTGAAGGAAAATTACCAGCCTATACTACCATCCTATACGGGCTGCCGAGCGCGCGGTGCTCAGCAGGCCAGCTCGCTTTATTATGACGTCTTGCATGGATGGGATTTATTTTAATGGGCAGTAATGCAGTATCACATTTTTGGTGGTATTATTTCAAAGCAAGCAATCCCACTGTTATGCTCTGCGTCAATATAATTATAATTATAATAATAATAATTATTAATATAGGTCCTTGACGCATATCTACTCTTCGACGCATATCTCGTCCTTGAGACACCGCTCACCAAATCAAACGGCGGCGGCGGACGTACGTTTTCTTGTTTTTTTTTTTTTATTTTTAAATAATTTTTCCGCAAAAATCTGTCCCCGTTCAAGTCAGCTGCAGGGCTGGAGGGGACTAATCAACCGATGTTTTTAACGCACGGAAAATTTCAAAATAAAAGCCCATAGTTAATTTTAGAAAATTAATTGGATGTTCAGAAATAGACCAGATTTAAAAAAAAAAAAAAAAAAAAAAAAAGAAGTCCAGAATGAGTTGATTAATATCGATCTCCGATCTCTCCTCAGCTTTTTTTTTTTTTTTTTTAGCCAAACAATTTCACTTTTTCACAGCCAGCACCAGAGAAAGTCTGACAGCAGTGACAATCCCACCGTTTTTTCCCCACCAAAAATTGCATATTCCATTTTAAATATATAGTAGGCTCTTAAAGATGACAAGAGAGACTTTGTTTGATTATTTAGACTTCTCTGGGGGTTTTCTCGCTTATAATTTCTAATATGCGTTTTATTACATGGCAGGTCAGTACGAACATGTTTAGTCTAATTCCATTAATCCTTATAGACATATATATAATAAGCATAATGAGAATATGCTCAAACTGAATCAACTCCCAATGCATAAGGGGTTAAAGCCTTTAAGTATCTTAAAGTATTAATGTAAGAAATGTGTGTATGAAATTAGTCAAATAATTCATGGCAACATAGTTGCACTGGTTTTTTATTTTATTTTGTCTCTCCACTAATTATGGATAGTAGTTAGATCAGACTCTGCTGTGTGTGAAGGACATTAGCTGTGACTCTCACCGGCAGTGTGTAAAACTGTCTTACTCACACTGTGTGCAGAGATGCACCCACTGCTGCACTGTTCCATGTGACCCTCACACTTAGCATTAAAGCAGGTTGATATGCCTACCTTAATTGAATTCAGCATTAAAGTAATTAAATTAGGGCTTTAGTTATTGTCATTATTATTATTGTTCATTTAATAGTAGGTGGCCTTCTTGCTGGTTAATAGGATTTGTGACAGCTTAGATGTTTTTTATGTTTCTTTAATGCAGCACATTGTGAAATTCTCCCTTTCAAACCAGTCCGGCTGATACACTGACACGAACCTGGTGTCGTATATCAAAATCAATAATTTTGTTTTGATTCATTAAACATTAATTAAATAAAATAGGAATTGCTTGCCAGAATTACACTTGTATCTAAGGTCATAAATCATTCAGTATATTTAGCTTTGATAGTCCCTTTCAGTTAAAAGACTTGAATAATTTTAGTCTGTAGTTTGATTTGAACCTCCAGGTGATATATGATGATATTTTCTGTTTCTGCTAATATGAGCATAATTACAGAAGCAGTTATTTATTAAGGATTAGTGTCGATGAGATTTGCATCTGTTTGCGACATTGCAAGGTCTTCGAGGTCCTCGTTTTAAATCCAGCTATCCAGAGACTTATCCAGAAGGTTTGATGCTCGGTCAGATCTGCAGGTCTTGATCCAGAACTTGCCATAGGAAGATCGCTACATTTTCTACTCTATTGTTCATTTATTTTCCAAGCGGCACACTGGGTAGAAAATAAGGTCATATTCATGTAGTGTATCTCTATTCTACACCACCCTTTCTATTATATGGTGCTGAATGTCATCCTGGATAAAACTACCAAAAAAAAAAAAAGAAAAAACGAAAAAAGAGATGACCCAGTGGGGCTGTAACACTCATTACACGAAACTGAATTAAAGAATGGCCCTTTCTATTCATAGATCTGTGTCAATAGCAGGAGCAGATAGCAGGGATGGGCTGTGTGAAAAGAATCAAGCATATCTTTCCTATATACACTTCCAAGATATTGAAAACTCAGCTTGTCATCACCAGTTATCAAAGGTGTGCACTGTCACCCTCAGCTATGCTAAACTGGGACAACAAAAAGCTTGTGTCTGTTGAAAATGAATATGAAGTCTGCAGCTGTGTGGTAGGCTTTGTTATTCATGCCTCTCTCTTTAAAAAAAAAAAAAAATCAGTTACCAGCAGACACAAGGGCTCAAATTATATAAGATCCTGTATAAACGTGATTTTAAATCTCCCAGCCGGGGATTTGTGTTCTGTGGGAGCTGCAGTATTTACCTGCAGATGGGGGATGGGGGGGTTAAGGGTGTCGAAAGAGGCCTTTTTTTGAGAACGGATATTACCACGAAATAATCCAACAGTGTTCCAACCATTGCTGACCCTCTTGTCCATGTTGCTGTTAAATCCTTAAGAGAGCTCAATTCTGCATTTTATAATGACATCTATGTGAAGGCTTGTGTGTGTATCTGAATGGTCACATGATAGGCATTTAGCCTGAAAAGCAAACACAACGTGACATGAAGATGTCAGTCCATCCAACAAGCCAACCACTGTGGCCAACATTGCAAGCAGGCAGTCAAGGTTATAGTAGCAACTTTTTTTTTGTGTCAAATGAGAAGACAAGATCAAGATGTCTGTCTAGTCTAGCTTACCCTATACCACAGATGTCATTAGATACATGAGACTCATGCAACATTAACAGATGTGAGGCTTATCTCATTACCTCTCCCATCACTCTTTGCCAGTGCTCTTTATTGAGTAGCCCTCTGAAATGGAGTCAAAGGACCAGGGGTTCGATCTTTAACTATGAACTGAGATGCAAGTTGCATTACTGGACACAAACTACTGGTGATAGTTATTCACTCAAAACAGTACGTCTGTGTTGTCTTGTATTCATATAACATTCATCATGAAGATTCAGTAGCACACTGTATTACACGGCATAAGATATTCCAAAATTATTTTTGCACTGTTACATATTATGAAGCATATTAACACTGGTATGAACTGGCATGTTGGAATGAGGAATTTGCAGGTTCTCCCTGTATCTGTGTGGGCTTTCTCCGGGTACCCCGGGTTCCTCCGACAGTCCAAAGACATGCATGTTTAATTGGCGAATCTAAATTGGCTGCAGGTGTGATGTGACTGGTTAGATAGCCTGTCTCTCTGTGTTAGCCCCGTGGTATGCTGATGACCTGTTCAGGGTGCACCCTGCCTCTTGCCCTGGAACAGCTGGGATAGGCTCCAGCCCAACCATGCCCTTCAATTGGAGTGGAAGGAAATGGATGGGTGGATGTTGGAACGGTCTGTTTGGTGGCCCATCTGGACTCTACATAGCTGCTATGCTACAGTACATATGTGTGCTCAAAATGGAGAGATGGCTCCATGAGGCATTTGCAACTGCACAAAGATTGCTTATGGATAGGTTTCCCTTTTCATAATAAATATCAAACATACTTTTAGCAAAATAGAGGTCATTGGTTACAATAATTCAGGTTAGTAGAGAATTACATTGTTAAAATGTTGTGATGTCACATCCGTTTTGATATGTTGGGAGGTATGTGTTCATGCAGAATTTCTACTGACTTAAATGTAATGCAATCGATTTGCTTAGAGGAAACAAACAAGCTAAAAACAGCATCTGACATCTGAAGAAAACATTTGTTTTATATTCGCATGCAGCAGAAACAGAACAACGTTGGCCCTATGTCATGTTTATGTCATTAATTAAACCTGGAATAAAATAATATTATAAGTGAATTGAGCATACTGACACAAAATCTGATTCTTACTTGGGTACAGGGCTACATTTTGGTTGCAAGGAACCAAGTGGACCCATGAAGGCTTCTATTGCCGCGTTTCCACTAAAACCTACTCAGCGCGTCGACTCGCCATGGTCTTGTTTTGCTTCCATTACAATTGAGTAACACCTCATTGTGGGTGGAGTCGATATAGCGACGCAGGCAGCAGTCTCTTGACATAATTTGTATGCGACTCAAACACAACGCAGCAATGGATAGATAGATAGAGGCAAGCTAACGGTAGCTAATGCTAGTTTACTATCATCATCATGCATAAGTCCCCCCGTACAATATTTTAATGGACGAAGGTTATCATTGTTAAGTATTATAATATGTATGCTGTGTGCATGTTTCAGATGGCCCTCTTGTTGCAAACCATCGGTCTGGGCATTCAACCGAGCTTCCCAGCGCTTTGCGTGCCTGCTTTTTCTTGCTGTCGGGTTTTAAAAATGACGCAGTTGATTCCTGGTGAAGGAGTCACTGTCATGACACTGTCATGATGACACTCCCTGGCCAATCAGTGGCATGCTGTTCTTTGACGTCACATTTTTGGATCGCCTTGGATGAGTGGGTACTAAAAAAGTACCTCGTACCAGGTACTAATGGAAAAGGCTACAAACCGTGCCGAGTCGAGTCGAGCAGTGCTGAGTAGGTACTAGTGGAAAGGTGGCATAACACAGGCATCTAATTAAACCTGTGGGGTCTAGGGTAGAATTGGCTGCTATTGATTTCTTTGGATTTCACCTTTATATTTCACCTTAAAAGCTGTTTACCTTGCCTTGTTTGATATCGTTTTTTTCAGCATAAACTTACATGTGTGACTGTACAGTTATTTCTTCATTCTGACATACTGTATTAACACATTAATACATTAATAAATTCAAAATTAAGAAGAAAAAAGTTATTTTTTTACTGTGAAAACCACAGACATGTTCAATAAAATTTTTTTTATAACTTAAAATACAAATATAAGTTGTAAATTTTAAAGACTTATGCACAAATTTACCAACTATTCGTACTAACATGCTGCAGATGTTTTTGTTTTTCAGAACTATCAGGCATCACAATAAGTTCAGATACACCATTGAAAGCCCAGAATTACCACAACAATCATGCCCATCGTGAGTGTAGGTAAACGTTTGTCTACAGCTGTATGGTGTTTCCAATTTGAACAAGAAGACTTCAGCCAAAAGTGTAACTTTTAAGTCTAATGTGGAGTCAGTTTATTTAGTTATTTATTTGCTTTTTAGTTTGAATTTTCACTTGCAACTAGTTTAAATGACGATAATGAAAGCAGAGACGTATTCGACGACTAAAGTTCAACACAGCCTGGCTTTCTTTGCATTAACTGGCTCGACAACCTAAAACCCCATTTGAAAATAGCAGGTCTCACAGTGCTTCAGGCTCTGTGCCCGCTCACATACAAATGGGCGTTTTACGAGTCATGTGACTCTACTACGGCACAAAATGATCCCCATGAGTGCCGCCTACTCCAATCAGAGATGTTATGGGATTAACAATCTATAAAGAACACAAAAAATGCAACACTACTGCAAATAAGACAAAGAGCTTAATGCTGCAGAAAATTGTTAATGTGGTGATTTAGTGCACAGAGCGGTAAAATAAGTATTTCAAGTTAATTATTTTAACCCTGAGTGCATTCTCAGAGTTGCTGTTTGTCTCTAAGGTGATGGCTGCACATTCGAGCTCTGGAACTTTAAATTGCATGAATGCAAAAATGAAAACTTACTTAAAGCTTACTGTCCCACAGCCTAGTATATAAGACGGGGAAACTGCTTTAGTTTGTCAGCAGATCAAAGTGAAATGCATTTAATTCATTGAACAGCTATTCTTTGCGTGTCTTCTAGTAGTGACAATTCTAGCAGTGTAAAAGAGACTTAGCAGCAACCAGCTGTAAAAATATTTTCTGCATAACCAAATTAATACATGCACATTCCTGTGACAATGTGCATATAAACCATATCCTCCCAGCAGAGGATCTGTATTGCACTTAAAACATGTTGCAAGTAAAAGAACCAAAAAGTGGCACTTCCAGATGATTTTAAAATGAACCTGCTCCCAACCAGGTTGTGTGTTCACATTAAGTTAGCACAGTGATTTAGCTAGGTAAAGTGAGAGCCACTTTTCTGACTTTAAGCTTGACATACAGTAACTTGCTAAGCCTTTAATTTTGCTTCGTAGTACACCCCCTCAGATTCTGTTAACCTAATGCAGTGCACTGAAATAGTCCAATATCATAATTAGCTCTGCTTTATCAGTGAGCCACTGTCATTTGATCCCCAGAAATATAACACTATCAGTTCTTGCATTTTTTGTGATTGAACAGGTGCGTTTTAATATATTCCTCTCTACATGAGGGATGTTGTGATATTTTCCATGCATGCTGTTAATGAATGAAGTGAAACACTGCCATGAAATGCTGCCATGTAGCTTTTATGGATGCTGGGGTGGGGGGAGGGGGTCTGATATGAACTGATCTCTTTTGACAGCTTGGTATTTGGAATTGAAAGAGTGGAGGCATTATTGTATTAATCATGCAAGGGAGAGAAAAAATAGGGAAACACAACATGGACATCCACTTTTGTCAACACATTTACCTACGCAGTCTAGTCTCTTTGCCTCTAACACCGGCAGTCGATGTGCGCGCAGGAGGGGGATGGGCACAAGCGTCTGCTCATATTCTACTACTCTGGTTGCAGTTGGTTAAGCATGTCATCGTGTAAGATCCTAACAGGTTAGTGGTAAACTCAGTGTGCACAGCTTGTGGAGTCATGCTGTGTCATAATGATGAGCTAATACTTTTAGCCCACCCTGCTTTACCCACATCTCATCACCAGTGACTGCAAACCAGTGTCTAATAGGGCAGTATGTTTTATAAGTGATCATGTGACCATTTGTATCGCGCTTGCATAAGTGCAGTAAATTGATTTATGCCTGCTTTGAGTGACTTTGAGACCTTTATAGTATTAGTTTGGGCAGCATGACATAATGAGCCAGACAGATACCTCACGCTTAAGGGTTTTTCCAGTTACCCAGCCCCCAGGAGGGGGGTGCCTGGTTGTCTGTTTATTTACCAATATTACAGCAACACTACCAGTCCCATTCATACTAAATTTGCACACAAGGTG
This sequence comes from Archocentrus centrarchus, assembly GCF_007364275.1. Lineage (NCBI taxonomy): Eukaryota > Metazoa > Chordata > Actinopteri > Cichliformes > Cichlidae > Archocentrus > Archocentrus centrarchus. The sequence goes on from NW_022060254.1 coordinate 744,862, forward strand.
GCCAGTCACAACTAGATCACCTGATTACATTTTTGCCATAATTGGTTCAAGGTCAAGGTAAAAAATAAATAAATAAAAAATCCCTGTGTTAAAGACAGGGATTTTTTATTTATTTTTTAAAATGATATCTCCCTCAAAACCAGATATCAGATTCATCTGATATTCGGTACTCAGTTGTGGAGCACGATTTTGGCCACATCTCAGCTGGAAAAAGACACAACATCCTCATTTGTAGCAGTAAGAAACATATCACTATAGATGTGTAACATTTGATCAGGATATGATCCGGATATGTGGATATGACACAACTTTTGAGTCTTAATCAATCCCATCACTCACTTCCCTTATTATCACCCACCTGACAGATCACATATTCTCTCATTATAAGAAATAAAGCTGTAGTTGTAATATACAGTTCTGTGAAAAAGCATCTGAAACACTTACATGTTTCAGATCATCAAATAAATTTTAATATTAAACAAACTTGAGTAAATACAAAATGCAGTTTTTAAATGATGATTTCATTTGTTAAGGGAAAGAAGCTATCTAAACCTCCCTGGCCTTAAACCCCTGAAACCTAACAACTGGTTGTGCTGCCCTTAGCAAGAACTGCAATCAAGTGTTTGCACTGAGTATTTCACATTGCACTAGAGGAATTTTGGCCCACTGTTCTTTGCAAAGTTGTTTGAATTCAGCCACACTGGAGGGTTTTTGAGCATGAATGGTCTGTTTAAGGTCATGCCAAAGCATCTCAATGGGATTTAAGTCTGGAATTTGATTAGGCCACTCCAAAACCTTCATTTTGTTTTTTAGCCATTCAGGACTTGCTGGGGGGGTTTGGGTCACTGTCCTGCTGTACAACCCAAGTGCCCTTGTGCTTTGGAGCAAAAACTGATGGCAAGACATTCTCCTTCACGATTTTCTGGTAGACAGCAGAATTCATGGTTCCATCAACTATGGCAAGTCATCCAGGTCCTGAAGCAGCACTATTGAACTGGTGAATGATGGCTTCCACTCCCGGTTAGCTTTTCCCCTTAATAAATTAAAACATAATCTAAAACCTGCATTTTGTATTTACTCTGGTTATTTTTGTAAATGTTAGCGGACTGGTTCTTATATAGCACTTTTCTACCCTACTTGAACACTCACAGTGATTTATACAGCATGCCTCATTCACCCATTTACACCAGCACTTTTTACAACATCTAAGTGCTTTCTATCTAACATTCACACTCCAATGAACACATTGAAGAGCAACTTGGTGTTCTTTGGCATGCAGACTGGACAGCCGGGGATTGAACCGACCTTACGATTTGTCAGTGACCTGCTCTGCCTCCTGAGCTACAGCCACTCCAAAGGATAGCTGTCTGAGGATGGTATAGACTGTCTAATATGGTTTATATCAAATAAATGTATTTGAAGATTTGAAAAATGAAGTTTTATAAATGCTGAGTCTGTCAGGCCTTAGTGTTTGATCAGCCCAGCTTAATCTACTGCTTTTCCCCAGTGTTTTAAGAGCCATTAAGCTTTTAAGAATCTCTGTGAGCAATGATTGTTTCTTGCATTGTACATTGTGCATTGTGCATTGTGAATTGTGCAGGTCTTGCAGGGCTCTCACATGCATGAAACCCAAACTGAACTTTCAGCTTTCACAGGTCTTCACCTTTAAATGTAATGGTTACATTCTGGGAATTTGGTTTTGTCCCCATAATGTAAATGATGTGACTGCACAATCAGATTCAGGTTCCCACAACATACACACACGTAATCATATTTAAGGAAAAGTTGGACTCTGGATTTAGAGTGAGCACACCAGGAATGGTTTTAAAAGGATTATTGAAATGTAGATAATAGTTAATGGAGAATGAATGTGGAACAAAAGGAAGAGAATGGTTTAATTTGTGAAAGATGGACTGCGGGATGGATCTTAAGATTGTCACTTCTCCTTCCTGAATGGGAAACAATGGTGGCTGATACCCTAAAGAGGCTTCAAAGGGTGACAATCCTGAGGCAGAGGAAGTAAGAGTGTTGTCAGCATATTCTATCCAGGGGAGGTGTGTACTCCAAGATGAGGGATTTGAGGAAGAGATGCCAACCAGGAGTTAGAAGCAGCTCTGCATGCTTCAAACTATCTTTCTGTTTGACTGACGGTGAAAACCGGAGGATGGAGTGACTTTGGCACCTAAAGCTTCACAGGATGCCTTCCACACTTGAGATGAAGCAATATCAGTGGGGATGCTTTGGAGACAGAAAACGTGTACTAGGAGATGAGCGGTTTTAGGGACTGAGGGGAGTTTTGGTAGGGCTATGCAATTAGCTGAATTGATGATGACCTGTGTCAAACTCTAGTGCAATATGTGACCATGGATGACTGGGAGTGGGGAATGGGTGTAGGAGATGTGAGAGTGACTGTGAACTAGTCTTACCGCTGGCACATAAAGAACAAGGTTGAACATATTCTTGGGTGTCTAAGGTCGGCCACAAGAAAGAGCGTTTTAACAAAGAGATGGTACGGCTTATACTAGAGTGGTAGGCAAACTTGGTGATGTGGACCCAATGAATAACCTGTGAGCGAACAGATGAGGCTAAGTGTAATCTGTTTGCTGGGTGGGGGTGGGGGTGGTGGGTGGGGACTTTGGAGGGGTTACCGGAAAGTGGGCAGGTTTCCAAATTGCAGTGCGGAACAATAGTCCAGAGTGGGCAAGCATGTGGTGACCTTCTCTTCACAGATTTGGGATTCTAGATGTGGATTAAGAGGTAAGTGGCTGGTGGTGTGCTCCTGAGAGGAACAAGTTTCTGAGGCTAAACTTGACTCAGGGTTACTGGACACAAACACAGACACTAGCAGATAACCAAGAGGGCCTGATTGTCACCAGGAAGTTAAATACCATGAGGTTGGTGAGGTTATTCAGAAGAGGTGTGAGAAGGATGATTTGGAGGAGCTCGTGCCCACAAATCCACCTGCATCTCAGAGACAGAAGAGAGAAAGGGGGAGGGTGGGGGGTGGAACACACAAATCCCAAGCCTGCCCAGGCCATATCACACACACACACACACACACACACACACACACACACACACACACACACACACACACACACACACACACAATGTTGTCCTTGGAGATTAATGGCTGTACAGGCGCTGCAGTGCAGAGGAGAGGCCAAAGAGAGGCTAAGAGAGAGGAAAGATGAGAGGGGGATGGTAGGATTGAAAGAAGGGAGAGGAGTGGAGGTTTTTTAAAAGAGCTGAACAGATGGTTCAGGGGAGGCTGAGGTTTGACAGAGGAAGGACTTGAGATAAGTGTTAAGGCTTAAATGGAAAGAAAAACCAAGAGGAGATGGAGGGGGGTCTTGCTTGTAAATATTCCTCACTTGTGATGCACTGCTGCAATGTCAAACAGGGCTTTGCTAAATCTGTGAATGGACTGCTTAACTCACTCCCTCCCTCTCTCTGAAACTGGACAGAGGAGACACAGAAATACAAAACACAAAGCCCTCATTCTCGCTGTCCTCTCGCCTTCCACAGTTTCATCATATTTATTACGTCCGCTGACAGCTGTGGCTGTAATGACACATAATCCACGCCCCCCCCCCCCCCCCCTACAACACACACATTCCCCCGTCTCCTCCCCCCTACGACCCTCATTCATTTTATAGACAAGCAGTTTTTGCCAGAAGCATTGGCTTTGTTTGTAAACATCCCTTGAACAAGAAACCAGTCTCTGAAGGAGAAATCTGATTGCTTCAGAGATTTTCTCAGTGTGAAGTTATAAATTATCATTATGACATATAAAGATGACATGCAATCATTAAGAAAACTCATATTACCATGTCCCGTATGTAATTATGCGAACATATCCATGCATACATAATAATTAGAAATAAAATAATATTTAAAATGCTGCTTAATACTATGACTCTGTGTCACCTGCTTCCATCATCCCACCTTGGTGTCTGTGATGGTTCATCATAAGTAATCGATAAAGTTATGGCTCTTGTTCCATTTGATAGAATTGTCCATGAATGGATTCTGCTGGGAAAAAAAGATGATTTAAGTGACTTTGAATGTAGCACGGTTTTTGGTGCCAGACAGGCTGGTCTCAGTATTTCAGAAACTGCTGCTCTGCTGGGATTTTCCCACACAATCACCTCTATGGTTTACAGAGAATGGTCCGAAAAATAGAAGATATCTAGTGAGTGGCAGTTCTCTGGTGGAAAATGTGTTGCTGATGGCAGATGTCAGAGGAGAATGGCCAGATTGCTGCAAGCTGATAGCAGGGCAGCAGTGACTCAAATAAACATTTGCTACAACCACAGTATGCAGAAAGGCATCTTCATGCATAGAACATTGTATCTTGTAGCAGATGTGCTATGGCACCAGCAAACCTCACTGGGTGCCAGACCTGTCAGCTAAGAAAAAGAAACTGAGACTGTGGCTCATTAAAATTGGACACTGAAAGATTGGAACAGTCTCCAGAGTCTCCATTTCAGATTGTAGGGTCAGAATTTGGCATAAACAACACAAAAGGATGGGCTCATCCTGTGTGGTATCAGTGGTTTTGGCTAGTATACCACCTGAGCCTTGAAAAAGGCGACTGGACTTTTTTGAAGACATCATTTTTTGAAGACATTTAATCTCTTATGCAAGAGGCTTCTTCAGTTCTAAAACCAAAAGGTGGAGAGTCCCAGGTATTTAAACCGTAGTGGGGGGTGTCTGCTTCTGAGACATTAAGTTCACCAGGGGAGGACACCAGGCATAATAGGTTACTGTTCTTGGACTGTGCTGTGCTCATTGGGGAGGATGGAAGCCTCAACATTGAAGTTTACCAGAAGTCCACACACACAGACCAGTACCTATCTTTGACTCCCACCACCCACTGGAACATAAACTTGGGGTGATCAGGACCCTGCAACACTGGTCAGAAAGCAAGAAAGAAGGTCAGACACCAACTAGGGCGAAAGAGAATGACAACCAGAACACCATTGTCATCCCTTATGTAGCAGGTTTGTTAGAGAAACTCAGGAGATTTTTCTCCAAGTATGATACCCCAGTGTGCTTCAGACTCAGCCACACTCTAAGACAAAAACTGGTTCATCCCAAGTGCAAAAACTCCCAAATACAAACTAAGCAACATAGTGTATAGTCAATACACCCAATCTTGTCTAATCTCAGAAACTAAGCAGGGTTGGGCCTGATTAGAACTTGGATGGCGATCGCCTGGGAATACTGTGTGCTGAATAGGGTGGCTGTAGCTCAGGAGGTAGAGCAGGTCTACGATCCCTGGCTACCCCAGTCTGCATGCCAAAGTATCCTTGGGCAAAATACTGAGCCCCAAGTTACTCTCTGATGTGTTCATTGGAGTGTGAATGTTAGATAGAAAGCACTCAAATATGGAAGAAATTGCTTGCATGAATGGGTGAATGAGGCAGGTTGCATAAAGTGCTTTGAGTGCTCAAGTAGAGTAGAAAAGCATTATATAAGAACCAGCCCAAAAAGCCACTGCACAAACACATGGCACAACATAGAAGAGCCACCTTGATGGGGCAAGACTCAGCTGTACATCTGCACCTAAAGGATAAAGGTCACTCCTTCGAGGATGTCAGTGTTCACATTCTGACCCAGGAAGACAGGTGGTTTGAAAGAGGAATAAAACAGGCCATCTATGTCCACTGTGAATGGCCGTCATTGATCCTTACGACACCAGTGGCTAGCCTCTTACAATGCAGTTTTGAGATCCCTTTCCAGGCTCCTCAACTCCCACTCACACCACATGACAGTGGGGCAAGGTCTCACACTAGGGTTTAAATACCCAGCACTCTCCACCTTTTGATTTTAGAACCAACGAAGCCTCTCTGATAAGAGGTAAGACACTGAGACTACCATGACCTGGATGACTGAGAATCTACACAGATGCTTGAGCCTCGTTTAAATGCCATAGCTCATGACCATAGTATACTTGTTGTTAAGTTTCCAGCAGGATAGCATGCCATGACATGAAGCTCAAACCAGCTGAAATGTTTTTCTTGAAGATGACAGTGAATTCACTGAACTGAAATGCCCTCCACAGTCGCCAGATCTCAGTCAATAGAGCACCTTTGGAATGTGGTGGATTGAGAGATTTGCACAGAGGATGTGCAGCTGACAAATGTACAGCAACTCCAAAATCTCTGAGGGATGGATGTTTCCAGCACCTGTTGAGTCTGTGTCATAAAGAATTAAGGCATTCAATTCCATTACTTCAGTTAAAACCCTGCATGACTGTGACTTCTTACTCAGTGGTCTAATTAAATGAAACACTTGAGCACTAATTGTAGCTTAATCAGCCTTTGACCAACACATAAGAGTAAAGTTGTGAAGCACAGAAAAAAAAGATTGAAAGAAATGGAAGCAAAAATATTTCTGGCTTAAGATTAGTTCGATCCCCGGCTGCTCCAGTCTGTATGCCAAAGTATCCGTGGGCAAGATACTGAACCCTTACTGTGGCTGTGTGACTGTTAAAGCATATGAATGTATGAATGTGTGTATGAATGGGTGAATGAGTACTCAGAGTAGAAAAGCACTACATAAGAACCACTCCATTTACTTTGCACTTTTGTTTTGTAAACTCATTAATCTTAAAAGCTAATCAACAGATTGCAGATCCCAAGGAAACAACTGTGGAAAGTGGTAACCCTATATACCCTTTTCTGAATTATGCATGCCGTATTAGATAACCCATTATCCATTACCAGTGCTATGTTGTACAGGTGGTGGCCTTAAACCATTTAACACATATGCTAAAGAGATTCAGTGAGTGCTTGGGGAAGGTAATGCTTAGCGGATTGATGCTTTCTCTGATGCTGGTTGCAGGACTCCACAGTTCTTGCCCAGGTAAGGTAAAAAATCTGTAAAGTGTGCTTTTTGATTTTTATGTTTGGTAACTAATTGCTGACAAATGTCAAAATTCATAGCATAATATGTGTTTCTTTATTTCCAGGAAAAACAGGGGAAAAGGTCTTGTGCTTTTCCCTTCAAGAATGGATCCAATGGCCCCTAAAACCTTGAACACAATAAAAGTTTCTGTTCTATTTCCATTTACCAAAAAAATAAAACTTTTAAACACAAAATGTTTTGGGATCTTTTCTATTTTGGGGCTCTCTATGGGACCACCGTGCTTAAAGCAGATAACCCATAAGCTAGACAGGAAATGGCGTTTCACTAATTTCTAAATTAGTTTAGTCTAAATTCATTTAGCCTGGAAGAAGAGTGTTGCTCTATACATTAAAACCCTCCTTAAAGCTAGGACATCTTACTATTCATCACTGACTGAAGAAAATAAGAACAACCCCAGGTTTCTTTTCAGCACTGTAGCCAGGCTGACAAAGAGTCAGCTCCGTAGAGCCGAGTATTCCTTTAACTTTAATTATAAAGTTAAAGTTTCCAGTTAAAGAAACTTTAACTAGATGCACCTGTGACCTGCCCTTGCCTGCAATGAACAACTGGTTAACACGAGCGTATCACCGCTGAGATGTCTTATCAAATGCACTTTGAATTACCATAAATACCGTTTGTCCTATCGAAAAAATTCAAATGGTTTCTGAAAGCTGAGAAATTGCGCTTCACAGACAACATAAGGTTATTACGGTAATTGTTGCCAGAAGTCCACGAACAGAGGGATATTTGAAGTACGCTCTGTTCCCGATGACACGTTTGGCTTTATAGGGTTAGTATTGTGTAGGACCTCCTTGTGTTGTCAAAACAGTGCATGGGTATTGAGATATCTTGAGGGTGTTGTGTGCTGTGGAACATTGACAGCTGGGATGTCAATGACTTTGGGATGTGGAATGGCCTTCTTCTGTTGGATCCCACAGATCCTCAGTTAGATTAGGATCTGGGGAGTCTTTGTTGTGTTTCTTTTCTTCCAGCAGTCGGCGCACAGTGTCTCTGAAACAGGCGGCTGCCATCAGGGAGCACTGTTAGCATGTGGAGGTGTGCTTGATCTTCAGTAGTCTTTAGGTGCATTGTATGTGTCAAAGTAAAATCTGCACAAATGCCAGAACCCAAGGTTTTCCAGCAGAACATAGCATTGCAGTGAGATGATAAATATTATTTATGTCATCTGTCAGTGCTTTTAATATTGAGGCTAGCTTGTGTAACTCCAAACCACTGCATGGAAAAAAATGCTCTATTGGAGCTTTTCTTATCATTGACTCAAGCGGTCTTTGCTATAATCTTCCGGTAGCTAGATGCATACCTCTTGGATCTGGAATGTAAGCTACACTTGTGACATAGTACTATGTCACAAGTAGACAGAAAGACTAAGAGAATATTAAAAGTTTTGGCATGTGTGTTTGCTGAGGACTAGCAGTGGTAGTCGGGAGTGTGTAAAGAAACTGTTGATACTGTATTGCAAGAGTTGCCTAGTAGTCTCCTGTATGAAGTACCTGAATATTTAAATATGCTTTGCAAATTTAGGGCCTGTCTACTTCTCAGTCAAGCCTGCAGAGCCTGCATGACTGAGAGATGGCTTTTTAAACTCTAAATTACAGTGACATATTTTTGGGTAAGTGTAAGAATTGTGGGTTGGTCTTGATAGCATCTTCATATACACTCCCCTCAAAAAGTATTGCATCACTGAGGCAAATCTCTTTATTTTTGCTGTAGACTGAAAACATTTGGGTTTGACATTAAAAGATGAAACATATGAGACAAAAGAGCAACAGCTCAGCTTTTATTTGCAGGTATTTATACCTGGACCTGACACACAATTCAGAAGATAGCACCTTTTGACTGAAGCCATCCATTTTCCTGTGAGCAAAAGTATTCAAACGTGACTGACAGGTGCGTCCTGTTACACTGACTATTCAAACAATAAATCGCGTTGAATGTCTACACTCAGTTTCAGATTTGGGTTTGCCTGTGCAGACTGTGCATTTATAGTTAGAGGAGTAACCAACATGAAAACCAGAGAGCTGTCTGTGGATGAAAAACAAGCAAATGTGACGCTGAGAGAAGATGGAAAACCAGTCATTGCACAAACATTAGCCATAGCCAGTAACAACCATATGGAAGGTCCTGAAGAAGAAAGTCATCACTGGTGTACTAAGTAACAGGTGCGGAACAGGTAGACCAAAGAAAACAGCAGCAGCTGATGACAGAAACATTGTAAGTGCTTTAAAGAAAGACCCTAAACAGCTGTTAGCAACAACCTCCAGAGGGCAGGAGTGAAGGTATCAGAGTCTACTGTCCACAGAAGACTTCATGAACAAAAGCACAGAGGCTTCAGCAGAAGATGCAAACCACTAATTAGCAAGAAGAACAGGAAGGCCAGGCTGGAATTTGCCAAGAAGTACAGAGAGAAGCCTCAGGAAGTCTGGGAAAAAGTTTTATGGGCTGATGAACCGTTACCAAGGTGATGGAGAGGCTAAAGTTTGGAGAAAGAAAAGATCCCAAACATACGAGCTCATCTGTGAAACAATGGAGGTGATGTCATGGCTTGGGCTGCATGGCTTCATCTGGGACAGGCTCATTGATCTTCACTGATGATGTCACCATAATGGCAGCAGTACAATGAACTCAGAAGTCGACAGAAACATTTTGTTTCTCAGTTTAAAGAAAGATGCAACCAAACGGACTGGGAGATCCTTCATCATTGCGGCAAGATAATGACCCCAAACACACTGACAACACTACAAAGGAGGCAGGAAGTGGAAGGTTTTAGACTGGCCCAGTCAATATCCAGACTTAAACCCTATAGAGCATTTTAGCTGCTAAAGAGGAGACTGAAGACATTAACACCCCCCCCCCCCCCCCCCCCCCCCCCCCCCCCAACAAAGAAGCAGCAGTGAAAGCCTACACCACAGAAGAAGAATGAAAATGTTGAGTTATGTCACTGGGTCACAGGCTTGATGCAGTTATTGCAGCAAAGGACTTGCAATTAAATATTCAGTCTTATTCACTTTAATCTATTTTATCTGTTCCAATATTTTGATCACAAAAAAAGATGTGTGGGCTCAGACAGAAGGTGCCATCTTCTGAACTCTGTATCAGATCCAGATGGAAGTACCTGGAAATAAATAGTCCATATGTTTCATCTTTTAATGTCAAACCCAAATGTTTTCATTCTACAGCAAAAATAAAGGGATTGGCCTCACTGTTCCAATACTTTTGGAGGGGAGTGTAGTAAGTTATTTAAGGAAATTTTAAAATCAAAAGACCTGAATGTTTTTTTTTTAGAACTGGAATAAACTTTATTTTCAAGTCAAGTCCATATTTTTTTCAAGTTTTATTCTGTACATAAAACCATAGCTGCAGGCTGTGTGAGTACTTTTAATTCCACCTAATCAAGATAGCTATACTCCAGAAGAAAGAACTCAGCTCATTCTTTGCATGGAAACAGGATAATTGCAATTTCTCCTTATACTGATACGGTATGTCAGCAGATACAGGTGAGTGACAGTAAATCAGATGGAGCTTGAACTGGATCCAGTCCTGAAATATTTCAGTGCCCTTATTTGGTGCATTATATATACAGGTCAGAAGTTTACATACGCTCTTCATGGGCATGAATGTACTTTTGGGCTTTGAAGTGATTATAAAGTGCACACCTTTAATGACTTTAAAAAACAACAATTGTATATAGAAGTTTAAACTTATCTTGGCTTTTGTCAAATCTACACAGGGCCAAAACTATATATACACACTCGAGTATACACCCACTTAAAGTTTTAAGAAGCGGTGCTGATGTTTCTACAATGTTTTTTTAAATTGACAAGGCCTGTTAACTTCTCATTAGTGATCATGACTGACTACGTCTGGCAGTTTCTCTTTGTCAGTATGAAAAGAATTTGTGTGACAGCACTCATTGGATTGACTAATGCTCAGAACAACGGTCCAAGGAACTCACTTAAGATCTGAAAAGCAGAATTGCAGATTTACACAAGTTAGAAAGGTCTCTTGGAGCCATGTCTAAACAGCTGTAGGTTCCAGGATCATCAGGTTAAATCAAATGGAAAGGTACTCAAGAATGGAGTTAGGCCAAAGCAATTTTGCAAAAGTTATTGGTAGGGCAGCCAGGGCTCTGGATATTGCCTGAAAACCTTACAGCATCTGCATCTAGGTTTGAGTGGACTGTGCATATATGGCCCTGACAAGTGCAGGTGCCCTTCCTACCTGGTGTGTAGAGAATTGAATTCACCAGCAGCTAATGGTTGCTCGACTTTCGTCACCTGTCTCATTAGGTGCAGTAAGATTCTGGCGCTTCCAGCTGTATGTGTGAGCTTCAGATGGCGGTGCTTCTCTTCTATCATGAAGTAGCAGGCAGATGTGCGGTAGCCTATCTAGGTGCAACAAGGTCTTAAAGAGGGCCAGGTCTCTTTGCCTCAGCCAACACCTGGGATCCCAATATGAGGCCCAGGGGATCTCAGGCCCCTTCTGGAGGCTTTTTGCAGGCACAACAACTGCTGAAAAGGAAGGGGAGAAGAACAAGCAGCTAAGGTACTCCAAACAGCCTCTCCCCTCCTGACTTTTCCCAGAGCCTGGCTGGCCTCCTGAAGTCCTCAGATGGGTTCCTGGACTTTATCCCATTCTGGACCTCAAATGGCTCAATGGGTTTCTTTGCACCCTGGGAAGCAAAATTCCAAGGGTCAGGCAGGCCATCAATAAAGGAGACTGGTTTACAACCATCGACCATCTGATAGTCCTACCAGTAGGACAATTAGATTTATGTATTTCATTCTTAGATTTATTTCTTTAGTCTAACAAACAGTAGCTTTGTCCAAGACAGCATGTTTTTTAGGGTTCTAACAGACTGTATACTGGTTTGAATAACAGTTAACCCACTGAAGTAATGCATTCTTATCTGATCTTGCTACAGAAAATAGAACTCCTCACATGCTGGCCAAAGGCTTCATTTTGAGGATTTTGTATTATGCCTCAATTTTGTGCTTTTCACAACAAACTGCTCTGACTCATTTTATAAATCTAACAGTCCTACTTCCTGTATCAGAATATACATAGCTAATGTACTGGAAGTTCACTGACCACACCTTCTGACCCTACTTTGAGGACCATTTTTTTTCTGTACCCATAATTAATTTTTTTTGGCTTGCAATATCCATCCAATACTGATTAAGTGATAATAAAGAAACCTGTGGGACCTGTAAGAAAATGTGAGATTCTGATCTCCTTGCAGGACCAAAAGTCAATGAATGGAGCAAATCCAGGTGGTGCTGCTGCAGATCTGCATGAAGGTCCCACTAATTTTGATGACCCATATGGCCTAACATTTGCAATTGTCAAAGTCATGGGATCTTCAATAAGATTTTAGATAATTAGGGGTAAAGTTACTTTAGTGCTCAGGCCTCCCAAAATGTGGGGTTGACCCACTTAGCATAGAAGGGGTTAATCTGAAAATTAATATATATAATCAACCTTATTACCTTGTTAACCATCTGTCTGTCCATGCCAGTTGTCTAAATAAAGGTAAAAGATAAGTCTGTCTGAAAACTATCCATCCATCCATCCATCCATTCATTTCCGCTTATCCTGGTCAGGGTCGCGGGGGGGCTGGAGCCTATCCCAGCTGTCATAGGGCGAGAGGCAGGGTACACCCTGAACAGGTCGCCAGCCTGTCACAGGTCTGAAAACTATGCAAAATAAATAAATAAATGAATAGAAATGGGAGGTAATAGGGTGTAAGAGATGTGGTATACTCATCAATCTAGTGGAGGGATTTTTTTTGCCCACTTCTACTTATCTTGCTACCTATTTGGTGGGTAAGTTTCTTAGATTTCTTTTCACCACAAAGCTTTCTATACACTGTAACATCCAAACGCTTTCAAACACTGCACAGTAAGAAAAAACCCCAGGTTTCCATGCCTTCAAGATACAAATAGCATATTTGCAATAACTCTTTAATCTCCAAAAAAATGTAAGAGTTACCATCAGCTATAACCCCAGTCCTGTAACAAACCATCTGGTATGGAGTCATCTTTATTGTAGTGTATTCCTTTGGTCCTGAAGAATTGTGTAGCTGCACTCAGATGGCTTGTAATCACATATAGAAATGAAATAGGATTCACTTTAAGCTTTTTGATCATTTTAACTGTATTTAGAGTGAGATGTTACCGTTTGTGACGTTAAAGTTTGTGAAGTTTAACACATCTTACAGCTTAACCTTACAGAATTCATTGACCTTTTGAGATTGCTTGTTCATCGGTTATACTGTTGTTGTTTTTTTAAAATATAAACCCCCCCCCAAAAAAATAAATAAACAAATAAATAAAATAAAATAAAAACATAGGGATGCTAGTCAGTTTGTCTGTTGAAGGATACAAAGTTTAGTGGCAATGTGCAATTACCTTAGTTAATAATTTGCATTAAAAACATAAGAAATTGTAGTATGTTTCAGTAGCGGTGATTTTACGTATTATAAATATTATAAATTATAAATACTGGTGTATTTGTTATCTGTTACAGTCTGGTGACTGTAGACAGGCTTTCAACCTGTCTACAGTTACATTAGAATATCCACTGAATTTTGGGTGTGGTTTATAGAAATGGGGAGTTGTCCTGCATTGCTTTAAATATGCACTTTCTTGAATTCTGATTAATCCTACACAGAAGCAGTGAGTGTAGGTGGCAATCTTGGAGTACATTGCACAGTTGTCTTAATTTCATCACAACAAGCACAGGGTGATTATTGACAAACTAATGATTTTCTGGTACCTGTGTGTCAATGGTTTGTTTCATGTATAGGCGGGGCTGCGTGGGAGAAATGGACCCTGCTATCATGCAACAGAGTGATATGCTAATGTCTTTGCATCAACATGGAGCCTACTGGCATGAAGCACTGGAGCCAAGGATGTACCCAGGAGACATGAATCATTTTGGTGTCCATGTTCTCATCACTTGACCAACAGGATAACCTACTGAATCCATGGTGTGTTCCTTTGAGTTTTGTATTCTTTGGGTGCTTAAGAGACCTGTTCTTTACAGTATGACGGTCCGATCAATTTTGTGTGTAACTGTCGGGAAACAAAGTGGAAAGCTGGCAGCATGTTGCAAATGAATTTTATTTGCTTTCTTAGCAGAGGGAAAATGGTATGTTCATGATGAATGTATGCTGCATTTGGCTTTGCTCACCACAGTGTACTTGCCTTATTACCCATCAGTGTCACTTTGTGTGCTGAATTTTGCAATGTTAAACTATCCTATGAGTTATGTCTTTGGAGATAATTCATGTGATATTTGCTTAGCTTTACTCACAGGTTGTTAAAGAACATCAGCATTGCTAAAAAATAATAATAAAAGATTGAAGCTATTAGTTTTAGCAGGGGTAGAAACCGCAGTATGTTTTACCTAGGCCACTGTACAATGCATTGAGAGTGCTGTATTTTTACACTATGCTAAAAAGGCAGAAGCACAACAATGTGCCAACCACATGGCTTATTCTCTGGCTGTAAAGAATTGAATATGTTCAAATGTAGAAAAATGTATGTTTGCCATTTGTGTCCTCGCAAATGGCAGCGTGTGCCAAAAATATCCCAGCTTTGGGCCGACAGTGTGCTTTGGTGTCATTTCAACTTGTATTGCATATTGCAGTGTTTGTCACCTGGTGCACATGGCAGTACCGGTGCTTTTCAATCATGTATGGATGCAGAAGCATGGAGATGGCACACAGGGAAACCTCAGTAACCACTTGGTTTCCTTCTTAAACTACTGCAGCTGTACATACTTCAACCATGAGTATAAATGGTTACAGGAATGTGTTCACATCATAGTTTGCACCAAAGTGGACCAATGCCTTGGCTTTAATCAGAGGAATAGTTTTTCAAGTTATTCTTATCTCGGTCAAAAATGGTGTATATTGAATTATAACCTCAAACAGCCAGATTTATTTTTAATTTTTTACTGAACTCAACTGAATTTACTGACAGTTCTGCTTGTTCTCCATGACTCGCCAATAAAGTCACGTCATGGTCTGTTCCTTGTTTTTGTGAATCTTTTGGTTGCATTTTTTTTTTCTCCACTGTGCGTTTTCATACCGCCAACTCTAAATCTCCTTCGTGTGGCTTGGGCATCATTAAATACTAGACCTATGTGTGCACTGAGTGTACTGACATTTACTCTCAGTTTTGTCTGGAGTACATGCCAGCCACTGAGAGAGAGCCATTAAGAACACGAGCGAATGATAAGAGTGAATCAATGAGTGTGTGAGAGGCAGCAACACAAAAACAAAATAGCATTACTCTCACTGGCAGGACCAGGGTACCGAGCCAAGCCTGACAGCTCATCTCACAGCTTCAAAAGCATGATGGAAAAATTCCAGTGTCCCCAGTGTGTATGTTTGAATCTGCTGTGACCAGACAGTGTTTTCTCTGCAAATGCCCTTACAGCTCACGTGGCCCATTGATAGATTGCTGGAACATGGCTAACATTTCTGTGTTAGACACTACAAACCAATAATTCCCCTATGACACGAACCGGCCACTCCTCCAGTGCTTAAACACATCACAAACCCCCAACAAACAGGCCATAACGAAGGACTTATAATAATTCAGTTCAGCCAGGACAACAGTGAACAGAAATAATATTATGTTTTAAAGGTTATCTTACAAAAAGTTTAAAATGGGTTGACATTTATATAGTGCTTTTCTAGTTTTACTTGCCACTCAGAGTGCTTTAGATAGAAGCCATATTTATTTAGCATCCAAGCCAATTTCCGCTCACCAGCAGATGTAACACGGACATGTTTGGAATGATGGAAGAAACCAGAGCAGAAGTGAAACTCCAACCAAAAAAGCCTCAGGAGAGTCCAAACCCAGAAACCCAGATCAATGCTGTGAGCCACTAGTGCTAACCACTGCACACCTGCTCAATTGATAAAAACAGCAAAGGCACATGTCATCCAGCTGTTATACAGAAATATGGCCTAATTTGTTGAGCAAAAAGAAATCACGGTGCAATGTCCATTCTTACTACAGACTGTGTTTATTGTTCATTTTTGAGGTTTCACTCACTAGTTTACGATGGGCTGCTATTACAAAATTTGAAGCTGTTCTCCATTTGCAAAATGTATATTTCAGAAGTTTGTGATATTGAAAGATAATAAGCTTCTTATTATTAGTTTGTTAAATTATGAATTTTCCACAAAAGTGATGTGCCAGCTGTAGATATTATGTATATATTGTATAAGTGAGAGAGAAAGGCAGCAGGCTTGACAGGCTCTGTTAATGCTGTCAAAAACTGGTTTCTA
Organism: Archocentrus centrarchus; assembly: GCF_007364275.1. NCBI lineage: Eukaryota > Metazoa > Chordata > Actinopteri > Cichliformes > Cichlidae > Archocentrus > Archocentrus centrarchus. The sequence goes on from NW_022060254.1 coordinate 761,102, forward strand.
TGAAGCTACTGTGGGGACACGTATACAGGAGCTGGTACAGCTCCATTCACCACTGGAGCCACCTTTGCATTTACTTTCTGCATACTCTCTAGAGTTCCTCTTTCAGCTCATGGTGTAAAGTGCTACACCTCTTGCTGAACTGGACTCATGTGGTTTTGTGTTTTCAAAACCACATGAGTCCCCTACTTCTATGTCTGCCATTTGTACTTAGAAGCCATAACTCCGTGGGAAAGATATACTCACTTTCTTCAACCTGGTTGCTAGTTGGTTGGTATGCTGAGGATTATGTACAGTCTATGCCTTGGGTATTACCCTGCTGCCGGTATGTTCTACTACTTTCATTTCTTTTATTTTCCCTGTGAACCATCTTTTTTCAGCTGCCAGTAAACTGTAAAACCCCATTAACAGCTCCTCCGTGGAAGGCACCATATGGCTGTACCCACTGGCAGATCGGTCCTGTTCTTTTAGAGGTGTACCCAACAAATGATAGAATCCTTGTTTCTTGCTTTGGTAATAGTTCAAGGCCTTGTGGTTTGCTGTTGCCACAGCCTTGACTTTTCCACCTCTTGTATACAGACTGACAGGTGATGACTGGTATGCCTACCCAGCTGGTCCACGGGAATAACTGTCCCATTCCTGTATGGGACCACAATGGAATCATTGGATGGTCTTTACCTTACAATATGAAGCGCCCTGGGGCGACTTGTATTCATGATCACCACTCAGAATTATCTGCAGCTGTTGTTCTTCACATTCCTTAATGTTTCATAGAAAGCAGAAGAGAAAGACTTTATAGTCTTCGAGGTGTTTTATTTTGGCGTTGCACAGTGGGGGGTGCTCTGTGTGTGTTCTGTGCTGTTGTGGCAGAGAAGTTTCATCCCAGGATCTGCATTGTTCTTGCCTTCAGCAGCTGTTTTTGTGAACTGTTGCTAAATAAAATTTCATTAAAATGGAAAAAAAAGGACCTATGGAAAACCTGTGTGCGTCCATAAAGCATCTGAGGACTGACCAAATAGACCCAAAGATAATTAGACCCAATGCAAAATGGGACATACCAACAGTGTGTGAGAAAGCACTGACAGTAGCATCATGTACTATTAAATAATTTGATTAATTAACAATGACTACTGTTGGCCGCTGTCCCAGACAGCACTACTTTTTTTAACCTCTCGGTTTACATGCATGGCTGGCACAGGGGCAAAGTTCCTTTCCATTAATTAATGCAAAAGCTTGTGGTCCAATTGCAGAAGCAGTCAGCACTTAACTCTCCTTCTCATGTATGTTTAGTTTCCCTTTTGGTTGGTGCCTTGGAAGAATGGATGTGTGCCTCTTGGTGTGGCCAGCAGTTGAGTGATTGATGTTTTGTCCCCTTTGCCAAGGATGGAGATACTAGTGAACATGCAAAGATTCAGCAGTTACTACAGCTCCTGAGCTCTACTATGTTCTGCTTTCATCCTGCTCTGAAACACAAAATACAATTTAATATCATCCACAATAATCTTTCTTCCATTTTTTATCTTATCAGTTGTTCCAAGATGAAGATTGATACCAGCCTGACAATGTCCCAGCTCCCAGAGGCCCTGTCCCAGGCAGGCCTTCAGTTTGCTGTGGCTACTGAGGAGGACTTTGATGACATCATGGCTATGAGCCAGGACATCTATGGAGGCCTTGACTACCTCCCTACTAGATACACCAGTTGGCTGCAGGAAACCAATCGCACAGTAATATTGGCACGCAAACAGGGAAAAGTGGTAAGTTCAATCAGTAGCAACTGTGATGAGAATAAGATAAATGGCTATAAAGTATCACCGCGTGGTATTCGTGCCATTTGTGCCCCCCACCCCATGATGTAACCTGATGCGCACCACTCGAAAAATGTAACTACACATCAGGTTGATGCAGCTTGCAAGGACTCTGATTACATGCAGGGTTCAGAGGGGATTTCTGGTTACATACGTACAGTAGGCCCCGCAATAACCCAACGCAGAAGCATAATTCATGCCTCAGGCAGAGCGCCGTGAGAGAGAGAGGCTGCAGGCAGATGATAAACTTTTTTACTTTTACAATAATTCATTAAAATGTGTTTCTGATTTTGCAGTAGCTGTAGGACAGTTTTAAAATGCAGGCAGTCACTGGAACAATCCGTTTCACAGTGACTGCTCTGTTTTTATATCTTCGTTATTTTAGCACAACTAATCCCACACTTTATCCAAAGTTCATTCTTAAATTTTCCATAATGCTCATCTTCAACAATAATTAAATTATTTAGAGGTGTTAGGTATTGTGCTGTTTGTTGTACTCCTTATTTAGTAGTAGCTTCTAAAATATATTTTACCTTCACGAATCTGTAATGTAATTATCAAAATAATTAGTAAAATGAATAAAACACTTATAATTGGGAGAATTAGTTGAAAATTAACTTTTTTCTTTATTCTCCATTATTTCTCTTGTAGGATTGGGGTCAAAATCTTCCCCGTAGTATCAAAAATGGTGTTGAGTATCAAATATTTTCCTGGGTGTCGGTGTGGGGTTTGACGTTTTAGTATCATGATAACCCTAACAGGCTATCATTCTCTGTCTGTCATCATCTTCTGCTGTTCTTGATAGATTGCTCTGGAGTCTGTTTGTGTCATTGATGATGGAGAGACTATGCTGGTGGAAGGTCTGCGTGTTGCCCCTCAGGAAAGGGGCAAGGGCGTGGCAGGGGTGCTGCTACGCTTTTGCGCTGAGCTGGTTAAATCCAAGTATCCAGAGGTCAAAGTGAGCCGCTTGACCCGCGATGATCAGCTTAGACCGAAGGACTTTGAAAAGTACCGCATCATAACTAAGCAGGTAAAGCAAACCAGCCTAAAACCCCTCTGCATTGATCTGTCCTCATGCTTAACATCTCGTTGTTAGCGGCCAACAAAATGAAAGCAAAATGTCATTAGCCTCTTTAGGCTCTTCGCTCTTTCAGCACTGGCTTCTCTCTCTCCAGGGAATTCTGCTGGTGCGCTTTAGAGCTGAAGACCTCAAGCTGCGTCTCTCTGAGCTCGGGTTAGAAGGAGCCAATGAGTCCACTCTGTCCACCTTTTGCTCCAGCCCTCCTCCAGTGCGTCTTGACCATACAGCAATCCACCAGCTTTATCTGACCACTGACCTGATGCAGGGAGTCCTCCCTAATGCCACCATCATTCAAGACTGGCAGCCATTCAAGATTTTGCAAAGTAACATGGCCATCCTACTAAAGAAGGAGATTGACTGGATGGTGGATGATGTGTCCAATCCTACTGTGGCCAGCCTCTGTACCTTTCCTTTCAGGGTTCCCATTGGAGATGACTGGTAAGTGTTCCTCCTTCACTTATTGATAAGGCCAAATTGATGTCACTGGTTACAGGGACAGGGAAAACTGTTCTGAAGAAAGTGTGCTAACTGCTGTCTACCATGACAGAATCTTATACACAGTACACATAATTTCTTTAATACCTTCTTTACATTTAGAAATAGTCTTACTTTTAAGAACAGTCAACTGATGCTTTTTTTTTTTTTTTTTTTTAAACCAGGTATTATCTGAACATTGACATGTTTGGCAAAGACCTCAACCTGGCTCGGCAGCAGTTCTTGTGCCACTTGCAGCGCCACACTGCCACCTTGAAGGGTCACGTGATGTGCCAGATGTTCCTGGACCCGCCACTCTGGAAGCCCATGGCTGAATTCTGCCGCAACATCTTGAGCGTGGAGCTGGTGAAAGAGTATACCGAGCAATGCGTGGTGGAGTGTGATCTCGTCTAGTTACAGAAGGTGGATGGAAATAAGCAGAAGCTGTAGGGGTGCGACAGGAAGGAAGACGGGTTTAATCAACAAGGAAGTAACACAAATCAGTTACACTTATTAAATAAATGCAATGCTGTACTGAGGAGGAAAATCACGTAAACAAAATGTAGTTTCAGATTTAAAACAAAACTTTGAAGAATGCAGAAAAACAAATGATGGGAACTTAAATTCATTAACGCATCATGTAATCAACTACAAGAGGTCTGTGACAAATACTGAATTTATAAAGTTTGTAATAATTAATCAGTGTTAGAGAGGTGTTGATTTTGCTACTGAGGTGTATTTAATATGTTGTTCCCATAAAATACAATAAGCGAAGGCACAAATACATCTTGCCATGGATTTAAACGGACTCATGGAAAACATACTAAAACACACTGTTAATGCATCAGAATGATCAAATCTGATAGAGACCCAATGAGTAAAGTACAATGTGAATACACTTGAGGATTACTGGGTTTGTCAAGAAGTCATGCAATCAGTCAGGAGTGCACATTTATGTGACAAGGTCCTTCAAAGTTTATAAAAAAGAAAAGAAAAGAAAAGAAACTTGAATGGGAGTTCTTTAATTTCTCTGAAAACTATTTATTTTTGTCATTGTTCTAAATCCTGAGTGGGCCCCATCGCAGTTGAGCTACAAAGGTGTAAATAAAGGGTGAGCTTGTGGAAGCCTTTCTCACGCTGCTTGCAGTGATGTGAAGTAGAAATTGTGCAAACAACATGCAAAAGCTCTTTTTCTAAAAATAAATAGAATTACTGTTAGGACATCTTAGACCTTTGAATTCAGTGTTCTCTGTGTAAATGGAGCTTCTAAATATGTATAACGGCTGAGTTGGGTCATTAAATCTGCACAGCTCTAAAGGCACTTTATTAAAACTATCCTGGAAGGCTGTGTCGACATTAGAATGAGGAGGACTAGTTTAAGATCAAATACAGTGCCCTCCGTAATGTTTGGGACAAAGACACCATTTTTTGTAGTTTTGCTTCTGAACTGCTGCAGTGGACTGTAAATCAAACAACCAACCAACTGCTATTGAAGTGCAGACTTTCAGCTTTAATTCGAGGGGTTTTACAAAATGTCACACAAACTGTTTAAGAATTGCAGCCATTTTTATACACAGCCCCCCATTTTCAGTGGTTCCAAATGAATGGACTTCCTTGTTACTTTATTACAAATGAAGCACAAACACATGTAAGTGAGGGAGGCCATCATAAATTCAATTGTATTCAACTTGAGTTATATAGCACCAAATCACAACAAACAGTCACCTCAAGACACTTTATATTTTATATCTTGGTGACAGTGGGAAGCAAAAACTTCCTTTTAACAGGAAGAAACCTCCAGCAGAACCAGGCTCAGTCAGCAGTCATCTGTTGGGAATGGTTGGGCATTAGGCTGAACAACCCAAATAAACCCATCAGAGAGACAGCAAAAACTTTAGAAGTGGCCAAATCAACAATCGGGGGCATTGTTAAAATGAACGAAGGCCGGCCAGCTCAGCAACACCAAAAGACTTCAGGCAGACACTGGTTTCAGTGTTTTTTCCTTCAAGTATTAAAAGGAGTCTTTATATTTAAATTGACGTTAGTTTGTCCCATTCATTTTTGAACCTCTGATAAATGGGGCCGTGTCTAAAAATGGCTGCAATTCTCATAGAGTTCATGTAAATGTTTTTAAAACCCTTTGAATTAAATTAAATTAAATTAAAGCTGGAAGTCTGCCCTTCAATCACATATTGATAGTTTGGTGTACAGAGACAAAACTACAACAAATGGTGTCTTTGTCCCAAACATTATGGAGGGCACTGTGGGTGTAATTTGCAGTTCCCATCACTTATGTTGATGGGTGCATCTTTAACCAGCATTACCTTAGGATTGTCCACAGCAGGTGGATCCCTGACAATTTATCCTCAATTATGGACAGGTTTGTTTTTTTCTTTCAATTTCAAATCTTGTACTGTAAATATTTATGTTACTAATTTAATATTTAAATGCTGCAATATGATTATTAACTTCTTAAGCTGTACGGGAAATGTAGGCTTACTGTTTTAGGTTCCTAACACAATGCCAAACGAAAGGCTAATGCTTCAAAAACACTTAACTGATGACAGAGCAGCTCACTGGCTTCATATAAAGCAGGAAAGAGAGTTACAAAAGTCAAAGTTTGCATTAACAAAGTATTAAGTATAATGTTACATGTTTTGATATCAAGTAGCATTTGAGGATTTTGTCAAAGATAATCTTAATCTGTGCACAACCAGCCCATTGAAATCACAGCACAGATTAGACAGGCGTTTAATGCATGCAGTGTTGGTCCACACTGAGCCTCCAAACAGCTTTAGTGCTACTTTTCATAGACTGTGTAAGTGTGCTCTGCTGGATGTGTTTTCATGATGAGCGTTCGGAGGTAGAGGAAAAAGTCACTTTGATAGTCCCCTGGCTTTTTTAAATGTAGCACCACCATCATACAAAACTGCTGTAGTTCATTTTGTCTAAAAAAAATCCATTTATTCCCAAATCCCTGCAAAACCAATGTTATTCCCAACAGCCTTAGATGTAATTCTTGTTTAGCGCTGATACTCGAATCAGCTGCTAAATTAAGATGGCAACATGGTAACCATTACACCTGTTGAATATTCTCATGCAAACCGTCTACAGTCCCACAAAGTTGCTAGCTTAGCTTTAGATTTGTTCCTTTGGTGCATGGCCGTGGAAAGAGCACAAAACCAATCCCATTAGTGTCATATAGAAAACAACATGTCACATTCATTGACCTCCACCTGTCTGTAGTACATTACGTCCTTGCGCTTCATCTCCAACATATTTAATTGTACCAGGAAGCTTTATGGGCATAACTGTCCTTTAGAATTCTCCACGGATTAACTTCCTGCGTAGACCTGCATCAGCGTTCACCACAGTCTTTATTTCTCCATTTGAATGAGCAGATACAGAGAGTGAGACCAGGCAGTTAGTCTGAGCCACACAGGTGAATCTTTTTGGAAATACACTTTAGTTTTACCTTCCCATCGCCTCGACAAGCTTTAATCTTGATGCTGACTACCTTCTTCTTCTGGTATGCAAATATAGGTGTGAGGATGACTGCGTCTATTTTTTAAGAAAGACACACAAACAAAGAGTCAAATCCTAAAACTTTTACACAACGGAATTATTAAACAGGCATCATCACATCCCGAACACATTCCTAACAAAAGTGGTCAGTCAACTCTCTTTTCACTCTATAGTTTGTAACCAAAGAAAGTAAATCCTCAGCTAAGCCGATGTGCCAGGAGAGAGTGGAAAGTTGAGTATTTTGTCCGACAAAGAAGAAAAGAAATTGACAACTTCACTCTGTCCCACACTGCTGTAAGCAATAGTCTCAGCCGGGCCCGCCCTAAATATGGTTTTGGCTCTGCTGCTGCGTCTTATTCTAACTCGTCAATAAGACTCCGGGAGATTTGAATTCCACTTCGGTACATCCGGTATTCCAGCTTTCCTTTGAGCCCAAGATAACTGAAATTTGGCTTCCAGCTCTGAGTTAGCCATAACGTACAGCACCGTCACCTCCTACTGAGATATCCTAACCACAGACACACACGTCAGCATATGAATGTTGACTGCTTTTGTGTAATGAAAGTCAGTTCATGAGGCTGTGTTGATTTTTGTAATCACAGGAAAAAAAAGCTTTCTAGTGACTACAAGGGAACAACAACAACTCAAAGCCTTTGTCCAACAAAGACAAGTGTACATGTGCAGCTCTGTAGGTGTAGAGTTCAATTTACAACCCTAAAACGCACATAGAGACATCACACTTTTTAAACACATTTTATATAAGTAGCTGGATATTTTCATCACAATCAAATATACCTTGTGATAAGCCTAAACCTAATCTATTACTAGCAACTAGGAGTAGCCGAGACAATTAAATGGATGATAGTTTGTTACTTTTTTGTCATAAAATTGTAAAATAGATGTAAATACTGTACCTGTGCCTGGAAACATGATGTGAGCTTGTGTGATACCAGAATGAAGAAAAATGAAGACCATAAAACTTGACCGAGTAGCGACTGGAAAGAGACTGCAGAGTTTCTCTGGGGTACAACGCTTAATAAATTTATTAAACCACCTGTCATAAAAACAAGAAAACACAAATATTTTAGGAATCTGTGAAAAACATTCTTAAAACTACAAATTATTTTGTTATTTATTGGCACACTGGATCTCTCTGAGAAGTCAGAAATTAATCAAGCATAACTTCATCCCCTAAACTAAATGTTTGTGTTCAGGAATAACTGTAGTTTGGCATCGTAATCAAAAAATAATGATGTGCTTCCTGCTTCTTTGTAAAATAGTTAATTAGAAAATTCGTGGATAACAACAGTAGTTATATTTTAGCATTATGTTCCCATTTTGGTGGCTGTGACACTCCTCAGCTTAGACGTGCACAGATGGGAAATGCTGATGAGTTAGTGACAAAGCTGATTGGTGGTGGCATGATCAATACATGAGATTTTGCATTTAGGCATTTGAACAAGTACCCTGTGCTTGGAGGTAAAAAAAAAAGTACAGAAACATACACACCAGCCTGATGCTCACGATCCAAACGTTTTTCACTCTACTGTTTTTGGTCAGTTAAATATTAACAATGCCATTTTGTCTGCAGTTAGAAGAAGTAAGTATAAGAATTGTGACACCATACAGCTGACACACAAATCACTGACAGAGTTGATGATGAGGGAAATAGGAACCAAAATATTTTTTATTAGAAATTCAAACCACTTCAGATTGGCTTCAGTGCTCTGCAGCGCTTTCATATCTGAGGATATTAATCAGAGACAGTATGTTCAGCTGTTACAGGTTCTCTCTCTTTGGTGCGGTTCTCACATCAGGAACGTCACTCTCACCACTTTGGAAAGAGTGCTGCAAAAAATGTGCAGTAAAAAAAATGTTCAGACGCAAAAATGAATGAGAAGGAAAACTTTACAAAACTGGTGAAATCGAGAAAAGCAAAATGATATTCAGAAAATAGATACAATCTGAGAACTTTGCACCAACAGTCCAGTAAAGTCATGCTGCATACAGTCAGCAGACACTTTATTAGGTACATCTGTTTGCCTGCTTGTAGACATGATCACGAAAGCCTGCTAAAGTTCAAACCGAGCATCAGAATGTGAACAAAGGATAAATGTGGCTGGTCGTTGGTGAGTAATTCAGAAGCTGCTGATCCGCTGGGATTTTCCTACACAACCATCTCTGGGGTCGACAGAGAATGGTCCGAAAAAGAGAAAGTATCTAGTAAGCGGCAGTTCTCTTTCACATATTTGAAAAAAAGTTTGAGGTAATTTGGTTGCAAAGCTGGAAGGTGTAAAGAAACGTGAGACAAAGGTGCAGACTGTTTTGATGAGCTGTGCATCGACACAATAACAGATATCTGCAGTAGCGAAGCATGTGCAGAAACAACAGCAGGGTGCACAAAAACAACGAGAGGTGGGGTGGGGAGAACGTCACTGGTGTGAGAGCTGCAGTGAGAGCGATGTTTCTGATGTGAGAGCTGCACCAAAGCGACTGAGACAAACTGTAAGTCACAGATCAGAGGAGTTCTCCGAGCCAGAGGCCTTTCCTTTGCCATGTATGCAGTAAATAACGCACAAATAAAAAATAGGTTGATTTCATGATTTCATTCATTTCATTGAATGCTGATGACTGTGTGTGCAAAAGGAAAGCTCAAAGAAGTGCCAAATTTCATGCTGAACTGGTTAACTGAAGGAAGTTATGAAAGAGCAGCAAATTTTATGTCCTTTTTTTTTCCCACTTCAAGGATCATTTGAAAATGATATGCCTCATTTTTACTCAATAACCTATAATAACCTATTTGCTTTGAGGCTACTTAAATCACTTTGAAGGGTGTGATGATTGTATACTTAGTATACAAGTAGATCAATAAAGACAAAGGCATTATAGGGCAAAGTATTATATTACTGTATGTTTTATGAATTACTGTATATACCATTAAGTTAGTGGGTAAGCAACATGCACTTTAGTTGTCTTTGGCAATAATAGCTAAGCTCCCATCTCATGTACAGTAGCACCAACCTCCTGTTGTTGTCACACATCTTGAAGTTATACAGTGTCATAATGTAAGCTGTCACTTTGTTCCTTCAAACATTAATAACAGTTCACATCAGAAATGAAACTATATTTTTTTTATTCTCTGGTCAGGCGAACAGATGGTGAAAGTTTGCTGCATGTTTGGGTTTGTTAAACCGAGAGACAAAAAAAAAAAAAAAAAAAACCCGTGCATTTAGTGGTCTAGTTTATAGGTATTTTATAAGTGTGATTACATTTTGTGAAACCCTATACTTTTACATTTTAGCGGGAAATATTAGCCTTCCTACTCCCATACATTAACAGGTGTTGTCACTGGATACCTTGAAAACTAACAGTGTTACATGCAAAATATAAATAAGATGAATTTTAAGATTTTAGACTAGCCAGTGTGATGCAAAAATGTGTAGTCTTCAAAAATCATTTTATTTTAATATGTACTCAGTGATGCAAATCTTTATAATATGTACTTTTCAACCTTTCCCTGTGCTTCATTTGTGTTGCTTGCTTCATCATGTCTTATATGATAAGGCCTTGGACCTCTAGAATGACATGAACAAACCTTCCTCATTTGTTGTATTTTAAGTAAAGGCAAGTAATGAGTCTGTGCTTTCTTTGATATTATTTTTCTCTTTTTTAACAAACTGTTTAAGATGTTTGGAAATATTCTTATTTGCTTTCTCTCTGCGAGTAAGTGAAGAAATGGTATTTCCTGTCTTTAGAACGTGAGGTGAGGAAGGAGCTTAAAACACGGTTAGCTACAAGCACAGAGCACATCGATAATCGGAAGAAGAAAGTACTAATTGGTGTTTTTAGGAGACAGGCTGAACGTTATGAGGAAGAACAGTCTAATCACCCAGCCAATCAGCTACAGGGTCTTCAGCTCCTACCCAAACTGGCAACCTCACTCACAAACCAGACCTTTTGTCATACACGTTCTACAAGAAGTACAGTACTGTGCAAAACCCTTGAGACACCCTCATTTTTTATATTCTGCTTCCAAGGAGCCAGACAATCCTGTAACTTTTAAAGTGGTCCTGAGAAATAGTTCTCCAGCTCTCTGAAGGACTTTCAGAGTTTGGCTTTAGACATTGGCAGCTTTTTTTTTTTTTTTTTTTTACTCATTTTCAGTCCAGTTCTCGTACCTGACCATTTTCAGAGTAATGTTTTTTTTGTTGTTGTTGTTTATTTGTTTGTTTGTTAAGCCATTTAACACTGACCTATCAATCATTCTTAAAAAAAGGTACCAAGGGATGAACAGATGTTGTGTCTGCATACGACACACAACTTAGCAAAGAACTCAAACTCGAGCTAGATTTATTGTAGAATGTAGGCACTTTGTTACTTAATAGACTGTTGCAAAAACACAATTTATTCTGATTTCTTTAGTCAAATCTATGAAAAATGCCAAAGATAACACAGTTTGATTGGCATAAAATTATATTTTTGCACCTGATTCCTAAAGACTATTAGTCAAAAGCTGTGCATATCTGGCCATGTGTCCTTATGTAGGACAAAAGAAGATGACTGGAAAAGCAGAGTACCAGTCCATTTACCATCTACTGTTTGCCAAAGCCTAAAAATTGTCTTAATGGATGGGTGGATGTCAAGAAGCCATTCTCATGAAAAACAGAGAGAAAGGCCAAAGTATGCCACGTTATACAACAACTGCACTGGAGTGATAATCCAAATGTAAAATCTTTGGTTAAAATCATAGTCAATATGCATGGAGGAGGTCAGGAGGGAGTTATAACAGTGAGTGTCTACAGCCATCTGTGAAACACAGTCATGGTTTGGGCCTGCATTTCAGCCAGCGGTGTTGGAGATCTTGTCAAAATTGATGGAACCCAGAAAAGTAGTATCAGATTTTAGGGGTGAAGATTTGGTGCTTTGTGGATCAGCTCAGTCAAAGGTGGAGGTCCTGGCAGTCAGACCCCCAGTTGACAAATCTGGCTATAGGAACATGGAACATCACCTCTCTGGTGGGGAAGAAGCCTGAGCTAGTGTGTGAAATAGAAGTACCGGCTAGACATAACCAGACCTGCCTCAACGCACAGCATGGTCCCTGGAGCGAGTCTCCTGGAGAGGGGCTAGTCTCTGTACCACTCTGGAGTTCCTCTCAGTGAGGGTAGGTCTACTTGTATCCCCCTTGGTTTGGTGCCTGTTTATTGGGCCTTTCCCAATTGCTGTAGCCAATGGCTGGTGCCTTTCATAGCAGTAACTCTCAAACTAGATGGTGGACACCAGAGGTGAAGGGAGCCATCTAGCTGCTTGAGGAGTCCTCTCAATCTTGACTGGCTTGTAGGACTCTGGAGACAGCTGATAGGCACTGATAGGCCAAACGGAGGGGGGGCTGGCCCACTGTTATGGGCTACTTGATTGAAGTAAATCCGCTTGGTACCTGCCAGGAACGGGTTTGTCTGGTTGAACTCTGCCAGGGCTGCCCTTTGTCACTGATTCTGTTGATAACGTTTATGGACAGAACTTCTCAGTGCAGCCACTAAGTGGGAATTTTGCTTTGGTGGCATCAGGATCACATCTCTGACCTTTGCTGAGGTTGTTCTGCTGGCTTCATCAGGTGGTTTGCAGCTGAGTGTGAAGTGGCTGGGATGAGAATCAGAATTTCAAAATCTGAGACTATGGTCCTCAGCTGGAAAACGGTGGAGTGCTCTCTCTGGGTCAGAGACGAGTTACTGTTTAAGCAGGAGTTTAAATATCTCGGGGTCTTGGGCTCAGGAGTGAGGGGAGAGTGGAGTGGGAGACTGACAGATTGCCGATTATTAGCTATGTTCTTACCCTCGTCTATGGCCATGAGCTCTGGATAGTGACCAAAATAATGAGAACGTGGATACAAGTGGCAGAACTGAGTTGAGGTGGTTTGGGCATCTGACAAGGATGTCTCCTGGACACCTCCTAGATGAGGTGTTTCCGGCACTAGAGCAGATCCAGGACACCCTGGAGAATGCTGGCTTGGGAACACCTCAGTGTCTCCCTGGATGAGCTGGAGATAGTGGCCAGGGAGAGGGAGGTCTGGGCATCTCTCATTAGACTGCTGCCCCCCTAAAGACTTTTACACAGTACTACAGGTCTGTGTAAAAGTCTTGAGCTCTAATTTCATAATTATATAATTTTATATATAATTTTTCTCCAGCATGAAGTTGGAGAGAAATTAGATCCCATTCACAAACCATATTGATTGGAAATGGTGCCTAGTGTTACAATCAATTAATATTTGTAAAATTCCTTTAAAACAGTAAAAACTCTCACAGAAAAAAGGGGGTACAGTAACACATTATATTACTGCATTACTGAAAAAGGTAGTGTAATTACAATAATGCTTTACTTTGGAACGTGTTACATCCAACACTGCACACACTGTAAACTCTGTGTGGTATTTCACTATACAAATAGAAAGCTTTTTGATTTGCAAGTCAAAGGTTGGACACACTCGCTGTACTCAGACTTTTGACTGTTAACTGTAACTTGGCATTTTTCTTGGCAACGGTTGATATGGTGATATTTGATAATAATTTCCAGACTCGTCTTTTCTCACCAGTTGAGTCCTTATTTATCCTGTTGAAAAATGTCCTTGATGAAATGACTTAAAACAGATCTTTGGGTTGAACCAACTTTAAAGGTTTAGGAGGGGGGAATTCCCTCAGCTGGAAGCTACCATCCAGTCTGTTGCCATCTGGAGGCTTCAGTGTCACAGCTGCAGCAGGCGGATCGTGTAGCCTATTTTTGGAACAGGCTGACCAATGTGATGATTTAATTAGCCCATTTTGATTATGAACAGAACATAATCAAAAGCAGAGGTTAATTAGCCCACTGATAATGCTCCTGAAGACTCTGATTGGCCACACCATCATTGAGTACCATGCTAGAAAGAACAAAGATTAAGTGAAATGTGTGGTACTTTCAGCTACTCTCTTATTTGCCAAAGGGGTCACCACAGCAGATGGATCCACATATTTGGTTTGACAGATTTTACACCAGATGTCTTTCCAGCCATAAACCTCCCATTTATCTGGTCCAGCACTAGGAGTGCACTGACCTGTGACCCTTCTGTGGCTGTGTCCGTGTCTCCTCCCAGTCTCAACCTGGGAATCCTTCACATGTAAGGTGAATGTGTTAAAAGTAAAGTAAGTGACAGCTGATATGTGGTGGCTGGGACTTCTGCTAACTGGGTTCAGTTTGGGAATTCAAACATTTCTGTCTTCTTGTGGTGGAAACATTTTCACTTTATCTGGAGCAATTTCCAAAATGCTTGAATCCATTTACTTGTATAGGGCAAAAAAGTTGGGCCAGAATGACAGAACTCAACATTTTCCAGCTAGTATGGTGCAACCCAACTGATGATTCTCTGAACTCTCCCAAAGTCATGTCCAGTACTGTGAGTACATTGCTCATTGCCCTCTTCTTCATTCTGCAGTACTTGTTTGACATGAATTATGTTTGCGCATGCAGGCCAGGAATACGTAGTGGCTGGGCTTTCCTGGGATCTCCCACTTTATCGTCATCTTAAGCGAACCTTTCTAAAAGGGGATATATTGTTACCACTGTCTTTATTGCTGCAATAATATCTGGAGCTTTAGTGTTTTTGTTTGAGTGCTGTTTGGGTGTCCTCCGTCTGGTTGGATGGAGACTGGTACCTCTGCCCAAAGATAAACATTTACATCAACCCGACTGGAATTCCTTGTAAGGAACAGCTGACCTGCAGGGAGACGCTCTTCGGAGAAAAAGTATAAGAATGCATCGGTAAGTGCAAACGCCCAGCAATCAAATATGGAATTGTAAATGAAAAATGGGTTGCTATATTTATAAATATATCCATATAAAATGTCATATATTCACCTTTGTTCATATTGGAAGATTTACAGTGTAGTTTGGAAAGATATGTGAACCTACTGCCCAGTGACATCAGCACAGACTGTTCACAGCAAACCTGCAGTGCAGTTAAACTGTTGTGTTTTGTCTTTGTTGTTCATGCTCTGCTACTCTCCTGTTCTCGCTCTTCTCTCTCCCCTCACCTCCAAATCAGTTGAAGCAGATGCCCGTCCCTTCCTGTTCTTCCTCACCACCGAGCGGTATTGTCATTGTTGTGAACTGGCACTGAAGTATGCATAGAAACAATAGCAGTGTGTACAAAAGCCTAGTCAATCCTCTCCCTGTGCCCCTGACTCTTATCTGTCCTCTATGTGCTCCGTTCCCCCCTCGCCGTACCACACATTCAGATGCCGCATCTCCTGACAAATCCTGGTTCTTGTATCTAAATGGCACCTTCTTGCTCCATTACTCAATGAGTGAAACATGAGCATCGTACATGCGTGTGTGTAATTAGCAGTGACATGACACACACGTGTGAAACAAGATTGAGAGCATGTGTTTCTGTTTACTTTCAACTGCAGGGCAGTTTTACTGCTACCACTGACAGTGTGGGACAGGCCGCCTTCTTTCATACTGATTTTTAAGTAATTTGATTGAAAGCACTGATGTAATGCTGCACAGTGTAAAGGAGAATCAGAGTTCGAGCGCTCTGACTGACAAAATTGCAAATTGTTCTGATGAGTTGTGAGATTCAGATGAGAAATGTAACAACACAATAACAAATATCTTTAATCGTGAAGTATGCACAGAAACAATGGCAGTGTGTAGAAAAACACAGAAAAGGCTGATGTGGGTGGTGAGATGCATTACTGGTTTGAGAACTGCATTAAGAGTGGTGAGGATGATGCTTCTGATGTGAGAACTGCACCAAAGTGATTGAGAAAAAACTGTAATTCCAGTGGTTATCTCATCTTTCTGCCATCAATACTGATTGTGTTCAATAAAGAAATGAAAGATTTTAAGTGTCCTTGTGTGTGTGTATATGTGTGTGTACGTGTATGTGCGCACTGTATAGATTTTGCATAATTAACTCACTGCAGCAGCAAATCTCACTTTTCTCTTCAACATATTCCTGGAGAAATTTGTTTGTTTGGAAGGTTACCCGTAAACAGTTGTAATTTTGAGAAGATCATAAAGGAATAATGACATAGTATTATAATTATGTTACAAGATAAGGTAGTTAAAGAAAAAAAAAAATTCTATGCTTTGTTGCTGGTGCAAAGAAGCCAAAACAGGTGGAACAGTTTCGCTTGCATGAGCCTGTCAGGCTGCTGGATTCTGGACGAGCTGCAGGACAGAGGCTGGCGGCTGATGCCCAAATAAAGGCAACGACCGAGCCTGGATGAAACGAAGGCAGGAATTACTTTCTCAATAACAGCACTAACGTCAGCATATATTTGTCTATCAAATGTGAAGCTGCTGCCAGTAATCACTCACAGGTTTTTTTTTTTTGCAAAGGGTGTTTTGAAATTTTCCAAATGGTAAAATTAAAGGGGGAGTGAGTCAGGAGGTCTGAATACTGTCACTTCTGATTTTAGTTTATTCCAGCTGAGGACGTTTAATGGTAAATGGACTCCTTATAACCACTTTCCTACTCGAGCACTCAAAGTGCTTTATACAACACGTTTGCATTCACACATTCATACACACCTTTTCTGCGTCTAAGTGCTTTCTATCATTCACACACTGATGAATACCTCAGGAGCAACTCAGGGTTCAGTATCTTGCCCAAGGATACTTTGGCATGCAGACTGGAGCAGCCAGGAATCAAACCACCAACCTTCTGATTAGTAGATGACCTGCTCTACCTCCTGAGCCACAGATTTTGTGTCAGCTCATCAAGGCTTTCAAAGGGGTTGTGGTATTGTTTTTGAGGGTGAGATAGATTTATGATCATCTGCATAACAGTGATTTTTTAAAAAATTGATCCTCATGGGAGTGTATGAAGCGAACACAGTACAGGACCAAGAAAGGACCCCAAGTGTTAGGGGAGCAGGTGATAGTGAAAAGCCAGCCAACCCGATGGAAAAGCTTCTGTCCATTAAATATGATTTAAAAGATTAACCCTTTCATGCATAGTGGTCACTACAGTGGACAGCTATTCAGAAGCTGAAAACAACTGAAACAGTCCCTGTGAGAAGACAGTGTTAATGATGCACACTTGGCCTGATGGTGTCAAAGACCCCTTTGAATAATAAGGTGTGAATAATGTCTATATCAGAAATAAAACAGACTCAAAGTGGTCAAAAATAGCAAACGGTTTAGGAGGAGCAGTGGAGCCACAGGCAGGGGGAGTGATATGAGACCGGATACCGGGAATCTTAACAAAAAACTAAGGAATTTTCACGTATAGCTGGACTGTCTAGAAGGTCAGTGGTGGGTGAGGATTGACAACAGTATTATTTATTGGCGTTAAATAAAGCATGTGGTCTGTGGCAGCTATTACAGATAATGTGTGGTGCATTCTCAGTTCTTGCTGCTCTAACAGCATCCTGGTAATTACACAGAGCTTCACTTAACGTGTCCATTACCTTTCAGCTCACCCACAAATCCTTGTGAGAGCCTGAGGGACACTGCTTAGCCACACATCCATTTTAACATGCTTCATTATAAGGTGGGCAACACGATCAAGAACATTTGAGCAGATGATCAGCAGTCAGCTGAAGATTAGTATTTTGATAAACAATAATAAAAAAAAAAAGTAATCATGGGTGAGTGGGAGCAAATAGTTAACAGATACCTGGGAATGTACAGCTGGAGTGGTGAAGGAGACTGGCAGGGTGGAGTTTGGTGTATATTCTGGACAGAGGAAAGAAGACGAGGACACTTGGTGGTGGAATGAGGAAGTACAGGAAAGTATTCAAAGGAAGAGGTTGGTAAAGGAAATGTGGGATATTCAGGGAGATGAAGAAAGTAGAAGTAGTGGGGGGGTTAGGCACATGGCAAAGGCAAATGGAAATGCTTCTAGTGAGTTGTATGGGAGACTCGACACTGAGAAAGGAGAAAAGAAGTATCAATCGGCTCGACACAGAGATCGAGCTGGAAAGAATGTGCATCAGGTCAGAGTGATTAAGGATACAGATGGAAATGTACAAGTGAAGAGAATGCGTTGAGAAGATGGAAGGAGTACAGTGGTGTGAAAAAAATATTTGCCTTGTCACACTTAAATGTTTCAGCTCAAAACTCATTGTAGACAAAGATAACCTGAGGAAACACAAAATGCAGTTTTTAAATGATGAGCTCATTTTCAGGGGAAAATAAGCCATCCAAACCTCTGTGTGAACAAGAAATTACCCTTGAACTGCGATTAACCTCATTGTTTGGAAAGTCACCGTCACACCCAGGCCTGATTACTGCCAGACCTGCTGAATCCAGAAATGAGCTAAAGAGAACCTGTCTGACAAAGCGAAGCAGGCTAAAAGATCTCAAACAGCAACACATCACGGCACGATCTAAAGAAGCAGTCGAGAAACAAAGTCACTGACATCTATCAGTCTGGAAAGGGTATCAAAACCAGGCTTTGGGGCGCCAGTGAACCATGGCAAGAGCCATTATCCATGAACACAAAACTCGGAACAGTGGGGAACCTTCCCAGGAGTGGCCGACCAACCGAAGTTATTCCGAAAGTGCATCAATGGCTCATCCAGGAGGTCACAGAAGAACCCAGAAAAACATCTAAAGAACTGCCAGCCTGAAATTCCTCAGTTAAGGTCAGAGTTCATTATTCAACAATAAGAAAGAGACTGGGCAAAAATGGCCCCCATGGCAGAGCTTGAAGGAGAAAACTACACCTGACCAAAAAGAACACAAAGACTCATCTCACATCTGCCAAAAAACATCTGGATGATCTCCAAGACTTTGGGGAAAACATTCTGTGGACTGATGAGACCCGTTTAATCTCTCATAAACAGCATTTCATAAAAAGATCATCATACCAAGAGTCAAACACGATGGTGGTAGTGTGATGGTCTGGGACTGTTTTGCTGGTTCAGGACCTGAATTGTGTTTACAGCAGGGATGAATCGTTCATGAACGGGCCGGCTCAACTCAACTCTGCTGAGAATCCATGCAGGCAGGGGCTGGACTTTATTTTGATGTCATCACTAAACTTCTTCCAGTTTAGTGAGGACCCTGAAAGACTTGAATTTGAAAAAAGCGACTGGACCTCCTCAAGTTTTTGATGACGTTTCACTTCTTACCCAAGAGGCCTCTTCAGTTCTAAAACCAGAAGGTGGAGAGTCCCGGGTATTTAAACCCTAGTGGGGGTTGTTCCCTTGGAGGTGGTTGCTGACCCACTACTGTTCATGTGCATCATTACATGAGCCAAGGCGTGAAAAAAGACGTGTCATCACCACCAGGTGTTTTGGGTAAAACCACTGAGAAACCTTGCCTCCCTCGATCAAATGACCTATTGAGGTCACCTGAAGTAGCGTGAGAGCGGAGGCTGAGGTGCCTGTGCATTGTGGATGGCTGACAGCTGGTGTTGTAAGCCACCACCGCTGTTCAGTGATGGTTGTTCACAGTGGACATAGATGCTTCTTCTACTCCTCTTTCAAACCATCTGTCTTCCCTTCAGCTGTACCTCTGCACCTAAGCGTTTTTGAGGATGCCAATATTCGCATTTTTGGATCGGGAACATTGACCTTGTTTTGAAATGCATGTATTGTGAAATGGACCCGATTTATTTCACTGTAAAGCTGGTTCTGTGCTTTTCCTGAGATCTGCTCAGTCCACCAGTGTGGACTGTCTGCATCTCAGGTTAAAGCAGAGGTGGTTATAGTTATAGTCCACTAGTTTCCTTGACTCCCTTTCTTACTCCTGCACCAATTCAAGGGTGCAAGGCAATATGCGCATACACGCACACTTCAAAATTAATCAAAATATTACATTTTTGCCAACAAATCCCTTTATTAGCACATTAAATAAGTAGACATTTCTCATGTGGAATTACAAATACAGGATGCCATAGATTGTAAACAGTAAACATGCTAGTTAGCATGGACAGAGTGATGCAGCAATGCTGAAGAATCTCAAGGAAATCAGGGCTGCAACCAATTTTCTAAAAGCGATTAAAGTGAATCTTAAGTGTATTAAAGAGGATTAAGTGAAAAAAAAACAACTTTCTGGCTCAGTTTATAAACACTGTAATGCATTTCTATACCACATAGTTTTGGCAAAGAGTTTTGTACATATAGAAATTACATTTTCATGTACCTTTTCCAAACTATTACATTGTAAAATTAAAAAATTCCAGCACTTAAGCTTCAGGCACTGAAGAGCGTGGCTGGGTTTCAGAGTTTTGGACGCAGGGATCCAAGCTCAGGTTTGTTTGAGCAAAACTCTTTCCACCAGGAGGGACGTTCCAGCACCTTACTGCCCTGCATCATCGTGGACCACAGGTGGTTGTAAATCTGCAGGATGGAGAAAAAAATAATCAACTTATTTAACAGGGTCTCAACCTTTTCTAAAAAGGTCATGAACTGATTTATGTTATGACGGCTGAACATAAATAAAACTGAAATGCATCACTGCCCTTCTTGGAATGACACGGAACAAGGTTTCTACTATATAATTAGAGTTTTTGTGTTTGTGTGTCTTTACCTGTCCATCAGCACAGCCAATAGGTGAGTTGAGGATGAAATCAGTGGGTGCCAGAACATCCACTAATGCTACTGCATCATTCTTCAGCTGGGGGAGAGACAGCACATTTTAAAGTCAGGTAGAGAGCTGCATCAGCCACATCTTGCAAGTGAGTGGCAGACCTGACTGAGACCAAGGACACTGACCCTAAAGGACACCTGGCTTGATTGTCTTTTTTTTTTTACTTTGATGTAAACCACAAATTTAATGAACATAAATGGCTCAGTTAAAAGAGAAAAGAAAAGATCTGCTGGCAACATGTCCAGGGTGTACCCTGCCTTTCCCTCTATGGTAGCTGGGATAGGCTCCAGCCCCCATGCAACCCTGGACTGGATAAGTGGAATGCTGATGATGGATGAGACAAGTAATTGAAATGATAAAATCATGAAGTTTTACTGATGTCATAAATCAAGTGAGAAATGAGACCAGGAGTCTCCTCCTGCTGGTCATTATACAGAATGCAAGTTCGAGGCATTTCTTTTCTGGCTTCATGTCTTCAAACCTGGACGCTCCGTCAGCTTTTATACACAGTACTGAATCCTTTTCAGATATGACTGTGTAGCATATTTGCAACATTGTGTTAAAGAGAGGGTTTGTCAGCCAAACGAGAGTCACTTTTATGTTCCTCACAGCTTCATTCATAAATTCCCACAATCTAACAAAAAATACAGAACATAAGCAGATATAATGCACTAGTTTTCTTAACATATTTTGACATTTGCCTTGATAACTAGTGAAGCTGTGTCCTAGATGTAGGTATCTGAATGCATTCATATACACTCGAGCCATAAGCAGACAGAGATCCATCCTTCTGTCTCGATCTCTGGTTGCAGTTTGTGTACCTGGGAGCAGAGAGTAAGGATGGCCATCTGGACCAGCTCAGCAGGCTTATGTCCGCTCCAGTAATTACCTACAAATAACACTGTGTTAACACATCGATATCATCAAGATTTCTCTGTGTGTACAGCATTGAGCACAATACATACCCTGGTACAGTGTGGCCATGTGACTGCTGAGGCCCCACAGCCCATACAAAGCACAAAGCTTGCTTAATACTGGCCTGAGACCAGCTGGTGTGTTCCGATCAATAGTCTGCTCATGAAATCTCTGCAGGCAGCTGTGCTCAATGTAGGCCATGGCCAGGGATCTGCAGTAGTAGACCTGAACACACACACACACACACACACACACACACACACACACACACACACACACACACACACACACACGAGGGATGTTTAACAAGGGGAAAACAAAAAAATCTGACTCTTGAGATTAAAAATCTTTTTTTAAGAGTCTCCTAGTTTATTATTTCCACCCACACTGTACACATTGTATTCTGAAAACGTGGACTGTCCATAGATTAAAGACATTGATTCTGGAAACAGATATTTGCAATGAATTCTCCAAATGTCACATTTCAAATATTTTACTACAAACTAAGCTGACGTGTTAATTCCATTTAATTCCTATGGATCAAGTTGCAGCTGTAAGTAACTAGTTGCCAGTATCCTGAATTGTGTGTTATTTGTATGTTTTCTGTAACTTTTGCTGCTGCAGATACAGGCCAGCGGCCTCTGTTAATATTCACACCAAAAATCAGAAGGAAAAAGATGAGATATTTGAGAATGAAAGTGGCATGATTGGTGGTGCACACCCTGCTCTGAATATTTCTGAAATGATCTGTTTATTATTATGATTTACGTGTTAAGAGGAAGATGAGCAAAGATGAGATTCTGAGGCCACCAAGGCAGAAGCCTTCTACGCCTAGAAATTCTTTCTATAAAAATTATGAACAGAATTGGTGGTAAAGGGCAGTCCTGGCACAGTCCAACACCCACAGGACATGAGTCTGAATGATTACCGGCAATATGGACCACGAGCTCGCTGCAGTTTTATAGGAACTGATAGCCCGTAACAACGGGATAAGTTCCACAGCACCCCCCACAGGATGCCCTGAGAGACACAGTCGAATGCCTTCTCCAAGTCCACAAAGCACACGCAGACTGGACGGACAAATTTCCATGCACTCTCTCATACCTTTGAGGAGATAAAGAGCTGGTCCGGCGTTCTGCGACCAGGACAAAAAATACATTGTTCCTCTTAAATCAAAGGTTTGACTAATGGATGAACCGCCCTTTCCAGCATCCTGGCATAGACCTTCCCGGAGAGGCTGAGGAGTGTGATTCCCCCAATAGTTGGAGCACACCCTCCGGACTCCCTTCTTCTCAAATACTGGGTCCGTGCAAGGCAGGAGCAAAGAGCCTGATTTATTTGTTGAATCCAAACCAGATGACCTTTCGATGAACGGCATCACTGAGCCTCATTTACTAATATTTGTGCAGAAACATTCTTACCCGGTGCAAAAAACGAGATTGCAATTACTGTCAGATTTACGAAACAAATGTGCTAACCTGTTTTGTTCTCTCCACTGTGCATATTATTGATAAATGAGAATAATTCTGAACCAACAGCCGTGTGTAATCTCCATACAATCTGCATACTGCCCCACCCCATTTCTTTATATAAGGAAACATGTTCACCTCCAGGGGAAGGTAAACCTACACGTCTAAGGCAAGAAATAAGGAGAAAGTCTGACTGTAGAAAACTGAATAATGGTGTCTGATATCCAAGGAGGAAGTCAGAAGAGGTGCAGCTTTCCAAAAAAATCCAGATTTTCCAGCATCCATGGGATAGTGCCAAGAAATTATACTGTAAGTGATGACATCCAGCAGTGACGGAAACCATTTTAATGAAACATTTAAGATATTATAAAATGAGATAAGGGGTAATGGACTATGTTTAAATTAAAAGGTAAAGCCTACACTTTTCCATTTAGTATTTTGATTACATACATTTTTTAAAATTATAATTCAGAGCATTTTGTGGCTCGTGGTCTTTTGGAAAACTGTAAATGATGACCAATAGGCAACAACCGAAATAATAATAATTATTGTTATTATTAGCAGTATTTATTTTAAAAGACTTCTGTTTAAATTCAGGCAGCCAGGCTGTCATTTGTTCGTATGCATGGTCAGAAGGACTTCTAAATTTATTCCCAAAGTACGAACAAATTTAGGTACGAAAATACAGATAACACACAGATTTGTGTGTGAAATGTTTGTATGCACGAGTTGTGGGTACGCACTGTTAGCGAATGACGTCCATCGTTCTGTCAAAACTTCATACAGAATCAAGCCTCAGCTTAGCAGCCAGAGCCACCTAAAGCAGCATGTGACCGCTGAAATCCCACCAAGAACCAGAGTTCTGGTTTTGAAGTTGAGCCACCTGAATTTATCAATAATGGTTTATGTGTGTGTCTGCACATGTGTGTCTTACTTGGCAGTTGTTACGCGCAGCAAAGTCATCCATGCCCAATGCTCTCTCTTGTTCCAGCCTCTTCTGACTCGCCTCCAGTAGGAAACACACCAGCCACTTGTAGGCTGCTAAAGGCACTGATATGACAGACAACAAAGAGGATGTTCACTAAGCTGAAAAAGGTTTGTACAATATAGTCTGTAGCCAAATGACCCCGCCTTATGAATTCACATCTGAAAAATATATACATTTAAATATTTAAGGCTAACTATAATAAATTACCAATTTATGCATCAACTATGAGAATAAATTCCTCATTTGTTCATTTTATGTAAATTTGAACTTCAGGGCTAATTGATTAACAATAACTACACTCACATAACTTTACTGTAAATTATTTATAGTTATATATTCAATTCCCCTCATTTGCAAATATCTCCTCTGCTTTGAAATGATAAGTATATAACAGGATCTAAGAGCTCATATGTACCATTGTTCTATGGAAAACGGCTAATTTGAGGTTCTAGCAGTTTGGAAATATACAGTCTAATTAAATGATAGAGCTGAAATACCTGCAGAGTCCATGCAGTCGTCCACTGTGAGGGCAGTAAACCTGCTTTTGAGGATCCCCTGAGAGTCATCCAGAAAATCCACGGTGTGAAAGGGAGACTCAATCCGCAAACCATCTGAAACCCACCCAACATTCATTCACACACACACACACACACACACACACACACACACACACACACACACACACACACACACACACACACACACACACACACACACACACACACACAAGAGAAGCTTTAGTGACTTACCAAAGTTCATTTACTGACCATTAATGCAGCTGACACTGCACATAGCATGTGTTACTGAATCCTTCAAATACTTGTTCAGGGTAAAAAATAGACTCATCTGAGCCTTTTAGCATGGCTACATTTAGATGATATTAATATGTTGGAAGCCACTTGGATAACAAAGTATACAGGTCTTGGTGAACAGAAGACTAACCACACTGCTTGGCGTGGCGCCAGGTGAGCAGGTAGTTGCTGGTCTGTTGCAGCAGCACGTTGTTGTCTCCTTCATATGTGCAGTTTGGGTCATTGTCATCACGAAGATCACCCAGCCGATTCACTGAAACAAAAGAAGGAAACTGACAGTTAGCTCTATGTGTGTGTGTGTGTGTGTGTTTGTGGGGGTGGGGGGGTGAGAGTGTGAATATATGCACATCAATCAAGCATAACATTATGACCACTGCTACATGATGTGAACACCACTGATTTGTCATGGCACCATGGGTGGGATATATTGGGGAGCAAGGGAACATTTTGTTCTCAAAGTTGATGCGTTAGAAACGGGAACAGTGGTGAACCAGCGACAGGGTCATGGGCAGCCAAGGCTTACTGATGGACGTGATGAGCAAAGGCTGACCCGTGTTGTCTGATCTAACAAATGAGCCGCTGTAGCTCAAATTGCCGGAAAACGTAATGCTGGTTCTAATAGAAAGCTGTCAATACACAGTGCATTGCTGTTTGATGCAGATGGAGCTGCATAGCCGCAGACAAGTCAGGGTGCCCATGCTGACCCTGGTCTTTGTCCTTTGGCCTGGAAGCTTAAGGGGCCTGTGCCATATCTTAGCTGTTGCTAGGACTGTTCTCAGTGTCTACAATGTTGCCTTCTAGTTGTGTTATGTTCTGGTATTCTGGACATTCCAATGCCATTGCTGTAGATCCTAGTGGTGTGAATCAGTGAATCAATGTCTTGTTCACTCCTGGCATACAGCTGTAGAGGTGGGGGCTGATGTTTGCTCCATTCTGTAGTTGGTATCTGTAGCCAGTCTTGTTAATCTGGCTGAAGGGGTTCAGGCCTATGCAGAACAGTAGTGAGAACAGAACATCTCCTGTGTGTGTGTGTGTGTGTGTGTGTGTGTGTGTGTGTGTGTGTGTGTGTGTGTGTGTGTGTGTGTGTGTCAGTGACGATGGACAGGTCCTACAGGTCTTTGAAGGCACCTGAATCTGATTGGACCATGTGATTTAATGACGATAGGGAGTGTGGATCCTTCTAGTCTGTGTTACGCTGCTCTAAAATAAAGATGCGTGGCGTGCATCAGCTTCCTAATTGCAATGACAGAACAGCAAATCGGTGAAATTCTCAGCCTGGCGCGACACGACCTCAGCATGGGACGGCGCAGGGCGATCAACTGCTGGCTAGAACCCTGACCTTGTTAGCAAACCCTGCACTTGATAGTTACTTGTGCAGTTGGCTTGAAGTTGGCATCTAGTATTGTTCTCCACATCCCCACTGAGTTTTTGGTGAAGGTTCTTAGGGTTCTGTTGAGCTTGTACAGTTCTAGGCATTCCAGGATCCATGTGTGCGTTATCGAGTCATAGGCTTTCTTGTAGTCAATCCAGGCAGTGCACAGGTTGGTCAGTCTGGTCTTGTAGTTGCAAGTGACTGCTCTATCTACTAGTAGCTCCTGTTTTGCTCCTCTGGTGCTACTGAAAATCCCTTTCTGGGTCCTACTCATGTATTGAGCCATGTGCTTGTTCATTTTAGCCACAATGATGCCTGACAGGAGTCTCCATGTTGTGCTGAGGGAGGTGATTGGTTGGTAGTTGGAATGGACTGGTCCCTTATGGGGATCAAGACCGTCTGGCCTTCAGTCAGCCATTCTGGGTGTGTCTCCATTAGCAGCCGGTTCATTTGTGCTGCCAGGCAATCATGGAGTGCAGTTACCAAGCCCTGGGAGTCAAACCACCACCCTATTGTTCCAAAGACAGTAGTGTTGGTAAATGGACTAGTTCTTGTATAGCGCTTTTCTACTCTGTGTGAGCATTCAAAGCGCTTAGTGTTGCCACTACATTATAATATAATAAAAATATAATATTTGTGTATGTGAGTGAGTGTGTGAGAGAAAGAGAGGGAAACTGACTGGCTAAGTATCCATGTCCACCGCAGGCCTCCCTGCACTCCTGGATACCCTTTTGAGCAGTCCATGAGCCCAGTGGTTTACTGGAGCAGCCAATTGCATGGATCTCCCTGCCCATTTCTGCCTGAGAAACACAGCTATATTAAATGCCACTTTACACAGAGCACCCTAAATCCACGTGTTGCACGCTTACTCACTTCTCGGTCATAGTTTTCCTTGAGCATCCGTGCAATCTGGAACTCAACAAAGTTCTTGAAGATGGATTTGGTGAAGTTTTCAAGAGCGTATGCTGCTGCCAAGTACGGAATCAAACGCCATTGCTAGAAGACACAATAAGGCAAAATAATATAACAGCAACATTAAAGCACTTTCTCTCTAAATCTCATTACTCATTTTTATCCAGTAATGGCAGAGATGATAAAGTTTTCCATTAAAAAACAGTTTGCAATTACAACAGTTTTCATTTAGTTAAAAAAACTGAGTTGAGGGTAGATCTGCCCCCGGGGTCTAATTGCTATCTGGGTATTAGTTTCTGTCTCCTGCATTTTATCCTGGTCAGGTTGCAGCTGAATAATTAGATTTATAAAAAAATTGTAAAATTAGGATTCCAGCTTCATCTCATAAAAGTTCCAGTTGGGTAAATGATGACAACAGACATAAAATAAGTTGTATATTTTATATCAAACTTTTATTGTATCCATGAAGATTTCTTTCCTTACTCACACCCGCTTAACTCAGCGTGAACATACTCTGATCAGCTGTTCTGGAATGAGAAACTCAGAGTCGGTTCAGTCAACTCTGAGTTGCTGAGTTGATCAATTCAGTTTATTTTTAAACTCCACAGTTTGTTGAACACGTTTCCTGGAATAGGGCCCTTGTATATGAGACCTATGCAGCAGTGTGAACAAACCAACTGTGGGGTCTGAAAGGCCTGAAAAGTGTTTGGAGGATGTTTCTGAAATACTAATTTATGAGCTCAGATGACAGTATTTTATCCACATCTTAAGGTTTTTGACTCTATTGGTCACTTTGTGGTGTCTTTGATAAACGGGGTGTTGTCTAACCTAAGTAAGTAACAGTGACCCTAATCTTGACCCCAGTGACCCCCATTTACAATCCCAACCTTGCTTTGGTCATAAGCCATCTATCTGCCCATGAAGTTTAGTAAGTGTGCCCCGCAGACCCCTGCTTGCCGTGGGTGCTCACATAATACATTCTGTTATTCGACAGGGGTATAAAAACACGGACCTGTCACTACTCATGAGAAGACATACAATATTCCTGATAACTTTCAGACTGGTTTCAGAAAGTTACATTCCACTGAAACAGCTCGCCTTAAAGTCTCAAATGACCTTTTCATGGCTGCACATAAGGGTGACTGTTTCGTCCTTGCAGACCAGAGGGCCTAATACTCCTGAGAGCATTACAGCCCAAATCAGACAGCAGTTGGGGTAAACCGTAAAAGTTAATGTGCAGAACCTGGCGATAATTTTTGATCAACCTTTGACATTTGATGCTCACATCAAGTCTGACCTGTTCATGTTTTTCCCCAAGAAATATAGCTAAACTCAGGAATGTTGCCTCAAAATCAATTGGCGAAGCTTCTCCATGGCTTCATCTCCTCTAGCTTGGATTATTGTAATGCGCTGTCTGAGAACCGCATCTATTAATTAACCACCTGTTTAAAAGTGGGTTGATATGTGAAGCTTTATGGGAGCGAGCTAAAAACCTTACAGCAGCATTTTGAGGCTTTTGCACTGGCTTCCTTTCAGGTTTAGATTTCAGTTTAAAATCTTGGCTCTTACTTTTATGGGCTGGTAGGGTGAGAGAGCCGCATGTATATTACCAAACGGCTCCACCCCATTCTACATGCCGGGGTCTTCGGTCCTCAGACAGGGGCCCTTTGTCTGTTTCTCCATTGTTTCTCCAAACCTTAGACCTTAAACTTTGGAAATACCCCGGACTCTGTGGCATCCTTTAAAAAGCAGCTTAAAACTCATCTTTTCAGACAGGCATTTAGATAGTGTTTGGGTCATTTTGCTTGGTTCCTGTGTGCCCATTTTGCCTTGGGTTTTTACTGATACCTCATTTTGTGGCTATTCTTTGTCTTAAGAGCTATATAAATAAACTTTACCTTCTATTCTTACCTGTAATTGGTACTCTAAAACAGGAATTTCCTCTGTGTCTTTGGGTCCAAACTGTCTCCTGGCAGCTGAGAAGCGAATCGCCACAGTCAGAGCCAGCTTCAGGTTGATAAGCGCCATCCTGGTGATATACACTCTGCCTCCTGATAAGGCACCCAGAGACGCCCCAAAACGTTTTTTAGGGTCCTGGAGCAGATGAAAGAAACATTATTATTGATTAAAAACAAGTGGAAGACATACACTTGTATCAGAACTTACTGCTCATGCATGTTGTGGTTGAATCTTCTAGAATTTAAGCCTTCAACAATTAGCAGTAAATGGTTAATTAGCTTTTTTTTCAGGAAAGCCTGCAATGCTGTTCCAGATAGAGCAAGTTACCAAACAGCTTTACGTCAACAACTTGGTTTTTGTGAAGTCCCATCTTTGGCTGCCACAGAAAACCTATACTGACCTTAAATGGTGTCACATAGCTGCCATCAGGAGTAACATCTCCTGTCTTATTCAGCAGGTTCTCACGTGGGATCCTCACATTGTGGAACATTGCAAATCTGTTGTGAGTGTAAGAAAAGTAAACGTTACAGAAAAGAATTGGTTACACAGACAAGACAGAAGCAGGTCATCCAGAGGATTTCTAAATGTTGTTTGTGTCAGATGGTAGCACTTTGTTTCTACAAATCCTAAACTGAACAAATCCTAAACTGATCACTGAACATTCCATCATCAATAATCCAGCCCACTTACTGGACAGGCAGTAGAGCACCTTCTCTGCTGCTGCAAGGGCAGACGTACCACAAGCCATCACTCAATATAATACAATAATTTGTCTGGTAGATAGTTTTTAATTGTATTCACCATCATCATCATCGTGTTGAATCAAATTACAGTTCAATTACTGTAACACCAGTGTCATTTGACTTATCTGTAGCTAAAAATGTTTTCAAACTAAAGAGAATAAGAATGCACCGCAAAACTTATAAAACCCAAAACAGATCAAGACTAAGAACAATTAATCATACAGTTTCCAACAATGAGAAATGTGTGATTAATCATTTCCAGCTGAGAAAGATGAATGAAAATAAGTGTCTGAAAGGAGATAATCTCTGGAGCTTGAAAAAGGCGACTGGACTTCTTTTTGTTTCTTGAAGACGTTTCACCTCTCATCCGAAAGGCTTCTTCAGTTCTCAACCAAATGGTGGAGAGACCCAGGTATTTAAACCCCTGTGGGCGTAGTCCCCTGGAGGTGGTTATGACCCTCTATTGATCATGTGCTTGAACACATGTGCCCAGGTGTGAAGGGGGCGTGGGTCATATTTAATCAGTGGTTTCAGTTGAAACCAATTTAGGACTCCGCTCCATTGTTTCCTGTGGCCTATTGAGGTCACTGGAACAAAGGTGTGAATGGGGGTTGAGACGTCTGGGAAGGGAGCTCAGGACAGCACTGTAAGCGGGGGAAAGTTGGTGACGTAATCCACCTCCTCTGTTCAATGATGGTTGTTCACAGTGGACATAGATGGCTTCTTTCACTCCTCTTTCAAACCATCTGTTTTCCCTGTCCAAAATGTGAACATTGGCATCCTCAAAAGAGTGCCCTTTTCCTTCAGATGCAGATGTACTGCTGAATCTTGTCCTGTCGAGGTGGCTCTTCTATGTTGTGCCATTCGTTTGTGAAGAGGCTGTTTGGTTTCACCAATGTAGAGGTCCGAGCACTCTTCACTGCACTGAACAGCATACACTACATCGCTGATCTTGTGTTTGGCGGGTTTGTCCTTGGGATGAACCAGTTTTTGTCTTAGGGTGTGACTTGGTTTGAAGTATACTGAGATGTCATGCTTGGAGAAAATTCTTCTGAGTTTCTCTGACAAGCCTGACACATATGGGATGACAATGTTGTTCCTCTTGTCCTTCCCATTCTCTGTAGTTTGTGTTTGGCCTTCATTCCTGTGCATCTTAGCTGATTTGATGAAGGCCCAGTTGGGGTAACCACATGTTTTGAGGGCTTTCTTAATGTGTGTGTGTTCCTTATGCTTCCCTTCTGCCTTAGAGGGAACACTTTCCGCATGGTGTTGTAGGGTCCTGATCACCCCAAGTTTGTGTTCCAGAGGGTGGTGGAGTCA
Organism: Archocentrus centrarchus; assembly: GCF_007364275.1. Classification (NCBI taxonomy): domain Eukaryota; kingdom Metazoa; phylum Chordata; class Actinopteri; order Cichliformes; family Cichlidae; genus Archocentrus; species Archocentrus centrarchus. The sequence continues at coordinate 792,055 of NW_022060254.1, forward strand.
AAGAGGAGATACTGGTCTGTGTGTGTGGGCTTCCGGTAAACTTCAATGTTGAGGCTACCATCTTCCTCGATAAGCACCGCACAGTCCAGGAATGGTAACTTGTTATCTCTGGTGTCCTCCCTGGTAAAACGTATGTATTTATCCACTGAGTTAATGTGACGAGTGAAGGCTTCTACTTCTTGGGTTTTGATTTTGACCCAGGTGTCATCTACATATCTGTACCAGTGGCTAGGTGCCATCCCTTTGAAAGAACCAAGAGCTTTACTTTCCACTTCCTCCATGTAAAGGTTGGCTACAATGGGAGACACTGGGGAGCCCATGGCACATCCATGCTTCTGTCTGTAGAATCCATCATTGTATTTAAAATATGTTGTGGTAAGGCAGAGATCTAAAAGTGCTGCCTGCAACAACTTGAAAAGTGCTGCCTGCAACAACTTGAAAAGGAAAAAGCCATTGACCACCCCACTTACTACCGCCTGTACCCTGGAGAAGCCACTCCATGCATTTATGGACTCCCAAAGATCCACAAAGAAGGAGTCCCACTTCGACCCATTATCAGCAGTATAAACTCGGTCACCTACAACATTTCCAAACACCTCGCCACCATCTTATCACCGCTTGTTGGCATCACACCCCACCACATTGAAAACTCTACAGATTTTACTAACAAGGTCCAGAATCTTGTACTGGATCCAGATGAAACCATGGTGTCCTTTGATGTGGTTTCACTTTTCACTTGCATACCTACAACTGAGGCAGTGGAGACCGTCAGAAGACGACTACAGGAAGACGATTCCTTACTGAACAGAACCAGCTTCACCCCAGATCAGATTTGTGCACTTTTAGATCTCTGCCTTACCACAACATATTTTAAATACAATGATGGATTCTACAGACAGAAGCATGGATGTGCCATGGGCTCCCCAGTGTCTCCCATTGTAGCCAACCTTTACATGGAGGAAGTGGAAAGTAAAGCTCTTGGTTCTTTCAAAGGGATGGCACCTAGCCACTGGTACAGATATGTAGATGACACCTGGGTCAAAATCAAAACCCAAGAAGTAGAAGCCTTCACTCGTCACATTAACTCAGTGGATAAATACATACGTTTTACCAGGGAGGACACCAGAGATAACAAGTTACCATTCCTGGACTGTGCGGTGCTTATCGAGGAAGATGGAAGCCTCAACATTGAAGTTTACCGGAAGCCCACACACACAGACCAGTATCTCCTCTTTGACTCCCACCACCCTCTGGAACACAAACTTGGGGTGATCAGGACCCTACAACACCATGCGGAAAGTGTTCCCTCTAAGGCAGAAGGGAAGCATAAGGAACACACACACATTAAGAAAGCCCTCAAAACATGTGGTTACCCCAACTGGGCCTTCATCAAATCAGCTAAGATGCACAGGAATGAAGGCCAAACACAAACTACAGAGAATGGGAAGGACAAGAGGAACAACATTGTCATCCCATATGTGTCAGGCTTGTCAGAGAAACTCAGAAGAATTTTCTCCAAGCATGACATCTCAGTATACTTCAAACCAAGTCACACCCTAAGACAAAAACTGGTTCATCCCAAGGACAAACCCGCCAAACACAAGATCAGCGATGTAGTGTATGCTGTTCAGTGCAGTGAAGAGTGCTCGGACCTCTACATTGGTGAAACCAAACAGCCTCTTCACAAACGAATGGCACAACATAGAAGAGCCACCTCGACAGGACAAGATTCAGCAGTACATCTGCATCTGAAGGAAAAAGGGCACTCTTTTGAGGATGCCAATGTCCACATTTTGGACAGGGAAAACAGATGGTTTGAAAGAGGAGTGAAAGAAGCCATCTATGTCCACTGTGAACAACCATCATTGAACAGAGGAGGTGGATTACGTCACCAACTTTCCCCCGCTTACAGTGCTGTCCTGAGCTCCCTTCCCAGACGTCTCAACCCCCATTCACACCTTTGTTCCAGTGACCTCAATAGGCCACAGGAAACAATGGAGCGGAGTCCTAAATTGGTTTCAACTGAAACCACTGATTAAATATGACCCACGCCCCCTTCACACCTGGGCACATGTGGTCACGCACATGATCAATAGAGGGTCATAACCACCTCCAGGGGACTACGCCCACAGGGTTTAAATACCTGGGTCTCTCCACCATTTGGTTGAGAACTGAAGAAGCCTTTCGGATGAGAGGTGAAACGTCTTCAAGAAACAAAAAGAAGTCCAGTCGCCTTTTTCAAGCTCCAGAGACTACTATGACCTGGATGACTGAGAATCTACACAGACATACGAAAGGAGATAATGTTGCATGTGTATGGTACGGTTTTCCTGTCAGTGTCACGTCACTACTCAGTATATCAAAACACTGCATCCATCAAAACACTGCATGCGTACTATTGCAACAGACCAACATCTATACCCCTGTCTCTGAATCAGTTTTGCATTACTTACTGACTACAGTCACCAGTCAGGATATTTCCACAAGGGTCAAGGAAGTCATTTCTTTTACTTCTTGTGCTTTTTGTTTTGCAAATGCAGCATTTGTGTTAAACTGTTTAAAGACTTTGATGCTTACCGAATCATTTGCTTCTTATGAAACTTAAGTGCTAATGTCTGCTGCAGCCACTCACCCATTATCAAGTCCATTCTGGCCCAGCTTCTTACCCATGTCACCAACCAGCACACCAGGCAGAGCCAGCAGGGTCTTGGGATCTCTCACCTGCAGCACAGTGATAAGAGTATACACTGCTCAAAAAAATTAAAGGAACACTTAATCAGAGTACAGAATCAAGTCAATTAAATGTCTGGGAAACAGATCTGGTCACTTAAGTAGCAGAGGGGGTTAACTGGTTTCAGCTGCTTTGGTATTAGTGAAATTAACAACAGTGCACCAGAGGGGCAACAATGAGACAACCTCCAAAATAGGAATGGTTTTCATTTGGCTAGGGTCAGTGCCACTACTGGTTGTTGCATGAGGCAGATTTCCAGAAATGAGAACTGCTCCATCTGAAGACGAATGGATGCCGTCTCTCCTAAAAAAGGTTAGGTTTTTATTTATCATTTATATAATTTATTATTTTTGGCTTAACAGTTATTATTGTTAAGCCAAAAATAATAAATTATCCACCCATCCATCATCTTCAAATCCCCCTGCTCCAATTTAGGGATGTGCAGGGGCTGGAGCCTATCCCTGCTGCCATAGGGTGAGAGGCAGGGTATACACTGGACAGGCTGCCAGTCTGTTGCAGCGCTAACACAGAGAGACAGACAACCATGTGCACTCACATTCAAACTGCTGGGCAATTTAGAATCATCAATTAACCTAACCCCACTAATTGCATGTCTTTGGACTGTGGGAGGAAGCTGGAGCCCATGCAGAAAGAGCCCATGCAGACATGGGGAGAACAATGCAAAGTCCACAGAGAAAACCCAGGCCAGACAGTGGATTCAAACCCTGTGATTATATATTATTAAATATGTATATATAGAATTTAGCTAATTAAATTAGCTAGGACTCACCGGGACAACAAAAGAGTGCAGTCCATGGCACACCTGGTCAGGTGTGTAGAGCTGAGCAAACACCACAGCATGAGTAGCAGTCTTACCCAGATTCCCCACCCAGAACTTTGCAGCCTCAAAGTCTGGAGAGTTGATCACAAACTCCTACAGAAGAGAAACAGCTAGAAATTATTTCAATTAAGGAAACATTTTAAGTGCTCTTTGTGAACTTTCACATACTGAAATGAGGAATCAACTATTGTTCAACTACTGGTCAAGGCCCCAGTGGGTCACACTCGTCTGCCTTCATACGCATATGAACATGAGTGACATCCCTTTCTTAAGCCATGGAGTTTAACATGATGTCGGCCCACCCTTTGCAACAATAACAACTCTTCTGGGAAAGCTTTCCACGAGGTTCAGGGGTGTTTATGGGACTCTGCCACTGCATCCGACACTTGCACAATATATAGATATAAGGCTTGGATGCAGCTGCTCAGCCATGGAAACCCATTCCATGCACTCTATGCACTGTTCTTGAGCTGATTTGAAGGCCACATGAAGTTTGGAGGTGTTTAGCGATTGCAGAAATTTCATTATTTGCAATGCCATATGCCAATGCAATGCAGAGCAGATACCTTCTACTCTCACAGAGGCCAGCTATCTCGATAATAGTCTTACATCCCACTGAGTACGACTCTGGATAATGTGGCTCCTCTGAAGATGAAAGCCTCAAATCTAAAGTGCCTGACTTCCTGGTATAACTCACAAATGTGCAGCTTAATATAGATAACCTGTAAGCTCGGAGAGGAAATGGCATCTCACTAGATTCCATTTAGCCTGGAAAAAAAAAGAGTTTGTTGCTCTACAGAAAAAGCCCTCCATAAAGCGAGGACATCTTACTGTTCATCACTGACAATCACTCAGCTCCAATCCCGATGGATAGTGACACTACCATCCCATGGTCTGGTTCCGTTACCACCAGAATTCCAGCGGCTGCCCCTGGTCTCGCTGAAAATCCCTGGATCGTCCTAGGAGCAAAACCTAAGGCCCCCGCCAGCTCTACACCCACCACTGGGCCAACTGATGGTTGGACTGCAGTTGGCAAAGGAAAGCACAGTGCCAGGCAGTCATGCCACGCCCAACATCATCTGGAGATCCAGCTCAAAAATAAATTTAGCATCCTGGATGTCCATGAATTCCCCCCACTAGCCTGTTCCTTCCCTGCACCCAAGCCAATAATTCTGTGATTATCCACTTTAGCTGCCTTCTGTGGTCTTTTGGGTGTTTTGGTGCCCGAGCTGGTCAGTGTATTCCCTCTGTTTAAGAACGGAACAGATTGTTGATTTGGCCACACCTATAGTTTTTAAATCTCTCTGATAGGTTGAAAAACCACACTAAACCTAATGTTGGCCTCTTTCACTTGCATCGACATCACTTTGGTGGTTTCTACGAGCGCGTCTGTGAGACAACATAAGCTCTGATGTTCCTCTTGCAAAGATACATTTCTGTGATGTCTGGATTAAATCTGTGGTTTTCATATCTGTTTACAGCTGTGCAGCCCACAGTCATTCAAGTTTTAGCTATGTCACAACATATTGTCATCTCAGACGGGGGTGCACTCAGCATGCATTTGTTTGTGCTAAATGCCTACAATTTTTGCCAAACATTATAAAAGCGACAGGGGGGAAAAAAAAAAAAAAAAAGCTTACTGTGAGTATTAAAACACAAATTCCTAAAAACCAAACTCATGGCTTAGTTTTGATTTTTGGCAGTTCATTATGTCCATACAATACCATTACAAAGCAAACATGACATAACGGAGTATTGTCAACTGATATTTATGCTGTCACAGGCCAAAAATACTATGATTTAACATTCATACAAATAACCGGAATGCTAGTGGTGCAGTAGCTCACTCGACTCACGATCCATCACAGTTCACAGGTTGTTGTAATTTGTGAAGTACAGAAAGAAAGTAATATGTTTTATTGTTGGCTGTATTGCACAAAATAATGAGAAATCAAAATCCATTGAGAATGAAAACTGGCCTTGACTTTAAGCACAGTTTGTCTGACCCACTGGATGATCATTGTTCCACTAAAATCTGACCAATATTATAGGAGTAGTGGTAAAAAGACCGTTCCTTTGACTGGATGAGCACATGTTTTAAAAAAATAAATAACTGCTGACCTGAGTGGAGGGGTCATACTTGGCTGTGGTCCTCATGGCTCTGGTGTTGCTGCCGTGGCTCAGCTCAGTGAGTGCGAAGCAACCAAAGATCTACAAGCACATACAAATTTACTCAGAACATCAGCAGGTGCTCTTTGAAAATCTATGAAAAAGGTTTATGAACAGGATAGTAGGACATCACCCTCGCTTAGTCTGCTTCATCCTGTTAATAAAGGGTTCCTGTCTTACCGTCATGTTGTCAGTGTTTTCAACATATTTGTTGTGCCTGCTTGACCCTGAGCTGACCACAGTTGCTCCAAACATCTGAAACAGAAACTGGAATGAGACAATAGAAGAGAACAAAAACACAAATACTAGCACATTATGAATGTGCAACCAAGTAGGGTTGCTGTGGCTCAAGAGAGCAGGTCATCTACCAACTGGAAGGCTGGCGGTTCGGATCCCTGTCTGCATACCAAAGTATCCTTGAGCAAGACACTGAATCCCGAGTTCACCGGAGTCTTAATGTGCACACGAATGTTGACATGTTGTATAAAGCACTTTGAGTTTGCTCTATATAAAACCCAGTTCATTTACCAAGTATTAGATAGATGAAAGCCTTTAAATGTTTTATTTTAAAAGCTCGTATTTAAAAAGCAAGCAATCAGGCGCCAGTTTGGTTCAGTGGGCGAGCAGGTGATATGCCACACGGCTGAAAGGCAGCCAGCCTGGGTTCTAGTCTTTTCCCTTCTCCCTCTCACCGCTTTCCTATCTGTTCATCTTAACTGTACTGCTATCCAATGAAGGCAAAAGTGACCCCCCCCCCCAAACAAGTCCAAAAACTAGAAACCTCATAGTGTAGGTGGAAATTTAAACAGCAGGATACTTTTTCCCTTGATCCAAGTACACGTTAAAATGAAACAATTCAAATCATAAATTCTTATTTTGAAATTGCTCAGAAACAATGATACTACAATCTGAATTTAGCTCATTTGACATAACTATTTACTATATGTAAAACTGTCTTACTTACTTACACTATTACCACAGTTTTACACACACACACAGACACACACCTACCCCTAGGCTGAGGAAGAGCTTAGCAACCAAGGCCCAGTCGTACATTCCCAGACAGTCATCGAGGTATATAGCTTTCCAGGGGTTGGCCATTGCCTCTTCATTTGTGACAAAGTTGTATCGAAGCAGCTGCTTCATCCTGTTAAGTTCCAACTGGAGTTGTAGTGTCTTCAGACATTACTTAGGCTTGGATTGCATAACAGAGGAATTCACAGTGGCTATATGAATGTAAATATTACCACACAGATACCTTAGAAAGGTCAGCTCTCTCTTTTTCTCTATAGAGGCATCTTCACCAGGCTGACGGGCAAACAGAGGGTCATTCTCCAGGGTCTTGAAAACATGTTGCTGCAACGTGGAGAAAATCAGGCAGTATAAGACAGTGAAATTCACATGACAAAATGCTTGTAGCAAGTTTACTTTTTCTTTTAAATGCTTTTGATAACCACAGCTTTATGGAAAAATTTACTTGCTGAAAATACCCATATGAATATTGAAAGATGCTAAAATGTCTCAAGTTACTCTTATTGTTATTACTACTATTATGATTGTACAGAACAGAAGCTTAAAAGAATAAGTGTAAGCATCACAAAGTTAAATCTTAAGCGTAAAGCTGTTTGAGGTGTCACTGGTGAAAGGCATTTGTTGTTTAACTGAGTAGAATAAATTTAAGCCCTGTGAGCAGTTAAACTGCCAGGTTAACCCTATAATGCTGAATGTGTCGAATGAGACACAGCGCACTTCCAAAGTGCCGTAATGACCCTATATTGTGTGTAAAGTGCAATTTCTCAGCTTTCAGACCCTGTTTGAATTTTTCCGATAGGACAAACGGTCACAGAATTACAGTAATTCAAGGTTCCTTTGATCAACCGGCTCAGCGGAGATATGCTCGGTCTTAAAAAGCTGTTCACGACAGGTAAGGGCACGTAATGGATGCTTCAGCGGCGATTGTCTGTGCTTAATGAATTATTATTAAGACAATTAAGGAGGTCAATGAAACCATGGAAAAAGACTTTCGGACGACCTTGAAGCAATTATGGCAAACGGCCAGGTGACTCAGGAGGGGAAAACGGTGCTCTACTCACACGGTCTATACTACGGGTGGGGTGCTGCTGACTTCAAATGAGGGTATAGTCAGATGGTGAAAAGAATACTTCGAGGACCTCCTTAATCCCACAGACACGCCTTCTGTAGTGGAAGCAGTGTCTGGGGATGAGGGGGATGACTTGGCCATCACTGGGGGTGAGGTCACTCAGTGGCAGGGCCCCCGGGGTGGATGAGTCTTCAGAGTCTACAACACAACACAAGAGTCTACAACATCCTGAGTCTTCAGGAGAAGGCTCTGGATGTTGTAGGGCTGTCTTGGTTGACATGTCTCTGCAACATTGAGTGGAGATCTGGGGCGGTGCCACTGGGTTGGTAGACCAGGGTGGTGGTCCCCACCTTCCAAAAGGGAGACCGGAAAGTGTGCTCCAGCTATCACACTCCTCAGCCTCCTCGGTAAGGTCTATGCCAGGATGCTGGAAAGAAGGGTCCGTCCGCTGGTTAAACCTCAGATTCAAGAGGAACAATGCGGTTTCTGTCCTGGTCATGGAACGCTGGACCAGCTCTTCCTCCTTTTGAGAATATCTGAGTGTGTGTGGGAGTTTGCCCGTCCAGTCAACTTCAAGACTTTATTTGCCATTTGTACTCACACGCAAGGTTTGGGTACATAGGAATTCTTGTGCAGAGCTTTCGGGTAAGAGTGTAGAATAAAAAACAAAATAAAATAAAATATAATTAAAAAGTATAGAATAAAATATGTAAGTATTTACATAAATATATATGTATATACACATATACAAAAACGGTTGCTTAAGTTGGAAGGTTGATGGATACTGAGCAGCAGTTATTGCACACTTAGTGTTACAAAGAACACAGTATAAATTGCACGTGTAGACCAGACAAATATTGCACCAACATGTGTTATTTTAATAACTGAATAAAATAAAATGTTGCACATTAGGTTTTAGCTGTGTGAGGAGTATTGCACA